>NC_141689.1:1061602513-1062102513 GCF_964263255.1 Lissotriton vulgaris | reverse complement strand
TCCTGATGCACAGGTTTTCCTCAGCCCTCCTCAGGCAAATGTGCACATTCACTTGACAAAGCAGAGGACCTAGTCTGCTCAACAAATCAGCCAGCTTGCGTGCCAAACTACACCAAATACATTTCTCAGGTAGCTCCAATATTGCAGTGCTATCCCTGCACGTGGAAGAAGGCTCTGCACTGAAAGTATTTTTCAGCACAATTCTGAATTCATAGTGTAGAAGGCACAACGATACTCTGAGTTGGACCTCAATGGAGACCTTAATGGAGGGGAAGGGGAGAGAACGGGTAACGAGACAAGAGGGAAAAGGAGAGGAGACCCCCCTGAATTTACTCAGGAAGGGTGCACTGCCCAATGACTCCATCCAATTCAATTAAGCTCTAGAATGATTAACATTCTAGATCACCCGAAAAGTATGGATATTCGTTCTGGGATGCTGAAGTTTACCAATGGTAGGTAATGGGAATCCTTTAAGTCAGAGGTCTTCAAACTTTTTTAGGTTGAGCCCCCCCTGCTGAATTTTTTTTAGATGTTGGGCCCCCCACCACCTGACAGAAATTTCTGGAATCTGGTACACTACATGATCGACTGCCACCTGCATATTACGGGCCATATCCGGCAAATAATGTTCAACACAATAAGAGTGTTTAGTAAACTGCAGGTTTGTGAGCGGGTGTGGTGAAATGACAGAGGCGTATTACACAGCTCAAAACATAATTTTCCAAGATAAAATGTGCACAAATTCTTTTTACTAGGATGCTTTGTTTTACACAGGACAAAGATTAATAATACCACCACCAACATGAATGTGACGGGTGTGCCGGTGTTTAGCCACATTTAGACTATCAATCTGTGGGTGGATCCATCATCTATCCTTCCATCCATCATTTCACTCATCCATCCCTCTATCCACCCCTTTACTCATCCATCCATCATCCATCCATCCATCCTTTCACCCAATCCATCCTTTCACTAATCCATCCACTCGTCCATCCATCCGTCCATCCATTCACTCATCCATCCAACCATTTACCCTTTCACCCATCCAGCCATCCTTTCACTTACTCATCCATCCACCCAGTCACTCATCCGTCCACCCATTCAACCTTTCACTCATCCATCCATCCATCCATCCATCCTTTCTTCCTGCTCTCCACCCTCCCTTTCACTCATCCATGAATTTTGTCTTATCCATCTTTATGTTCTTCTTTTCACTCATCCATGCACACATTTGCCCATCCATTCTGCCAATCATTCATCCATGTTTTCACTCATCCATCTATCCATCCTCCCTTTTTCTCTCCATTGCCCTTTCACTTAGCCACCCATCCTTCTATCCACCCTTCACCCATCCACCCACCCACTCATCCATTTACTCATTCACTCATGAATCCACCCATTGACCACTCATCCACCCTTTCACTCTTCCATCCTTTTGTCCATCTACCCTCCTCTCACTCATCCATCCATCCTTACATTCACCCTTTCACTCATCCATCTATCTATTCATTCATTCACCCTTTTACTTATCAATACATCAATCCATCCATCATTTCTCTCATCCATCCACCCATTGACTCGTCCATCATCCATCCTTTCATTGATCCATCCACCATTTCACTGAACCATCCACCCTTTTACCCATCCATCTACCCTTCCACCCATACATACATCTATTTATCCTCATCCATCCTTCCACTTGTGCATCCATCCATCCTTTCACTCATCCATCCACCCTTTTACCCATCCATCCACCCTTTTACCCATACATCCACCATTTCACCCATACATCCACCATTCCACCCATACATCCACCATTCCACCCATGCATCCACCATTCCACCCATGCATCCACCATTCCACCCATACATCCACCATTCCACCCATACATCCACCATTCCACCCATACATCCACCATTCCACCCATACATCCACCATTCCACCCATACATCCACCATTCCACCCATACATCTATTTATTTACCCTTTCTCTCATCCATCCTTCCACTCAATCACTCATCTATTTATCCTTTCTCTCAACCTTCCATTCACCCCTTCACTCATCCATTCATACTTTCACTAATCCATCCAGCCATTCACCCATTCCTTCACTTATTCACTCACCCCCTTTTCACATTAATTATGAGCTAAGCCTTTGTCTGCAGAGTTGCAGACAGAAGAGGCCCATCAAGAACTTAGCCCCTGCTGTATTTCCTAAAGCAAGGGGTGGGGGGAGGGTTCACTATGCCCCTGTACATAGGGAATCTGAAAACTTGGAAATCATGAGTCATGCATGATGCACAGAGCCAGGACCTCAGGTGACCGTGACAAGGTGTTGTTTCCAAGGCTTTAAGTGGGATGAAAAAACTGGGGGTCTCTCCAAGGGGCCTGTCTGATGTAATTAAGGGCGTGTCCTAAAACACTGAAGCTAAAAATATGTACTGAGCATAATGTGCAGCGACTGGCATTTTGCTGTTTCTATCATTGCATCGAGGAGTATTGTGCTTATCAGTAGGTCCCTCTCAGTGAGTCTGAGAGTCAGAGTGCACGCTGCCTGCTGCCTGCACAGGAGGCAATAGTTTATCAATATACATTACCGCCGCCAGCGGGACGGTACTCGTCCCATGACCTCAGGCCTCATGACCTCAGGCCTTCTGAGTCACCGCGGCGAACCTGTGCAGCACTATAGGAGCAGAGCTGCAGTACTGGCATCTGACTTCACGGCACCGGGCTCAGCTGAGCTGCCACAAGAAGTAATTAGTCATCATTATTAAGTAAACACCTGAAACACGAACGGTATGTTTTAAAGGTATTAGTAAACACTTCTATGCTATATGTGATTTTAGACTACTTTTACAGCCTGCACATGACACACACTGGTGCAAGTACTGGACTCCGGACAGGGAGGCCGCTCAACTACTTATGAATTATTACGGCTCACAATCTTTTTGAGATAATACTGCCAGACTGTGAACTACCCCTGGCCCCCTGTCCCCAGATGCCTCATTGTGTCGTATGTTAATGGCCTAGAATACCCACGTAACTTATTCTCTGCCTCAGGTTAATAATAAATTACGGGCGGCGCTGCACGCCCTTCTGTAATCAGCTAATTAATTTTTTATTAAACTGCTGTTTTTTAAATATATTAGTCTGTGGCCGGGTTGTGACCCCTGGGCTATGTGTGTACCCTTACATTTTTGGTGCATTACAGCTGTTTTAAGGTCTTCTTAAAGTCTCTCGATGCTAAATGGGTGTGATTTCTGATATGTAAAAAGTGTTACTCATCGTTTTTGAAATGTCACTCATTATTACTTTGAAATTATAAAAATGTCACATAGCAATCTGTAACCTTGGCAGCTATGGCAATGGGAGGCAAGGGGTCTCTGCTAAAAACGAAAGCGGCTCCTTGCCTGCACTGCAGCTGAAGCTATCAGCTCCGCGAATTAACCCCCTCCTGGGAGAGTTAACAGGACAAAAAACGGGCCTCCTGCCCCATCGATCTCCCCTCGCACCCCCCTCCAGCCATACCAGAGTTCTACAAACAAAGGTAAGATTGGAGTGGAATGTGCGCCCCCCCCTGGGATGGTGTCGGGCCCCCCCAGGGGGGCGCGCCCCACAGATTGAAGAACTCTGCTTTAAGTCCACAGATAGAACACATTTGATAAAAAACAAGAGCAACCCTTCTGTCCATGTGAACAGGGGTATCGAGTTATCCTTGGAACAAGCGTTGACATGGAACTCATGCTCGGGAAGGTTTTTTAGTTTCACAGATCTTTCTGCGTAGAATCAATCCTTATAACAACATATTCGATTAATTCAACAATGTTATTCAATAAGGATTTGTAAAAACGATAATCCCACAGCCAGTATTTT
Source organism: Lissotriton vulgaris (assembly GCF_964263255.1). Lineage (NCBI taxonomy): Eukaryota > Metazoa > Chordata > Amphibia > Caudata > Salamandridae > Lissotriton > Lissotriton vulgaris. The sequence continues at coordinate 1,062,098,641 of NC_141689.1, read as the reverse complement.
TAGGAGTAACGAATAGTTTCTTACCTGTCGGTGTAGTTTTGCAGCTTGAAGATCTTTCTGGATTCACTATGCTGTGCATATTCCGCAATCTGGTGGTTGGGTCTGGAATCGTAGTCTTCTCTCTTTTTTTTTTTTTGTAGCCCAGGTGGGCGTCGACGTCCCACCTTCTGGTGTACCTTCGGTGACGTCGGCATATCTTCGGATTCTTTTTTCTGTCCTTTTTGTCTTTTCTGCTTGTAGTGAATCCATGGCTATGTAGTTAATCCTCTTTTTTTTATGTGATTCTTTTCACATATCTTGCAAGCTTCAACTTTCTTTCCTTTTCTATGCATTTCCACCCCTTTTTTTCAGCCTCATCTTTCTGGCAGAGGCGGGTGGGTTCGCTAGTGAATCCAGAAAGATCTTCAAGCTGCAAAACTACACCGACAGGTAAGAAACTATTCGTTTTGCAGCGTGAACCTTCTGGATTCACTATGCTGTGCATAGATTTTGTAGCGGTTTTTGTTACTTTTGTGGCGGCTGGGTGGAAGATGAGCGTTGGTTGTTGAAAATATGTTGAAGCACCTTTTGTCCTACTTGTGCTTCCTTGTTCATTTGAACATCCACGCAATAGTGCTTAGTGAACGTGTGCACTGAAGTCCATGTTGCCGCCAGGCATATGTCCTGAATTGGTGTGTTGGCCAGAAAGGTAATTGTTGCTCCTTTCTTCCTGGTTGAGTGGGCCTGTGCCCCTCCTGTTAGCTCCTGGCCCGCTTGCTTGTGGCAGAATTGAATAGTCTGTGCGATCCATCGAGCTATGGTGTTTTTTGTCACTGGTTTAACCATGTAACTGTTTGCAAAGGATACGAAGAACTGTTTTGTCTTCCTGTGACCTTTTGTCCTTTCCATATAGTGCATCACTGCCCTTCTTGCGTCAAGAGTGTGGAGTGCTCTCTCAGCGCTTGTAGTGGGGTTTTGGAAGAAGCTAGGGATCTGAATACTTTGATTCATGTGAAACCTTGACACCACCTTCGGCATGAAGTGTGGGTCCGTTCTCATTACGACCCTGTCACTGTGTATCTGAATGTAGGGTTCCTGTAGTGTTAGAGCCTGCAGTTCGCTCACTCTCCATAGCGATGTGATTGCTACCAGAAAGGCAGTTTTCATAGTCAGCATTTGCAGTGATGCTTTGTGGATAGGTTCGAAAGGTGCTTTCATGAGCTCTGTCAGTACTACATTCAGGTTCCAAGCCGGTGGTGGCATTCTTTTTGGTGGCGCTATTCTTTTAGCCCCTTCCAAGAATCTTTTCACGACCTGAGATGTGAAGAAGCTTCTCCCGGTTTCTCCTCTTGTGTATGCCACAATCGCTGCCAGGTGTACCCTTAGCGAAGATAAGCTTAGTTTAGCCTTTATTAGGTGCGTGAGGTACCTCAGCACCGTAGATTCCCTTGTCATTTTTCTGTGTAGTTTTTTTCTTGCGACACCATAGAGTGAATCTTTTCCATTTTGCCCCATAGCATTTGCGTGTGCTGGGCCTTCTTGCCTCTCGCAGCACTCTCAGGGTGCTCTCTGGTAGTTTTAGATGTGCGAACTCTAAGTCCTCAGGAGCCAGGCTGAGAGGTTGAGGCTCTCCGGCTCTGGGTGTAGCACTTCTCCGTTTTCCATGGACAGTAGGTCTCTTCTTTTTGAGAACTTGTGGGGAGGCCCCTGCGCCATCTCCATTATCTGAGAGTACCAGGTCTGCCTGGCCCATTGTGGTGCCACCAGGATCAGAGTCATGTTGCTTGTCATGCATTTGTTCTGAACCCTGAGGATCAGCGGTAACGGGGGAAAAGCGTAGGCAAATGTCTTTGACCAGCTTATCCATAGGGCATTCCCCTGTGATTGTGCTTCTGGTTGCCTGGATGCAAAGTATTGGCATTTTGCATTCCGGCGTGTTGCAAATAGGTCTTTTGTCGGAGTGCCCCACCTCCTGAATAGTTTCTCTGTCTCCTGTATATTAAGTTCCCACTCGTGGGATGCTGAAGTCTGCCTGCTGAGCCAGTCCGCTTCTACATTGTCCTTCCCTGGCAGGTGTATGACTAGCAGGTCTATTTTGAGTGGTATTGCCCATCTCCAGATTTCCTGTGCCAAGTTTGACAGGGGAAATGATTGAGCTCCCCCTTGTTTTGTTTATGTAAAACATTGTTGTGGTGTTGTCTGTTTGTATCAGCACCTTCTGGCTGTACAGGTGTCTCTGGAAGGCCTTGAGTGCTAGCAACACTGTTTTCAGCTCTAGGTATATGATGTGTCTGACCGCATCTGTAGGGCTCCACAGGCCTCTCACTCTGAGCTTGTTCATGTGTGCGCCCCACCCGTTCTGGGATGAGTCTGTGGTAATGGTCACTGTTGGGTCCGGTGGTGTTAGAGGTTTCCCTACTGTTATCCGTTACTTGGTCCACCACCTTATTTCTTCCTGCACCCTGTGCGTTACAATCACTAGATCCTTCCAACTTCCTGTAGCTTGTGACCATTGCTGTTGTAGCCACTCTTGGAGCGGTCTCATCTGTAGGCGTACATTGGGGACCAGGTGTATGCACGACGCCATCATCCCTAAGATCTTGCTCACTGTCAGAGCTCACCCCTTCAGGTAGTGACGTTTCTCCCTCAGTAGGCTGAGTGTTCTCTTTTCGCTGGGTGACACCCTGCATTGGACGGTGTCGATTTGAGCACCCAAGAAGATCTTCACCTACTCCGGTTCCATGGAGCATTTTCCCCAGTGTATGGAGAAACCCAGGCCTGTTAGCGTTCGTGACTTGCTGTGCGTGATCCTTGCATGTCCTGTACGAGCTTGCCTTTACGAGCCAGTCGTCTAGGTAGGGGTACACGTGTATCCCCTCCCTTCGCAGATGCGCGGCTACTGCCGCGAGGCATTTGGTGAACACCCTTGGTGCGGATTTTAGACCGAAGGCCAGGGTTGTAAACTGGTAGTGATCGTTGTTCACTGCGAACCTTAGCATGTGCTTGTGCTGCCTGTTCATGGGGATGTGCAGGTACGCGTCCTTGAGGTCTATGGTGGACAAGAAGTCCCCGGCCTTTGTCTGTGGGATGACTTCTTGCAGGGACGTCATCTTGAATTTTTGGGTCTTTACGTATTTGTTTAGAAACCGTAAGTCCAGGATGGGTCTTAGGCTTTCGTCCACTTTCGGTACCAGGAAGTAGTTTGAGTACACTCCTTTGTTCCGTTCTTTGAATGGGACTGTTTCGATGGCCTCTTTGAGGAGTAGTTCTTGAGCTTCCTTTTGGAGCAGTTGTAGCTCTGTTCTAGAGTGCTCTCTTCTCTTTGGCTTTCTGTTTGGTGGATTCTTTAGCAGCTCTATGCAGTATCCGAACTGCATGATGTTCAGTATCCACTTGTCTGTGGTGATTTTTCTCCACTCCTGGAGAATAAATCTTAGCCTGCCTCCTACTGGAGATATATGATCTTTTGTGTCCTGTTCGTGTATCCCTCTCCTCTTTGTTTCTCCATGCTCTTCCCCCGGAGGGTTCGGGTGGGTGAGCACCTTTTCTCGTGAGCAGTCACTTAGAGGGGGGTTGTTCACTGCTTCTTTGTCTTCGTCCGTTTCCTCTTGATCGAAAGGACTGGCCCCTGTTCTGGTAGTTCCAGTTTTGCCTCTGTTGGCCCTGGTGACCTTGGTTGTCACTCTGTTGTCCCTTGGGGAACGCCTGGTGAGATTCTCCTCGCTGGCTTCCACCTCTGCCGTTTGGCCTCCGCGTAGAAGTGCCCCTTCTCATCCCCCTGAATTGCAGGGCCCCCATGGACCTTGCTGTCTCGTTGTCCTTCAGTTGTGTGAGCTTCTCATCAACTGGGGCTCCGAACAGTGTTTCACCATTGAAGGGTGTGTTCAGGATGTTGTTCTGCACCTCAGCTTTGAAACCTGAGATCCTGAGCCAGGCTTGCCTTCTCTCCGTGATGCCTATAGCCATCAATCTGCTGGATGTTTCAGCCCCATCCAAGGCTGTCTTCAGGCACGAGTTTGCAATGCTTTTCCCTTCTTCCACAAGGTGTGATGCCCTCTCGCGGTATTGTTCCGGGAGGTGCTTGAGCAATTGCCCCATCTCATCCCAATGTTGGTATTGATGTCTGTTTAGTGTTGAGTTCGCCATCCGCCAGTGCGTTGCAGCGTTTCTCTCTATTTTCCTCCCAGTTAGGTCCATCCTCCTGCTTTCCTTGTCAGGTGGAGGGCCAGATGTTGTTGGGATGTTGGCCCTTCTTCTGGCCGTCGCAGCGATAATAGAATCTGCTGTGACGGACCCCTTGATATAATCCAGGTCCTGTGAGGAGAATTTGTATTTTTCTGTCCTCTGCGTTACTGATCTGCATGAAGCCGGGTCCTTGAAGGCTTCCTTTCCCTGGTCTGTGATGATTTTCAGCATGGGAAGGAATTGGCTTCTTGTCTGTGTGGGGAGCAATGTTTCTAGCAGGAAATCTGCTTTTGGCTTTTCCTCCTCTAGCTTAACCCCATAAGCTGCTGCTGCCTTCCTGACTACCTCGTTGTATGCCCCGATGTCATCCGGTGGCGAAGGCCTAGACGGATATGTCTCCACCCCCTCCTCTGGGTTTTCGGCCTCGATGTCCTGCCATTCCTGGTCTTGGGCCGTCGAGGAGCCCGAGCCCTAGCTTGACTGCTGGTCCCTGTAATCCTATTCATTATAATAGAGGTCCTCTTCCTCTTCGTGCTCTGGAGTTTTCGGCAGTTCTTCGACGTCGAACTCCTCCTGTTGTGCCACCTCCGCGACGGACGTTGCCGGCCTCGAGGGGTTCTTGTAACTTTCCATTTTGTCGTCGAAGTCTTTCTTCCTCTGGAGGATGTTCTCCATTTCGGCCTCGAGCCTTCTTTTCGTTCTCAGCATCTCTGCGGCCTGGTCGTCGTCTAGCGTTTCAGCCGCTCTCTTCGGCGGTGGCGGCGAAGCTTTCTTCAGCTCCTTTTCCTTCAAAGTCGAAGACCCTTTTTCGGGGGCTTGCTTCAACGACCTTTGCTTTTCGCCGGTCTTCTGCCTCCGGGAGTCCTTGTCGAAGGATCCGCTGGGCTCTTTTTCAGAGGATGCAGCTTCGGCCGTCGAACTTTTCGGCGCCGGTGCTCCTTTCGAGGCTTTGGACTCTGCCTTTCGAGGGTCCACCTCTGGCTTTCGAGGCCCTGAGGGAGTTTTCGGGGTCGTAGACTCTCCTACCTTATCAGGCGTTTTCTTATCGGTCTCTGCGACCGTGAAGTCATCTGGACCTTCGGCGATGTTGTCCTCGTCGACGGTGGAGAGGCCCAGTTCGTAAAGCGTCGGGGCCTGACCCTTGCCCTGCATCGTGCGATGAGCTATCCTCTGCTTCTCTCAAACTCCGAGTGTCTTCGGCTTGAAGACGGAGCAGGCGTTGCAGTCTCTGCTCTCGTGGTCGACAGGCAGGCAGAGGTTGCAGACCGGGTGTTGGTCCTTCTGCGCGAACTTGTGGTGGCAGTTTTTGCAGAATTTAAATGGAGTCTTGTACATCCCTGCGCTCAGGGGGCCCCCTGTATGCGCATTCCTCCAAGGACGTCGAAGATCTCGAAGTTCTTCTCTTTCTTCGTCGCCTCCTCTCTGATGGTCTTCTTCTCCTCAACTTTTCCGGTCTTTACCGTCGAATAGTAGTTGTATTTTCTCCTTTTTTCCTCCAAAAACTTCTGGAGCTTCACGCGACGATCCAGACCCAACGGCGGAAAAAAGAATCCGAAGATGGCGCCCAAGGGTGGTAGCTTCCGCCGGAAGCATGCCGACGTCACCGAAGGTACACCAGAAGGTGGGACGTAGACGCCCACCTGGGCTACAAAAAAAAAAAAAGATTCCGGACCCAACCACCAAATTGCGGAATATGCACAGCATAGTGAATCCAGAAAGATTCACGCTGCAAAACTACGGTTCAGTCAACCAAGTTTTATTAGATGGAAATTATTTAAATAAACAATTCTGTGAGTGTCTTTCCGGACAAAAAAAGAAAAGAATAAGTAGATCCCAGGTGTGAAACCAAACCGAAATCAAAGAAGGAAAGGTGAGCTAAGAAATTAACATATACGGTGTATTAGTGGATTCATATCAAAACACAGCAGTTTATATTCAGTAAATTTTGGGATACAGGGAATTAATCACTGTATCACTATTATGAAAAGTGGTCTGTCTATGTACTTGAGTCAACTGCGTTTCGACCCTTAGAAGGATAAACGGGTGTCATCAGAACTGAAATTGCCTGGGGTTGGCTAGGATTGTAGAATCGCTGATCCACATAGTAGGGACCACTAAGGATAATATAGGGGGTGACAGTCCTCTTATTAGTTCCTTGAAAGAATTTTGGAGCAGCTGTGATAGGCTCTCTACAACAGACAAGAGGTCTTGTAGATTTATAAGGCATAGCGACTGGGATGGGCTATCTTCAATATGATAATTCCAAGTAGGGCAATTAGTGCTCCTATTGAGACCACCTTGAGGTTCTCTACAAGGCTGCTCTCCCTGTTGGATACACTGTGCACACTCTGTTGGATACACTGTGTATCCAACAGGGAGAGCAGCCTCGTAGAGAACCGCAAGGCGGTCTCAATAGGAGCACTAATTGCCCTACTTGAGAATTTCAGTCCAGATGAGACCTTTTTAGCCTTCCAAGGGTCGAAATGCCATTGACACATGTATAAAGATAGACAACTTTTCATAACTGTAATACAGTTATTAATTCCCTGTATACCAAAATATACCAAATGTAAACTGCTGCCTTTTGATATGAATCAACCAATAAACTGTATATGTTCCTTTCTTACCTCACCTTTCCTTTTTTCCCCCTGAGAGACACTTACAAAATTGTTTATTTAAATAATTTCCATCTAATAAAACTCGGTTCAGCTGAAACATAGTTACTCGTAAAAATACTGGCGGTGGGGTTATCATTCTCACAAATCCTTATTGAATAACCCTGTTGATTTAATCAAATATGTTGTTATAATGATTAATTCTACAGAGAGATCTGTGAAACTAAAAAACCTTCCCAAAAATGGAGTTGCATTTGAACGCTTGTTTCAAGAATAACACAGCAAGAACACAGCACATCTCTTCGAGACAGCGCATTCGCTGTCAAGCGGCGAGACCTAAAAAGGGATATTTATGGCAAACAGTCCTACAGCAGTTTCTCATGGTAAGCAACATGGTCAACCAAACAAATAAGGAAATAAACATTAAAAAACATTAGTGCAAAGTAAATAATAATAAAAAAATAAAAAAAGGAAGAACATAAGGGCCTAATTACGTTCTTCGTGGACAGGGTTACTCCGTCACAAATGTGACAGATATCCCATCCGCCAAATTACAATTCCATATTATCCTATGGAACTTGTAATACAGCGGACAGGATATCCCTCACGTTTGTGATGGAGTATACCATCCACCAAGATCGTAATCAGGCCCTGAATCTGCTTTGGTTTCTCCGTTCCCTCATAACATATTGCTATATAACGGGCTCTGCTACAACATGGCAGAAGAATTTTCATGATGTGTTCTGGTGGACATTAATACATTTTTCACACTAGCTCTGTAAACATATTGGGAAAATTGCATTAATGTAAAATTTTCCTCAAGAGTTATTTAGACTGCAGAGGGACTACTACAGACTGAATCAGAAAGTTACTAAGGCAAATCCAGAGACCAGATCAAGTTCAGTTCTAAGCAGATTACAGTGTGACAAGCATTCCTTGTGTGAGAAGTTGGCCTGGCATATGCTGTCCACTATTCTAGTGGGCACATTGCACCAGTCCAAAAGACCCTTCTTGATGGTAGGTTTAAAGACAACCTATATAGAAAGCTATCCTAGTGGTAGCTGTGGAGAGCAGCCTTCAGGCGAAGTCTTGAAGGAATGTAAAATGCCAGTACTGCGTATTTAATTCAAGCTAACAGTAATTGAGTTGAAATTCCTCAATTACAAAGACCATTCTTTCAGTCTGATTTATCAAACATATTTCATTTATTTTGTATTTTCTTTTTCTTTCTTTTTGATTTTTCAACTTTATCAAAATTGTTTTCTAAGGGGATTTTTTTACCAAAAACCTAGCAATATACAGAGGACTCCGACTGGGTCAAATATCTTGTCATAGTTCAAATACAATATAACCAAATTATTGCTCAAAACATTGGTGAGGGGACACATAACATTAATTGGACAACACGAAGTGCACTGTTTAGACATACACAAGACAAGACTACACAATTCACTGGGTAGTGGGGGGAACGGGAACCTAAGAATAATATAAGAGGTGTGTATATGCCCTGCGTTAATCCTATTCTTGAGAGCAGGTGCAAACACCTCCACTAAATGGGAACACGCTATTATGTTTTTATCAAAACAATAGACCATCAAAAATTTCCCGGACATCTCTGTATCACTGGCCCGGGCCACTGTCAGCTCCCTTGCCGGCCCGGCCGCCATCTTGGACCCTGCATCACGAGGCCGCGTGGCCTCAGCTCGACCCTAACCCTGGGCCTGGCCAGGCCCCGACATCCCGGCACCACCATCTACCCAGGAGGTGAACGGACCACTTGGCAGGTTACTGGGAGAGAGGAGTGTCGATGGCTCTCCCCCGCCAGGTGCCGATCGCCCCCAGCCTCCCCGGGCGCTGGCTCCACCCCCCTGCTGGGTGTCTGGACTCCCTCATCCCGGACCTCCCGACCTCCAAGTGCGAGGGTCCGGACATCAAAGGGCGCCAGACCTATAACTGGGGCAGCTCCAGAGCAGGAAGGCAGTTGTATCCTGGAGTCGAGAGACACCGTGAAGAACTCATCCTTGACGGACTGCTGGCGCTGCCGCAGCCCTGCCTTGTGAACTGTCGTCCTGCCTGCTGGCGCTGCCGCGGCCTTCTGCAACCTTCATCCTCGTTGGACCTGCTGGCGCTGCCGCGGCCTTCTTGCAACCTTCGTCCTCGTCGGGACCTGCTGGCGCTGCCGCAGCCCGTTCCTATCTACGACCACCTCGGGACCTGCTGGCGCTGCCGCGGCCCGTCCTTCTCGAACGCCGAGCTCGAGGATTGTGAGCTACCATCGTCTCATCGCAGTACCAGATTGGTAACAAAGACTGTCCCGCTACCCCTTTTCCCTGTCAGAGACTAGAATTGAGAGGATCCTCGTGTCCTGATCTCATTGTACCGTACCACCGTACTTCAAGAATTGCCTATAAAGAACGTTAACCTTATCCTTGTGTGGTGTCCATCTGTGGGGGGGAAGTTACTTGTCTGTACGATCGCTGGAGACGGCCCTCACGAGAGGCCTCTCCCCTTGTCCTCGGCCGACCCTCCCGGTCCCCGTCTAACAGATACCCTCCTGGGGGATACTATGTGCTATACAAATACACATAACACAGGTTGCATGGAATTACTATTCGTAATTCCACGTGGACTTGCATGGATATGTTGTTAGTCCATATTGTACAGGAGATTAAAATTTAGGTTGATATAAAGCACTCAATATTTATTTTGAAAGAACTCCCACCTGAGCTTGGAATATTGACTTCGACTCCCCTGCATCATCACCTCACCCATCATCTTTACTTCCACCCCAACATCTCTGTTTCGCCTCGCTCTCTATGCACGATCTTGAAGTGCCAAGTGTGCAATTTAGCACAGCATAAAACAAAAAAATACATTATGTGGACAACATTTTTTGGGAATTAGAATAGGCCTCTGGGCACGAGGCAATGCACTTTGGAGGCCATTAACAGGCAGCAACTTTTATTTAGAGACTACACTGCGGCCCTTGGAATCTACAGGCCTGAAACAGGACCAAAACTGTTGCCAGACTCTCACGCTGGGTTTTTTCCGCAGCAGCTGCAGTCGTGGCTGAACAAGGCAGTTCATCTGAGCACAAAAGAGGGAGTGTGGAGGGTGCACGGACGAGTCACAGACAAAATGCTCCAATATCTACGTGCATTAAACACGCTACCTGCTCTGTACAATAATTCTACTACCTAAAAATTGGATTTTTCCAAGACCCACTCGGAAAATTTACATATAACGCAGGTATTTCACTTTTTAAAACCAAAATAACTCCAGGGAGTTGCAAGAGCATGTACCCGAGGGGCCAGTTTCAGACGACCTCTCTGTGGCAACGTTTAGCGCCCCCTTTAAAGGGACTGCAATTCCAAAATGAATGAGAGGAATAGCATGCAAGGAGATTGCTTCTGTACTTGGGCAGCATGAGCAAGCAACTGACCTGCTGTGATGCTAAACCTCACATTCACATCAATCAGATACTAAAGCAATGATTAACAAAATCTACAGCTCAGGTAATATACAGCTCCACGGTACAATGTAAACGGGAGCACCCTGAGGGAAGACTCAATGCAAGGGAAATCAAGTTGGTACACTTAAAAGAAAACAAATAAGATATGATCGATTAGATATTGCAAACACCTTTAGCGAACATAAATGAAAAGCAGAGTGAAAGTGTATGTTAATGCAATGTGAATTCAAGGGAATTGGCTGTCCAAAACGGTTAACGACATTCAAACAAAAATATAAATGGTCCACCGACACAAGTAAATTCTATGTCAGGACAGGAGGCTCCGATTATGCTTAGTCTCATTTCTTTACTGACACATAGCAGCCAATCACAATACAGTAAAGAAAAAACAGAAACAGGGCAACCATAGAGTACACCCATAGTATATAAACAGTCTCAGAGGTAACCACTTCCTCTTTCTTTGCTGCTCCGCAGCCAGTTAAGTCTATTTATCTTTTCATGCTTATAGTGCTGTTGTGACTATTGTTGTTATATTTAATTGTGCACTTGCCTTATCTTGCGCTTCTTCCAACCTGCGCGCGGCTTGTGCATGCTTTAATTTTCTGGTCCGCCTTTCGGTGTGCCGGTATTGTTAACCGTGACGTCCGTTTCTCGGCGCGTTTGTTGGGAGCGCGTTGCTCGCCTCCCAGTGCCTGGCCGTTTGTGCCGGTCGCTTTTGGTGGAGCGGGAGTAGGGGTCCGCGGCTCGTATTGGGAGCGCGAGCGCTCTCGAGCCGGTGTTGTTTTCAGTGGCATTTCGGCGTCGCGCATGCGCGCTGCTTTATTTCCGGCTCGAGGCGTTTTCTTCACACGCCCGCCTGCCGGTTGAGTGAAGGACCGCTGTTTCATCTGCGCTCAGCCCACAGCCCTGAACTTTTGACCCCGCTTGACGCCGGAGCTCAGGAAAGAGCTTCGGTTGTATTTTTTGTGCATAGGCTCTGCCTAGAGTGTTTTGACGGCAGGCTTTCTCCCTCCACATTTGAATTGTTTTCTTTACTCGAGTTTTACCTCAGTTAAGCCTGCTTTGGGGTCACACTCCCCCATTACTGGTATCTCTGGTACCCCATATATTTCTGCAGTCTTGTGGGCATTGACTTTTGCACGTTGTTGCAATGGCTGAATATTATGAAGAGGATGAAGACTGTTATTATGAGGAGGAGGAAGGTACTTCTCTTGAATATGACTTAGTGGAGGAGTTGGATAAAGGTGTTCAGCATTCCGTCAACAAGGCTCTGGTGAGAGCCATTAATCCACTTAAACGCCATCTTAATGAATATGCCATTCAACAAGGCTGGTTGCCTCCTTCGCAAAAATCCGCAAAGTCTCCTGGTAACCCCCACAAATTGGATTTTCAGAGACTGGCGAAGGTTTTATCTTCTGACAAATCCAGGTCTTCTATATCTCTTTGTGCGGAGGAGTCAGACCATGGTCAAGCCTCTTCAGGTCATGACTCTCCTCCTAGGAAACGTCTCCGCAAGGAGCATTTTGTTGACGCCCTTGAGCGTCCCCCCCTTCTCAATTTTGAACCTGAGGACATTGTCCACCCAAATTCCACGTCATGGCTCCCCGCTCCAGCGGTAGCAGCTTACCTGGAGGCGCATGTTCGCCAACCCTTTGAAGCGTCTGTTCGCGCTCGGCTGCGCTCAGAGTGCCCGAGGCCTGACCTGGCAGACCATATTGCTGAAACACCGGAAGTGGACCCTATGATGGTCACCTATCTTAAAAAATATTCTAAAGACCCCAAGAAAGGCTTGGACCGCTCCTGGCGGTCTTGTCAAGACAAACTAATGGACATGTTGGGTCCCTTATCCAAGATCCTGGACCTTGGTTTCAAGGCCAAGGAGGCCTCGGCGACAGTTAACCCTGACGAGCTAATCGAATGGGCACAAAGGGCTGTATGTATGTTTGGGAACGTCAATTGTGCCATATCAGCAGAACGTCGACGTTCCATTCTCCTGAAGCTGGATCCAAAGTTGGCAGAGCTGGCCACCTCTGAGGCAGGTCCAGAGGCGCAGGGTCTCCTTTTTGGCCAACCTTTCCTAAAGGAATTGACTAAGTTTGTTTCTGCCTTTAGCGGCATTGATAAGGCACAAGCCTCCTTGCGCCGGGCCATGCGTCCGGTTTTCACCAAGGCCGGACGACAAAGGGGACGGTCGTTCGGCCGCGGTTCTCAACAGCAGTCCCAGAAGGGTGGATCGCAGCATCGTGGTGGCCAATACGACTCTGGCTACTCCACCCGCGCCAACTTTTACCCTTCCAGAAAAGGAAAGGGCCAGTATGGCAAAGGACGTTCCGGTGGTCATCAGGGACAATACCAAGATTCCCACTCTACAGGTGAGCCTGATTCGTGCATGCGATGTGATGTTGGGGGGTCGCATTCAATCTTTCCTGCAGAATTGGCGCATGCTCTCCGGCGATGCTTGGGTGCTACAAACTGTTCAGGGGTTCAGAATAGAATTCTATCACCCGGTGCATCAGACTTGTCCCCCTCCTTGTCTACGTTTTTCTCTTCAGGATCAGGTTTGTCTCTCCGAGGAGATAGATTCTCTTCTACAAAAAGGGGCGGTGATTCCAACCACCCGTCATCCGAAATGGTTTGCCAGTTCTGTCTTTCTGGTCGAGAAAAAAGGGGGCGGTGCTCGTCTTGTTCTCAACCTGAAAGACTTCAACGGCGGAGTAGTCTATCGCCATTTCAAGATGGAGGGCATCCATCTGTTGAGGGATCTCCTTCGAGAAGGGGATTGGATGGTCAGGCTGGACCTCAAGGATGCTTATCTTTCGGTCCCGATTTACAAACCTCATCGCCGTTTTCTCCAGTTCCTCTGGCAGGGAGTCTGGTACGAGTATCAGGTTCTCCCGTTCGGTCTGTCGTCAGCACCATGGTGCTTCACGAAGCTGTTGAGACCTGTTGTGGAACATCTTCGGTCACTGGGTGTCAGGCTGATTATTTATCTGGACGATATTCTCCTTATGGCGGATTGTCCTCTCAAACTTCTTCATCATCTGGAATTATCCATCACACTTTTACAATCTCTGGGGTTTCTAATCAATGTCCAGAAATCGGTTTTGGTACCAGCCCAGCGTATCGATTTCCTGGGTTTTCAGATCGACTCGGTTACTTGTCAGCTTCTCTTGCCCAACCAAAAGATGCGTTATATCAAGAGAGAGTTGACATCTGTTATTTCCAGACCGACTGTGTCATTGAGGTCGTTGGCGCGTGTAGTCGGTCTCCTGGCGTCGTCCATTCAGGCGATTTTTCCGGGTCCCCTTCATTACAGGGCGATGCAGCGCCTGAAAATTCTTCATCTCCGGAAAGGGCTCAGATATTCCGATCAGATTCCTCTTACGGAGGAGGTCCGGTGGGAGATGCAGTGGTGGTTGGACCACATGGAGGCCTGGAACGGCCGGGCCCTCTTCGGTGTGTCTCCGGATCTGGTGATAGAATCCGATGCCAGTCGTTGGGGCTGGGGAGCCCGTTGCGGCTCGGTCTCGACCGGGGGTCGTTGGTCCCCTCAGGAATTGAAGCTTCATATCAACTGTCTGGAGCTCCTGGCGGGCTCATTTGCGATCAAATGTTTTTCTCCTCTACAGACCAGTTGTTGTGTCCTTCTCCGGATGGACAATGTCTCGGCAGTCCGCTATGTGAACAAACTGGGCGGGACCAAGTCCAGAATCCTGGCGGAGATCGCAAAAGATTTTTGGCACTTCTGTCTGCAGAACAAGATCACTGTTATTGCGGAGTACCTTCCGGGATGCCACAATCAGATAGCGGACTGGCACTCCAGGCACCTTCGGGATTTCAGCGATTGGAGGCTGCATCCCCGGGTCTTCCGTGCTCTCCATCGGCGTTGGGGTCCTTGCCAACTAGATCTCTTTGCCTCACGCCTCAATGCGCAACTACCGCATTTTTACAGTTGGAGACCGGACCCTCAGGCTCTGGCCACGGATGCCTTTCTCCAGCGGTGGCCATCGACCCTATGTTATGCCTTTCCTCCATTTCTAATGATTCCCAGGGTATTGGCCTACTCCAAACGATTTCAGACGGATCTGATTCTGATTGCCCCTCTCTGGAGGGCTCAAGCGTGGTTTCCGGTCCTTCTAGAAATGTGTTCGGCCCCACCGTTTCTCCTTCCCCCATTGTGGAATCTCCTGTTGGACCCTCTCGGAGGTCCTCATCCCCTGATCCTCTCAGGCTCCCTTCCTCTTCTCGCGTGGAGGATCTCGGGGAACGCTGGTCGCTCCCAGGCCTTTCAGGCGACGCTTCCAAGCTCCTTAGTGAAGCCTGGGCTCCCAATACTCACAAACGGTATAAGGGGTCTTGGAAGCGTTGGTGTGATTGGTGTTCACAACAACAAGTTGATCCCGTTTCAGCAGATATCAGCATGATTGTTAATTTCTTGGCTTCCTTGGCCACCTCTGGTCTGGCTTATTCGACTGTTAACGGTTTCCGGTCTGCTATCTCGGCGGGTCATGCCCACATAGATGGGAAGCCCGCGGGTGAACATCCTTTTGTTTCCAGGTTGCTTAAAGGAGTTCGATTTGCGAAACCTCCCACCCCTAAATATGTTACTTTGTGGGATGTTTCTGTTGTCCTCAGATTTTTGGAGGCCTGGCCTTCCAATGCTTCCTTATCTCGCAAGCAACTTTCCGCGAAACTAACTATGTTGCTATGTCTGGTTTCTTGTAAGCGCGTGTCGGATGTGCACGCTTTGGATCTGGCGGGTCGCTGCTTCACTCCTGAAGGTGTTTCCTTTCGTCTCTCCAGACGTACCAAATCTAATACACCTTCTATTTCTTATCCTTCTTTCCCTTCTCACCCCAACCTTTGTGTGGTTCAATGCCTGAAGGATTACGAGGTGAGTACTGCTTCTTTGCGCTCAGACATGCAGGGTCCACTGCTGATTGCATTACAAAAGCCTTTTCGACCTGTTTCTCCAGCTACCTTGGCGCGCTGGGTGCGAGGGCTTATGTCTGAAGCTGGAATTGATGTTTCTGTGTTTGGCGCGCACTCTGCACGTGGAGCGATGGCGTCCAAAGCTTATTCCATGGGTGTAACTCTGTTTGATATCATGAAAGCTGCAGATTGGTCATCTGCTTCTGTGTTTAAAACTTTTTACTTTAAGCCTATCGATAGTGTTGCTTCTGTGGTGGTAGATCAGCTTTAAAAAAGCATAATCGGAGCCTCCTGTCCTGACATAGAATTCAAAATTTGCAAACATTCGTGACAAGAATTTTCAATTCTATTAAGGACTAGGAGGCGAGGATTATCCCACCCGTTGTATATGCATGTATCTATTATATTGTTACTATGCATTGCTTCATGGATTTTTTCCTAATGAAATGTAATAAATGCTTTGATATTTTCTTTACCCACCCTTATTTGCTCATGATTACACAGGATGTGTATTACGGCTTTGTATCTTGTTTCAGGTTCTGATCCCAAGTGAGGTTCCTCCGGCTCAGCCCTTATGGTCGTTCTGCTGCGAGTTTCTGCTCCTCGTTGGCCTGCTTCTGTTCCTGTGGCTCTTGGAAGTTCCTCCGCCTCCACGTTCAGATTTTGGTCCTTTCGATTGATGTCTTCCTTGGTTCTGATGTTTACTTGATTCTTCTTACTGGATTTTGGACAAAGAAAGAGGAAGTGGTTACCTCTGAGACTGTTTATATACTATGGGTGTACTCTATGGTTGCCCTGTTTCTGTTTTTTCTTTACTGTATTGTGATTGGCTGCTATGTGTCAGTAAAGAAATGAGACTAAGCATAATCCTCGCCTCCTAGTCCTTAATAGAATTGAAAATTCTTGTCACGAATGTTTGCAAATTTTGAAGTGTCCAGTGGCTAGTTCCTTGTTAAAAATCAACTATTTCCTGTGCGCGAAATACTGAGGATTATGGCCGATATGAATAAATATTGTAGGAATTATACATCCACAAAGTATGGAGATTACAAGTTAATGAAGAAGGTAGCCACAATCCTTGGACTGTTATGGCGTGACTCGGACTTCTTGTTTACGTGGAAAACGACCTTGAGAAAAAAATGTTTGCAACACACTGGCTTTTTAACTGAACACAAAGTTCAGGATAAGCTCACTACGCCTGACGAACCCTTGCGAGGCAAAGGCAACATGTGATGAGCCAGCAATCGCACTACACAAAACATTGAATAAATTGAACCCGGAAGCGCAATCAAGTGCTTAAAATTTGAAAAACAAGTTGTACCCATTTTCCTCAATGATTGTCAGCTTCTGAGCAACAAACAGATCTGCATTAAAAAACATACCCATTTCCAACTATAACGAAACACAAGTGCAAATTACAACTACACGTAGTCTTAATTTACATTACTTTCTTCTGCACATATGTAATTTAGGAATAGTATGGTTAATAGACTGACCTCCAGGTGGCAGCCCCAAAAATATCTAAAATGGAAGCATTCATCAGAGTACTGCTGGCTACTTTTCTTCTGGCATAGTGGGCCCATGATTTACCGGTTATGGTCAACTGGAAGTATGCTAGCAGATTATGATGTAAAACAGTGTTCCCTCCATCACAGAAAGGGAGGTTGAGATGTTATTGGCATGACCTAAACCTACTAAACGTTCTCAGGATCAATTTGGAAGACTATGGTGGTACCAGTCTATACTGCTGCTAAATGCATCCCTCTCCTTGGGAAGTCAGCCAAAGTACTAAAAAAAGAAATAATCATGCTAAAATAAAGAAATAATATATATCCCAAGCCCACGTTTGGAACTGAATAACGAATGACCCTCTGGCTCGTTTAACATAAAAAGAAATTGGTGGGGCAGGGAGTTTTGCTGAGCTGCTGTCTACTTCTCTGATGCAACATTCAATGATACGAGCTTGAAGGAAGCCAATATTTTAAAAACAGATTAATAATGAAGAATGAGTGTGGGAGTCAGACCTGGGGCTGCTGGTGGACGATGACTGGGGGGAGGCTCTGCAGTGCCCCAGGGAAGTGGCGATTTGCGCGAGGTTCCGGCTGGTTCAACTTCGCATCCTGCACAAATCGTACACTCCACGCACAACACAGCACCGAATAGGTTATGTGGACTCCCGCTTCTGTCTCAGGGGGTGCGGGGAGAAGGGGACCTTCTTCCACACCCTGTGGGATTGCGCGAAGATTAAGGCATACTGGTCGAGTGACTGGCATCATGGCCGAAGTGGTGGGAGCAGAGGTGCCCCTGGAGGCTAGGTGGCATGTGTTGGGAGTTACCAGTGATATCACCTGGCCGAGGTGGGACAAGGTATGGTTGGCCCTGGCGAGCATGGTAGCAAAAAGGAACATCGCACGATTGTGGGGTAGTGATCTATCGCCAACGGTGGAAGAATGGGTAAGAGATCTGGATTGGTGCGAGCGGGCGGAGAAGGTCATTTACAAGAGTCGAGGTTGCCCTAAGAAATGGGAAAGTGTTTGGGCGGCCTGGAGGCGCTATAGAGGGAAGTGGCTGGACTTGCAGCCGACTGCGGAGCCGATGTGAGAGGAGCACGGGGTGGAGCTTTTTAGCTGAGGGGTGTGCCTTGATAACTCTGTGGATTGGCGGCTCCATCCCTGCTCTGACTTCCCCCTGGGCTTTGGAAGCCCTACAGGCCAGGGCGTCATCTTCAGGGTGGGAGTGGACTGCGGGGAGGTCCGGTACTTGCAGACATGCCTTGAGGAGTTCATTGGGGTAGTTTAGGGTCAGGATCAAGGTCTAGAGGGCAGGTGGGCCAGGGCTGGTAGGTGGATTATCTTACTGTCACTGTACTTGTATTTGTCAACAATTGTGAATTAATTTCCGCTGCTAACTGATATGCTAGGTTTTGGAGCTGGTTTTTACACCATAAAAAGATTTTAAAAAATAAATAAATAAATAAATAATGAAGAGTGAGTAACATTGCTATGGACTATAAATGTGCTAAATGTTAATAAATTTGGCTGTGCATATTTAAGATGTTTAGACATGTACAACTGTTTACAGAAGTAGGCCTGGAAACTCCTAGCAAAGTATGGTGAGTTCCAGTTTCACATTAATAAATGTATACACATACTTTTCCTCAAATGATATTCTGTTGAGCGACTACATATTCCTCTTTCTCTACACTCCCTTGGCCCTCTCCGAGTAAAAGGTTTTAGTTCTGCCTTTGAAAAGAGTACATTTTCAACAATTTCTAGTATGGGAAAAGATTGGAGAGAATTTAGTGAATACCCTTAAACAGGTAGCTTGTAAGTGTGCAAAGGTGCACATACTCACCAGGTATTCCAACTCTGGAACTACTGCTAAATACTTCTAGAGCTTTTCAGAAAGATGGCAAAATCATAAACCTGCTAGATTCCAAACACTGTTATACTATAAGACCTGAAGTAAACAAAAAGTGATGGATGGAATGCTTGAAACAATCTCAGCCACTGATAATTACTCGGGGCAACATCCTCGTTAATAGTTATTTTACACCATATACCACATCAGTTCGGACCCAGCCATATGCAAATAAGTCTTGACTTTGCATCAATAAGTGCAGTCCAGCCTGGACTGCCACGCCAGGTTCTCCCTGCACTGGAACACAGGCAACCTATGACCGGCTTTGCCCTAGTTAGGGCTCATCGGTCAGCTATAACTTGATTCCAGTGGCAGTTTGCAGAAGGGAACAAGGCCTGTGCATACCGTTGCACTTAGGGCACTGCACCCAATACTACAAAAGTGATGGATGGAACAAGTATCCCAGTCCTTCACTATTTTGCACTTCATGAAACCTAAGCTTGAAAGCAGCTGATGAGCCCTTATGGTCCCGTGACATGCATAGTACATTAAACCAATAGATATTTAATACAGCCTCCAACATCCCCCACCACGCGTTTATTGGTTGAGGTATTACTTGCTATTTCCATCTGACGACTTAATTTATGAGCACTTGAATGCTTTGTTTTGTGCAAACATTTGACAAACGTATTTTTATCTTCTTAATGCCCAGGCCGAACTTCAAAAAGATTTGTGGTTGGGAGGAAGGCAAACAAAATATATCTGTAGACTTTGCTGATGATTGCATTCACAAATAAAAGCAACGGATTATGGAATGGCTACCAAGCCGTAAAATAAAGATGGTTGCAGTTTGCTTTTCATTAACTTTATTAATGGCTCAAAGGAGTGGCCCTGCACTTTGGTCTGTAGCAATTTAAAAGTATGACTCAAAGAGTTAACTTTAGTTTCTAATGACAACATATGGTCCTGAAAAAAGCTACAAAGTTTAAAATGATGCCCAAATATTTATTGGACCTTACGGTTTAGATTTTCCCATTATTTCTGCGCCACGAACCTTGCCTTTTGATTTTCTGGCCTATCATCACTATATTTGTTCTATCTAAATGTATTCCCAGTTTTAATTTTGCCACAGTATGAACCCAACTCGCTGAGAAGCCTTTGGAGGCCTATGGGTGTTTTGATCATGAGAGCAGTGTTAGGATATTGTAATGTTGACAGCTGGCACTGACCTAGGCTGGAGGGTCAGCAATCCAGTTACCATGGGTGTCATTTAAGTCTGCTATGAAAAGAGTAGAGACTATGGGAGCCAGAATACAACCTTATTTGAGCCCATTCATGAATTAGATTGGTCTTGAAATAGTCCCTTATTTTCTATTTTGACATGAACCCACCTGTTTGTATAAAGTAGTTGGATGGCTGTCACTAACCGTGGAGGAATGTTCAATTTGCATAGATTTTCCCAAGAGCAAGTTTCTAGACACTGTCAAAGGCTGCTCTTAAATAAAAAAATAAAAATAAAAAATAAAACAAAACTTGAAAAGTAAAGATTGAGAGGAATGTCTTTCAAATTGAACTGAAAGTGTAAGGGCCTCTGCCAATGCCTGGACAGAAACCAGTTTGTGAAAAAGGGAAACAATCATGTCAGACGGCCATGGCTCAAGATCAAGCAGAATACAACCTGCAAATTGTTTGGCTTCGATGTCCAGCAAAGCAATTAAATAATTTTTTTGGGTGGTTATGACATTTCCCTTTTTGTATATCGCCTGAAGGATGGATCATGCAATGAATCTGGAATAGTTTGCGTTAATAGACACCAATTGAAAAGTGGTGTGAGAATGTTTGGCCACAATTGCCAATTTACTTTAAAGAGGACATTTGGTAGGAAGTTAGGGTCTAGGGTACTGTCATGCTGTCATTTTCTAATGATGGAAACTTCAAAGTTGTTACTAATCCCTTCCGTCGCTTCATTTAAGGAGCACTGAGGTTTGCTTGCTTGACCAGATTATGCTTGTATCTCCACGAGAGAAGCATTAAGCTGTACTTGAAGAATGGAGTTAAGTTTTTTACATCGCAGGTTGACTCTAAAAACAAGATCCACTGATCTTCAGCTAGATTTTGACTACGAGACGTTACAGGATTATGGGCCAATCTGTGGACGGTAGTCCAGAAGGTTCTAAAATTGCCTTTGTTACATGTTGCCAAGAGCGTATTACAAAACTGTTCCATTGCTTTTGCATTTTTGTTTACTCACTGGAACAAGTTTAGATTGGTCGGGATTTTAAGCATTTATCTAGTTTCTCTTTGTAGGACTTGGCCTTTTTGGCTAAAGTTCCCTAAACTTTTTGCTTTTCCCCTAGACCGTTTTCCTGACAGAGTTGCCAATTTAGATGCTTTGGGTACTTTGCCACTGCTGATCAGTGTCAAAGTACAAGTGCTCCCTAGGTAAAATGTAATGGTAATTGGTTAGCCAAGATTGGTATGTTTGCCTTACTAGTAAAGTCCCTAGTGATGTCCACTGTGTGCACCAGGGCTAGTAATGCAAAGGCACGTGGAGAAGTGAACTCAGGCCTGCAGTATAGGGCCTGCGCGCAGTCTGGTAAGGTAGCATTTTGTCCTGACAAGTGCAACCACTTGTCAAGCCCGACTATCCCTTTTACATACACATTTGGCACCCCATGGTAGGTCCCGGGTAATCCCTGGGTAGGGTGCAGTGTAGGTAAAAGGCAGGACATATACTAAGATGTGTGTTATGTCATGACAGTGAAAAACACTCTATTTCGTTTTTTCACTGCTGAAAGGCCATCCTGCCCATATGACAGAATGGGGGAGGCTGGGCGTTGTGTTTGTTAGCCTAGTTTCCTGTAAGTTTATAATGGAGAGGTGAAGTTTAATATGTATGAACTCACAGTGTCATAACATCTTTCTGTGAAGGTACTTTTGTCACTGTGTGTTCAGAAACCACTCTTTTAGAAAGTGGCTGAGTTTTGTGCTTTAGGCATTTCTGAGTGTCTCTGCTGAAACGTGGATTGTCTGTTTGGATCTAGAAGGTGAGAGGAGCTGGGAGAGGTGATAAGCCAGGGAGGGGTGAAGATTTCACCAGGCTGCCCTGCATCTGGAGAGTATGGGGGAGGAGAAGCCCGGGAAGTGAAAAGGCCTGGGCTGGTGCTATAAACCAATTGACCCATCTCCTACTGAGTGATTAGGGATCCAGACCCCCAGTATCAAAGGGAGAAAGGTGACACTGGGAGGGAGACGACCAGAACTGATTTAGGGAGGGGTCAGAGACCCCTGAGCAAAAACGAACTTCAAAGACATTAAGGGGTATAACTAAGAGAGCTGAAACCCATGAACTTTGAAATGAAACCGAAATAGATTGAGACTGAAAAGGCTTGGACCCATTCCGTGGTCAAGAGGAACCTCTGCTAAAGAAGGAGCAACTGAAGAGACTGCTGTGGAAAGACCAATCCTTGCTTCGTGATCTGGGGCTGGTCTGCAGTTTGCGGTTCTAATCAGGGGAGAGGCTGTTGGGACTGAGCTCTGAGGCGCTGGATCCCCCCCTGCTTGAAGAAGACTGTGCTTTGTGATGTGTCTATTTACCCCAAGGGACTGAGGTCAGCTGGCTCCCTGTTTGGAAACATAGGAACATAAAAGTTTCCAGAGAAGTCCCAAGCAACGCGGTGTGCGCGTGCTTTTGCAGCTTGCGACCCTCAGAATTTGTACCTTGTGATCGTGGGCACACAGGAGTAAACGGAGTTTCGGACACGCAGGGTGCGTGTCGTGGTGCAGGCCAAGGCGTTGGTGACGGTCACCTGGTTGCTGTGTGCACGGAAAGACGAAGTGAGCCTCGGACGCGCAGAGTGTGTGTCGTTGGTGCAGCCAGGGCGTTGGTGATGAGCGCCTGGACATCGTGTGCACCGGGAGAAGAGGAAAGACTCGGACGCGCTGAGTTCGTGTCGAGGTGCAACCTGTGGCGCTGGTGAGGAGTGCCTGGGTAGTGTGTGCACCGAATTCGATGTGAGACTCCACAGTGCGGAGGGTGGGTCTCGGTGTTCACTGAGACCGCCAGAAGGAGGGCCAGGTCATTAGGCCCTCGGAGTGAAACAGCAGCGGCCCGGACTGGCAGCCCCGGAGGAGCTGAGCCGCTGACCCGAGCTCGCCATACCCATTGACGGAGTTCTTGATCAAGGCCCAAGTCGCTAAAGGAGGAGAGGAGAGTGAGGTCGCGCCCCACAGTTAACGTGGATCACCAGCTGGGGTGGGGTGCGGGCCCAGAGGGACACTCTCCCTAGGCCTCTCGCTTCTGTCAGATGCGCAAGCCTGTTGATCCGGCTCGGATTTCGGCCCGTGCTGACCCAAAGAGGGGCAGTACTGGGTCCGCAGTGAGAAGCAGTACTTTTGGGTCATCATTGATCCATATTGGGGGCACTGTTAACGGAGCACCTAAACCGTCATATTACAATTTGCATTATTACTGCTAACGAACTGTCGTATGACGCCTGACCTCATTTGTGCCTGACAAACTACATGCTTGGTGCTCTATGCACTGCGTTATTTTTCCCTTGCAGAGTACATGATTGTAACGTGGCGCATTGCATTATTTCTTCATCGCACAGTATCGGATTATAACGTGGCGCAGTGCACGATTTCTTCCTTGCACAGTACAGGATTGTAGAGACGCATTGCTTAGTTTCTTCCTGGTACAGGGCATGCAGGTAATGATACACATTACAATATTCCTTCTTTGGCAAAGTACATGACTGTGGTGCTACCTATAGCATTGTTTCTCTGTTGCACAGTACAAGAGAATATCATTACGCATTGCAATATTTCTTTTGCAACATGTGTGATTCTAGCTTTAAGACTTGTCTAACCTTTTGGAAACGGTTAGAAGTGAGCTTAACTGTTGGTTAGAAGCAGTGGTTGGGATTAGAACCTACCAACCCACCAGAAGGAATACTACCCATTCTTATACGTTGATTTTGTATCGTGTGATCATATCGTATAACTCCTTACACTCAGTTTATAAAAAACTTGTGTGGAGTCTATTTGTGGTGACATCATTGGGTTCCTGTGAGTGTAGTTGCACATATTGTACACTCGGGTCTTGGAGATAAGCCTGGATGCTCGTGCCAAGCACTAAGGGGGTGAGCAGGGCTATCTCAGACGGTGTCCTTACTTAGCCCAACGTTCAAACGAGGGGTCAGGGACTCCCGCCTCCACCATTTGGTGGCGGCGGTGAGGGATAAGGACCCCCACTTCCAACACTTTTTGTATGAGTTTTATTTTCTCAATTTTGAGCGCTTTGCTAAACCACAAATTACTGAGGGATCGTAACTCCTGAGAGAACTTCTTAGTCATTTTAACCCCTTCGGTGCTCATGACGAGCTCAGCTCGTCATGAGGCACAGTTTTCGTGTGGTCACGACGAGCTGAGCTCGTCATGACCACACTCGTTTCTATTGTGGTCCAGCACAGGGGAAGAATATCTTGAGCAGCCAAGGTGTTAATGTTGTGGTTAAAGAAGAAGAATATTCCACATGAGAAGTGTTCCCAGTGTTTGATCAGACTGATTCCAGTTAACCCGTTTGTAGTTGATGACTGGTCACATGTTGGGCAATAGCTGAGACTTTGAGAATATTTCTTGGGCCTGCCTGTCCATTTTACCCATTTCATGATCTCCATAGCTGACTTGCCTGAAAGGTTTGCTATTTTCTCTAGGGGCTTTAACATTTCAAATAGTAAAAACCAGTGGGAGGAGGTTGCTTAATGCTCTTTTAAATAGTTCAAAGCTGAAGTGAGGATCGAATGGCTGAACAGGGTGTAGTCCAAAACAGCTTCCTTGAAGACTGATAAATGAGCTGGAGCTGCTGGTCGATCGTTTTTGTATCTGCCATTTAGGAGTCTCAGGCACATATAATGAAAATTCACAGCTAGAGCCTCCGCCTGCTTCTCTTTTTTTGTGGTATGAACACTACTTGCGAGATCATCCACCTTGTATTAAGATTGTGGGGTACATATTAAGTTTGCACTGAAGTTCTGAGGTTATACAAATGTCTTTCAGATATCAGGATTTAAAATACCGAATTGTATGTCAGTACCCGGAGGCAAGAATAGGCGTAACTTTCTTCACTTTATTATACCGGCAGCCATTAACTTTAACATTCGGTAGATAAAAATGACCTACATTTCCTATAAGTCCTTGGGAACAGAAACAAAAAAACAGTCTATTAAATCTGGATGCTATAGAACCTCGTAACATTCTCTGGAGATGCTCTATTCCCCCTCTTTCTTCACTGCTCCAGCAGCCTCAGAAAAGTGTTTTTATTCTCTCAGGATTTATTGCCTGAATAGTGTTACTTCGCAGCTGTAGCGAGCGTGCAATGCTAAATTCCAGCTGAAAAGTGTGCAGGTACGTGTTAGCCATGCATTTGGTGTGTTAACATGCTTAACTGCCCTTGTTTTTCAGCACCAATGCATGTGTACGCTTTAAAAAGGCCTTCATGGATTCACAGCCCCCCTCTATGGACAGTCCGATCCCTACTACCTCAGGAGGCTCTACCCCCACACCCCAATGGAGACAAATCTCCCAACACCTCTGAATAGGATGGGGAACCTAGCAGACCATGGCATCCATCTGCCAACCCCTTTCCTCAGAGTGACTAATGCGAATGCTGCTTCTCAAGTCCCAGACTCTGACATGTTGGACCCAGATTACCTTTTGCATTCGCATTCTGTGGAATGGTCCCATGCACCAAAGAGGTGGCCTCCTATTCAGCGGGCATTTGCGAAACCCCTAAACAAAGAGGCACGCTGTTGTCTCTGGGCTGAGTGCCCTAAGGCCTTTCTTCGAGGGTAATGTGGCCCTCACCCAGAGATCGATGCGAAGGTGGCCACTTTCGTTGCAAAGCTCTTTTGAGATCCCAAGAAGGGGAAAGATTGCTCATGCCAGGATAAATTACTGGATGTGCCAGGACCACTATCCAAGATACTGGCTATGGCAGAGAATACTACAGCATCTGGATGCCTAGTCTTCCCGGAGTCCCCATCTTGCTGGACTCAAAGGGCCAACTGTGCGATTTTAATAGACAGGAGTAGATCTCTCAAGATTAAAAATGTACCAGAAACTGGGGGAATTATCCACATCAGAGGCACGTCCCATAGCTCAGGGAAGCCTCTTCTGGACCCATTTATTTGGGAACTGGGCAAATTAATACTTTCAATGCTCTAGATAAGGCTTACACATCCACTAAAATAATTTTTACACCCTGTGTTTTGTCTGGAGCCGGTCATGGTAGGGGGTGCTCGACCAGTTGTGCTCGTCACCAAGCCTTTGCTCGGGGGTTTCAATTCCAGCCAAGGAATGTGGCAGAACTCCTTAAAGTCTGCCAATTTCTTCCCAACCAGTCCCTCTCGCGGGGGTGTGAGATGCAGTTCCATAGGCTACAATAATTCCCAGGCTGAGTGTACAGAATTCAGAAGGGTTAAAACCGGAGGGACTTTTTGCTTAATTCGGAGGCTCTTTCCTCAGATGTTTGGTTTCTTCAGACCATCAAATGGTTTCAAATAGAATTCTACGAGGTACCCTCTAAACTGCAAGACCAAAACCCCTGTTTTTTTTCTTGCAAACAATCGGAGTTGGTGGATTTGGAGATTGTGCAACTCTAAGAGCCACTATTGTCCCAACTGTGCATTATCCCAAGGACTTTCTCAGCAAACCTTTCCTGGTAGAAGAGAGGGATGGAGGTCAACACCCCATTATCAATCTCAAAGAATTCAACTAGTGGCTGGTTTACCACCATTCCAAGATGGAGGGTATCCATCTTCTCAAAGACTTTTTACAGGTTTGGGACTGGATGATCGAGATATACATTGTTCACGCTCACAGATATTTCTTGCAGTTCTAATAGAAGTCACAACTATTCGAATTCACTTCCTTTATGTCTATCACCCGCTCCACAATGTTTCACCATAGTGCTGAAACCGGTGGTCAAGCACTTGAGAGCCTGGGGTATGAGATTGATTGTCTACTTGGACGATATTCTTATCATGAACCAATGCCTAGTACATCAGTCATCTGCAGGTGATTGGACAATTGATCTACTCAAGTCTCTCGATTTTGTGCTCAACAAGAAGTTGTCTCTGATCACCACATCCCAGACTCTGCAATTTCTGGGGGTTGTGGTGGACTCGGTCAAAGCCACCCGAAGTCTTCCATCTCACAAACTTACCAAGATAAAGTACAAGGTCAGTAAAACCCTATCCAGGCCTTTGATCTCGCTGCGCCAGTCAGTCCGCATCGTGAGTCTTCTCTCGTCAACCATAAAGGCCATTTTTCCTGGACCCCTCCATTATCGGACATTACAACGCCAACAGATTTCCCATCTTCAACAGGGTCTTACCCATTTACAGTCTGTTCCCCTCTCGCTAGATGCAAAGGAGGAACTACACTGGTGAGTTTCCCACATGGAAGCCTGGAATACCCAAGCAATATTTGGCTCTCAAATCAATCTTGTGATAGAATCGGACGACAGAGGCTTGGGTTTTGGAGCAAACCGCACAGAATACTACACAGGAGGAAAATAGTATTTCACAGAACAGGCCCTCCACATAAACTGTCTGCAAATGATGACAGGTTCCTTGGCAATAAAATGCTGGACCAAAGGCAATGTCCAATGTTGTGTCCTTCTCAAGATGGACAATGTGGCGGCAGCTCATTTTGTCAACCATCTGGGAGGAGCGAGGTCAAAGACCCTTTTGGATCTGGATCAAACATTCTGGATCTAGTGCCTGGCCAACCAGATTTCGGTGGAACATCTTCCAGAGAAATCCAATCAGGTGGCAGATTGGCATTCCAGATACTGGAAGGATTTGAGGAAACTACATCCATGGGGGTTTAAACAGATTCAGGACCGGTGGGGTACCTTCATGATCGATCGGTTTGCCTCTCGTTGGATTTCCAGCTGAACAGATACTGTAGTTGATGACCAGACCCCAGTACGGTACGGACCAATGAAGTTCTCCAGGATTGGGGTACGGAGAGAGGGTATGGATTTCCACCATTTGCAATGATCATGAGATTATCCACACAAGTTCAGAGACAGGGGGCAGATCTGGTGGGGATCACAACGGCTCGGATGGAACTTTCTTGGGATTTTCTAATCCCTCTAACTGCGTTTCAGAGTCTCCTCTGGAATCCCCAAGGAAACCCTCACCACCTGGTCTTAGCAGGCTCTCTACTTCATGACGTGGAGGATTACTTGGAACATTGGAAGGTACCAGGCAGAAGAAGCTGCCAACTGGATCCCTTAAGGGGTAGGCGATGTCCACATTCTAAATTTTCTGGCAACCCTAGTCTCAGAAGGTTTGGCTTATAGGTCGATTAATACATTTAGATCGGCTATTTCAGCTAGTCACTTGCAGATAGATCGACACCCAGTTGGGGAACACACTCTAGTCAGCAAACTTCTGAGGGGTATTAGGTTATCGGTTCTGACAGAACCCGGGTACTCTATATTATAGAATGTTAATAAGGTTCTCAGACTGTTCAAGTCATAGCCCTCAAATTAGTACCGGTCAAGGAAACAGATGTTGTCAAAGTTAGCCACCTTGTTGTGTTTGGTCTCCTGCTGAAGAGTCTCGGATGTGAGAGCACTGGATTTAATAGGTAGGGTATTGCCCCCGGATGGGGTAACTTTTCATATTTTTATACAGACAAAAAGCAGTTAAAAAAAAAACTATCATACCCAGCATTTCCGGATGTTCCAAAACCATGTGTTAGAGCAATAAAAAGCTTACAATTCTATGACAGCCTATCTTTGCCTTCTGGGTGAAAGGTAATTGTGCATTGCTCTCACTAAACCTCACAAAGCAGTTGCTTCCCCTACTATTGTAAGATGGGCTATGCAAGAGGTTAATATTGATAGCTCCTGGTTCAGGGCTCATTCTGTGAGAGGGGCCATGGCATCCAAAGCGCTCTCGGGGCTAGATTGGAGGACATTCTCAATGCAGCAGATTGGTCCTCAGATTGTACTTTTAAAAGGTTTTTATTTAAACCAGCCTCACATCTGGCAACCTTAGTGGTGGAAAATATTGAAAGCTTTAAACTAGCCTTATCCTTGCCTCCGGGTGCTGACGTAGAATGAAAAAGGTCCTTGTTAATGTAATGGAAAGTTTAAATTCAAATAAGGACACTGAGGTGAGGATTAGCCCCTCTCTTCTAAATAGGTGAGTAAATCCACACAATGGAATATGATGGTTCAATGTGAATTAGTTAAATTTAAAGGTACATACTTTATGCAAATGATGAAGAGTTGATGAATCATTATTTTGCAATACATATTTATGTTTGATGTTGTCCACACTAATGGATGATCTTGTATACACTGCAGTTGTGAAAACGGAATCCTTATGTTATGATTTGGTCTTCTCAAGAACAGATACTAACTAACAGCAGTGATCTTTGGAAAAGGCGACTTTGCACGCAGGAAGAAAGGAGGAGGATAGACAGTCTCCAGAGAATGTTACGAAGTTGTACAGTGTCCCGTTTGGAAAGACTGTTTTTTTTGTTTTCATTACCTCCCTCCATTCAGGAGACATCTCTTACCCGAGATCCTTACCTTACCCTGACCCCCACCTGAAAATCCAGATTGCTGCAAGCTCCACTAGATGCGTCTCCTGGGAACCAACCCAACGTCTGCTTCTTTATGCCTTCAAAAAGAACTGAAAGTAACTGCCTCTGGCTGTGCATCATGGGATACCGGGTTTCTCTGGAGACTCTTAAAGGCACGTTATCTATTTGCAGACACATAATAGCAGCCTATGGGGGCTTCTCTGTCCAATCCCATTCATCTCTATCATGAAAAAAGGAGTTTTGTGAAGGGGAGTTTTCTATTTGTAAAACCCTGCAAATTGCTAAATTTAAAAAAGTTAAACTGGCTATCTTTTATCACTTTAAGATGAACCAATGGCCAGTGTAGCCTAGTTGTTTAGGCTGCATTATTGCCTTTTTATCTCTTAAGTGTCTGTGCATGGTCATGAGAGACTGAGCCTTCCGAAGGATCAATAAGAGGCTCTCCTCTGAAGGACACACGTTTGCGGTGTGTGTATCGATGGTGGCTCCCAGGTACTGTAGACATTGGACACGAGTCAAGACAGACTTCGCGAGGTTGATGTGGAGGCTCAAGCGAAGCAGGAGATTGGAAGTCCAATTGAAATGCAGTTGAGCTTCCTGGGACATATCTGCCTAGATCCACCAGTCGTCTAGATATGGGTAGATAAACACCTTGTGCTTCCTTAGATGTGCAGCAACCAGGGCCATGCATTAGGAAAATGTCCGGGGTGCTGACTTCAGGCTGAAAGGCAGCACGGAGTATTAATAATGGTCGTTGCCTTGGTGAATAGCAGGAACTTGCGATGTTTCCTCGCTATTGGCACGTGAAAATATGAGTCTTGCAGATCTATTGCGCATAGATGCAAGGACAACATCCAAAACTTTTCTCTGCAAACCCATTTGTTGGCCTGACGCAAGTAGAGGATGGGTCTGAACTCGTTCTGATCTTTCTTGCGGACTTGAAAGACGCGAGAATACAGTCCTGTTCCTCTCTGTGCAAGAGGAACCAGTTCAAACGCCCTTTTCTGTAAGAGCGTGTTGGCCTACCTCTGCAACTTGCGTAGCATGTAGCGTGAGCGAGTTGGAGGAATCGACAGAGGAGGGCTTGTAAAACGTAGTGAGTATCCACTTCGAACAATATTCAGAAACCATTTGTCCAGAGTGATTTTCTGCCACTCTGCCAGATAATTTTGAATGCTTCCCCCCACACCGGAGTGGGTAACGGACGAGGGGGAAGAAACTCTTTAGGGCTTGGAACTAGCAGGGGCCTTGTTCCCTTGTCCAGACTGCTGATTGGATCGTCCTCGCGACTGGTGTTTCTGAAACTGCTGTTGTTGGTTGGACTGACGGCCCTTAGATCGTTGGAAGCTCTGGGAGGAATAACGCCATTAGAAAGGGAGAACATCTTTTGCTGTTCTTTAGGTTTCTCTAAACCTACAGCCTTCAAAGTCTCCATTTCAGTCTTCATGCAGGCCATCTCGTCATCCGCATGGGGGCCAAAGAGTCGTGCCAGAAAGGAAAATGCTACTTACCAGTATGCACCTGTTCTTGGCATGTAGAGCTGCAGAGTCGTACACTATGCATTAGATTGCCACCTAGTGTTGGGCTCGGATGATTGCAGGTTGTTGTCTTCTTGGAAAAGTCTTTGTAGTCAAGATATAGGTGACTCCTCCTTTGGACAATACTGCGCATGGGCATCGGCTCCATCCTGAGATTGTTTTTCACCATGATGGGAAATGATGGAGTTAGTAAAGATACAGTAAGAAAAAAAGGATGTCCATGCGTGTGCATCTAAGTAAGATGAGAACTGGAATGGATACAGGTCCGGGGAGGCGGGAGGGCGTGTACGACTCTGCAGCTCTACATGCCAAGTACAGACGCATACTGGTAAGTAGCATTTTCCGTTCAAGGCATATGAGCTGCAGATCGTACACTATGCATCGATTGTGCAGCAGTGTCTCCCCTATCAGTGGTCGCCTGAATCCATTGCAGTAGTCTGAAATATTGTTCAAAGGACAGCCTGGCCTACTGCAGCTTGCTGCTTGGCTTGCACATCAACACAATAGGGTTTAGTGAACGGGTGTGGTGTAGACCATGTTGCTGACTTGCATATGTCCTCTAATTGTAGATTTCCTAAGAAAGCCATAGAGGCTCCTAGCTTGCGAGTGGAGTGTGCTCTAGGAGGAACTGTTAGTGTGCGTTTAGCTTTTGATAGCATATCTGTATGCACTTAACAATCCACCTGGCAATCCCACCCTAAGAGATAGGGTTGCCTTTGTGTGGAGGAGAGAAAGATACAAACAATTGATTTGTCTTTCTAAAGGATTTGGTTCTATCTATGTAGCATTTCAGAGCTCTTTTAACATCTAACGTGTGTAAGGCCCTTTCTGCTACTGAGTCTGGGTTTTGGAAAAACACTGGTAACTCTACAGATTGGTTTAAATGAAAAAGTGTGATAACCTTTGGAAGAAATTTTGGATTAGATCTGAGAACCACTTTATTAGTATGAATTTGAAAGAATGGTTCTTGTGTAGTGAACAATTGTATTTCACTTACTCTTCTGAGAGAGGTGATGGCAACAAGGAAAGCAGTTTTCCATGTGAGAAATTGCAGTTCACATTTATGCAGAGGCTCAAAAGGGGGTACCACGAGTCTCGTAAGGACCAAATTTAGATTCCATACTGGAGAAGGTGGCAGCCTGGGAGGGATTATTCTTTTTAATCCTTCCATAAATGCTTTGATTGCAGGTACCCTAAAAAGAGACAAGTGTTGTCGGTTTTGTAAATAGGCTGCAATATGTAGGCGTATGGAAGAGTATGCCAAATTAGACCTTTGTAGATGTAAAAGGTAACAAATGATATTTTGGAAGGAAGCATCCAGTGGATCAATGTGATTATGTTTGCAATATATTGCAAATCTTTTCCATTTGGCGGCATAACACGCTCTAGTAGTGGGTTTCCTCGCCTCTTTAATGATATTCATGCAGTCTGGTGTTAGGTTAAGATAACCAAACTCAGACTTCAGGAGCCAGATCGCCAAATTCAATTGGTTCGGGTCTCGGTGTCTGATTTTGCCATGGTTCTGTGATAACATCGAGGGTGTGAGCTGTAACTTTTTATGTGGAACCAGAGAGAGAGATCTAGTAGTGTGGTGAACCATGGCTGGCGTGCCCATGTGGGAGCTACAAGAATGAGCTTCAGAGACTGTTGTTTGAGCTTGCGCACCACTAGTGGAATGAGGGGGAGAGGCGGAAAGGCATACGCAAATCTGCCGGACCAGTTCATCCATATTGCTTTGCCCTCTGACCTTGGGTGTGGAAACCTGGCGGCGAAGGTTGGGCATTTTGCATTTTCGTGGGTGGCAAACAGGTCTATGTGTGGGTGCCCCCGCTGTTGGAAGAATGGTTGAAGAACTTGTGGATGTAGTTCCCATTCGTGAATCTGTTGTGACTGCAGACTTAACAGATCCGCTATCTGATTGTGAACTCCTGGAAGGTGTTCCGCTAACAGATATATGTTTTGAGGAACGGCCCATCTCCAAATGTTCTGTGCGAGCTGGTACAGTTGCAGAGAGTGTGTCCCCCCCTGTTTTTGTATATAGTACATTGCTGTCATATTGTCCGTCCAGATTAAGACAACTTTGTTCTGTACTTGAAGTTGAAAAGTTTTGAGTACTAAGAATATCGCTAGCAACTCTAGATGGTTGATATGCAACAGGTTTTGTTGGATGTTCCATCGACTTTGAGTCGTGTGGTGTAAGAGATGGGCTCCCCATCCTGTGAGGAATGAGTCTGTTGTGAGCACTATTTGCGGAACAGGCTCGAGCAACGGCCGAACTCTTGTCAAGTTTTTGGTGTTCCACCATTGCAGAGAGTGAGGTGTACGGCTGTCTACCAACACCAGGTCTGTGAGCTGACCTTGAGCCTGATTCCACGGTCGTGCTAGACACTCTTGTAATGGACGCATTTGCAGTCTTGCATGTGGCACTATGAAGATGCAAGATGCCATCATGCCTATTATTCTCATGAACACTCTTGCTTGGAGAGACTGTTGGTGTTGAAAAGTTGAGACTAAGGCTTGAATGCTCTGTATCCTGGCTGGACTGGGATACGCTAGAGCTGTAGATGCGTTTATGGTAGCTCCTAGATACTGATGCACGTGCGAAGGCTCTAGGTGCGACTTTGTGTAGTTGATCGTAAACCCTAATCGTGCAACAGTTCAATTGTCAGATGAGTGTGTTGTACAGATTGGTGGAATGATTTGGCTTTTATGAGCCAATCGTCCAGGTAAGGGAAGACGTGTATCTGTTGTCTTCTGAGATGTGCTGCTACTACTGCTAAGAACTTGGTGAACACCCATGAAGCTGTTGTGACACCAAATGGATCGACTTTGAACGGATACTGCTGTCCTGGTATTACAAACCGTAGGAACTTCCTGTGAGCAGGATGTATTGGGATGTGAAAATAGGCATCCTTTAGGTCTAGCGTTGAAAGGAAATCGCCTTGTTGCAACAGTGGGAGCACTTGTTGCAGAGTGATCATATGAAAATTATCTGATTGTGTGTAATGGTTGAGGGGCCTGAGGTCGAGAATTAGTCTCAGTGTCCCGTCCTTTTTGGGAATTAGAAAATACAGCGAGTAAACCCCCGTCCCCTGTTCCTCTAATGGGACTAGTTGAATAGCATATTTTTGTAGAAGTGCTAGGACTTCCTGTTGAAGCAGAGTCAGGTGATCTGTAGACATAGGGCGCTGCCTGGGTGGTATGTTTGGGGGGTTGCTTTAAGTTCTAGGCAGTAGCCATGTTGGATAATCTGTCTCACCCACCTGTCCGTTGTGATGGAGTTCCAGACAGGCAGAAACTGTGTTCATCTGCCCCTCACAGGAGTGGAATGCTGTTGGGGGAGCAGAGGGAAGTCACGGTTTAGTTGTGGAGGAGCGATTGCTGTTGTTACCGCATCCTCTTCCTTTGTTATTATTGCCCCTGTATCCTCCTCTAAAATATCCTTTGTTAGAGGATGTTTGTGTCTTGAAAGATGTTGCTGTGTCTGCTCCAGTCTGCTTGGAGCCTCCTCTATAAAAGGAGCGACGAAAAGAACCTCTAGTCTTTGTGGACTGTAGAGCTCCCATTGACTTTGCCGTATCCTTTCATTTTCTCCAGTGTAGTGTCTACTTCTGGACCAAATAACTGGTTTTGGTTAAAAGGCTGGTTCAAAATTGTGGTTTGCACCTCTTGTTTGAACCCGAAAATGGGCAGCCATGCATGTCTCCTGAGTATCACGCTAGTATTTACAGTTCTAGCAGCTGTGTCTGCGACATCTAGTGCACATTTTATTGAGGTATTTGATATTAATTTGCCTTCTTGAATGAGCTCAGTTGCCTGATCTTTATACTGTTCTGGAAGGTGCTGTATTAGTGTCTCTAATTGGTCGTAATGAGCCCTGTCATAACTTAAGAGAAGGGATTGTGCATTCGCAATGCGCCATATATTTGTAGCTTGTGCAGCAATCCAGTTACCGGACGCATCAATAACTTTGGATTCCTGGTCAGGTGGGGGCGTTTCACCAGAAGTCTGTGAATTTGCTCTTTTCCTTGCACTGGACACCACCAAGGAGTCTAGAGGAGGATGTCCCTTAATATAGGTTGGGTCAGAGGGTGCAGGCCTAGATTTCTTTTCTATCCTTGGATTCAGTACCCTAGCACGTACAGGATCTTTGAATATTTCTGGAGAATGCTTAATGACTCCTTTGATCATGAGAAGAATGTGAGTGGATCTGTGTGATGGCTCAAAAGTATTTAACAGAAAATCCTCCTCAATGTCAGAGTGCATTGTAACATTGTGGTAGATAGCAGCTCTGTGTAAGAGGTGATTAAAGCCAATGCTGTCCTCTTGCAGGGGAGGGCTTAGATGGGTATAACTGTGGATCCGGGATATCAGGCACATTATGAGGTGGGAAAGTATAAACATCCTCATCTAAAGGATATGTATTTGGGTCTGCAGTCGGATCCTCCCCACCACCCAAGTCATACTCCTCATCAGTTTGTGGTGAATGTGAGGATGCGGGAGAGGCTACAGGAGAGATTTGAGGTGAAATGTAAGTAGGGCTAGGAGAGGAAGGAGATGCAGGAGAGGGAGGGTGCATAGGAGAAGTTGCACAGTCCTTTTTGGCAGGAACCACAGGTGTAGGTGGTGTTTCTGCTGGTCTCTTCTTATGAGGTATAGCACCCACATGTCCAGTCTTTGGGTTTATGTATATCCTCTTTTGTTTAGGATCTGGTCTGAACAATTCTTCCTCTTCAACCTTCTTTGGCGTCGATTTTTTCGGTTCCGACAGAGGTTGTTTTTGTCGTTTTGACTTGGGAGGTGTTACAGTGTCCTGTGGCAAAGTTCTTGGTGCCGAAGGTGTTGCTTTCGGCTTGACAGGCGTGTCCGAGGGCTTTGGAACCTCAGGATCCGGCCCTGCGGGTGTTGCCACCTGAGCGGCAGTCTTCGGAGTGAAAGCTGACTTTCCATCTTTATCTTTGGAAGTCGATGGCTTCGGAGCCAAAGCTTCTTTTGGTACTACTTTAGTCTGCGGTGCCGAAGGATCTTTTGATTTCGGTGCCAAAGAGTCTTTTGACCTTGGTGCCGAAGAGTCTTTTGGCCTCGGTGCCGAAGAGTCTTTTGACCTTGGTGCCGAAGAGTCTTTTGACCTTGGTGCCGAAGAGTCTTTTGACCTTGGTGCCGAAGAGTCTTTTGACCTTGGTGCCGAAGAGTCTTTTGACCTCGGTGCCGAAGAGTCTTTTGACCTCGGTGCCGAAGAGTCTTTTGACCTTGGTGCCGAAGAGTCTTTTGACCTCGGTGCCGAAGAGTCTTTTGACCTCGGTGCCGAAGAGTCTTTTGACCTCGGTGCCGTTGGAGGAGGTGGGATCGGCACGTGTGGTTTGCTCGGTGCCGAAGCACCTGAAGGCGTAGTTGTCTTCCTCAGAGCAGAGCTCGAAGTCTGGGCTTTAAGAGGGAGCGCTTGGTCTCGACTGGGCCCCTTGGGTGGAGTGCGGCCATTCGCCTTTGGCTTGGGCAGTGTATGGGGTGCAGGGGCAGAGGTACTCACAGGTTGACGTGATGGAATCGAGTCGTCCGAGTCCTCTGCCTCCGATATGATCTGGAGATCCGGCGAATCATCTTCTGGAACGAGCAGAACCTCGTCATCGAAGATATTCTCCGGTGCTGGGGCTGATCTCCTCATCTCGTGTCGACGGGCCCTCCGATCCCGGATGGTCTTCTTCAATCGGAAGGACGCACAAGCTGTGCAGGTCGACTCGTTTTGATCCGGCGATAGACAGAGGTTGCAAACCTCGTGATGATCGCTATGCGGAATTTTGCATGGCATTTCGGGCATTTCTTGAACGGAGTTCTTTCCATGTGGTGTAGGCCGCACGGCGTCGATAGGCCTAACGGCCCACTTTGATGACCGGAATGGAAGTTATGTCGTCGAAAAGCCTTGTCTTGGATGTCGAAGGTAGTTTCTTGAAGTTTGTGGAAGTGTTGCGCTTCGAAGTTGCTGGAAAAGTTTTTCTAGCCGGAGCGGAGAAACTTTCATCGAACCCAGTGGCGGAAAAAAACAATTTAAGAGCCGATGCCCATGCGCAGCATTGTCCAAGGGAGGAGTCACCTATATCGTGACTACAAAGACTTCTCCAAGAAGACAACAACTTGCAATCATCCGAGCCCAACAGCAGGTGGCGATCTAATGCATAGTGTACAATCTGCAGCTATTATGCCTCGAACACGGTAGTTTAGAAATGTGGTGTTGCGCCTCTGGCTTCAGTAAAGTAAGACAAAGCCAAGCATGTCTCAGTAGAGCAATTCCGTGGCAATACCCCTGGGCTGACAGGAGTGAAGTATCCGCTGCAGCGGTTAACTTGATTTAAAACCATCAGGCCCTCATTCACTATCGCCTGAAAAATCTTCTTGGTTGTCCCTGGGTAGGAGATCCACAAATTGTTGAATCGACTCCCACAGGGATAAGTCATAACTGCCCAGCAAGGCAATAGAGCTGGCTGCCTTCATGGATGTAGCTGTGGTGTTGAAAGCTTTTCTCCCCACCGAATCCAGCTTACAGCTTTCCTTATCCGGTGGGACCGTGGAAGTCAGAGCCGTAGCATGCGGTTTCCTTGCAGCCACCACCATGACAGAGTCTGGGGTGGGGTCCAGTTGGAGAAAGGCATGATCCGACTCAGGTGGGCTATATTTCTTCTGTAACCTGGAAGGCACAGATTTTATAGAAGATGGCATCAAGAACAGC
The DNA here is from genome assembly GCF_964263255.1 of Lissotriton vulgaris. Taxonomy (NCBI): domain Eukaryota; kingdom Metazoa; phylum Chordata; class Amphibia; order Caudata; family Salamandridae; genus Lissotriton; species Lissotriton vulgaris. Next base: position 1,062,061,210 of record NC_141689.1, on the reverse strand, counting down.
TCCATAGCCGTTTCCTTCAAACCAGGCACCAACGGAAGCAAAGGATGAGAGGTTTGTCTCCGCTGGAGAGTTTCAAATATCACTGATGTCGACAGCACAGGGGAACGTTCAGCTTTGACGCCCATCTGACCAGAACTTCCTGAAAGGTGGAGATCTCATCAACGGGAGACACCCTCCGGGGAGGAGAATCCATTAGAGTAGGCGAGTACCTCCCTGTCCTCGTGGAAGACGTATCCCTAGTATGCCGGGAGCGAGATCTCTCATAGCGATGGCGATAGCATTGTGTGGAAGACCGATGGTGTCTATGGGAACGATGTCTCGGCCGAGACCGTGACCTTGGTCTTCGAGGCTCTGCAGGACCCGTAGGCTGAGGAGCCATGGGCCTGGGCTGAGGCAGAGGGGGAGGAGGCAGTGGGGGGGGGAGGACTCGGCGGTGGTGGCAGTGTCACTGGCAGGGACACCGGCTGACGTGGAGCTTGAGGCTTCCTGGATGGTGAATAGGTACGCGAGTACTCCAAACCTGAAGAAGAGACCAACCTCCTCAGTTTGAGCTGGCTGCGAAGAAGGGGCCCTGAACTCAACATCAGACCTCCCCCTCAAAGTCGATCTACTGCTCCGTGGTGAGCGTTGACGTCATCTGGAACGTGAACTCCCTGTGTGGAAAAGCAATCTGCTTTGGATTTTGGAAGCAAGAGCAGTACAAACAGTCCTGTCATTGCGAACAGCAGTGTCCCCGGAGTGGGCACCCCAGGACACTGCAGGGCTCCAGGAGGGGGGCCCACTCCCAACTAGTGCACAACCCCGGGGAGGTGGTAGTCCCCAGGGCTCGGGGGTCAGTAACGGACCCACAAATGTACATGTATAGTGGAGTCCCCACACAGTTTTCTGTTAAAGAAAGAATCCCTGGGAGATGGCGGTCCCCGAGGCTGCGGGGGGGCTGTGTGCTCCCGTGAATATTTGAGAAAAGATGCAGGGGGTGGCGGTCCCCGGGGCTTGGGGGGGCCTTGGAGCCCCCCACAAATTAAACAAGCCCCGGGGGGTGGCAGTCCCCGGGGCTGCGGGAGGGCCGTGCCCCCTCCCGCATATTATAAACATGGTCCCCGGGGGTGGCGGTCCCCGGGGCTGCAGGGACCAAGCTAATATTTTTGGGCAATACCCTCAGGACCTGGCCCACCCAGGGGCCTCAATTAAATGAAAGGCAGGAGCCCGCTCTTTTTTTTGTTTGGGGAGGACTCGTGACCCCATCGTGAATTTTGCTGAATTTTTTTTTTTACAAACATTGCTTTTTGGGGACCTGGGGGTCCTTGGGGAACCCCCTGAGCAGGCCTAGGGGGTCAGGGTGTTTCTACATTGCCCCCTTTTCTTGTTTTTCATCTTTGTTTTACTGTTTTCCGAGTCACAAGATGGCTGCCAACACTTCCTGGGTTTGGAGTGTTGGCAGCCAATCCCAGTGAAGCTCGTGCTCGGGTGGGGTCGCGACTCCACCGCATCCCTAAATATCGAAACTTTCTTTTTAAGACTTCTCAGGTACTACTGAACGGATTTACACCAGTTAACAAAAAGGTCTCTTTCTGAAACAAGACCTACCTTTTTGATACATTTGGTGTAATTCCGTTCATCGGTTTGGCATGTAGCTGGGTCTAAAGTTTCCTATGGAAAATTACATGGGGAAAACAAGTTTTGGGACCCCCCTTTTTTCTAAGAACCCGCTTGACGAATCCCCCCCCCCAAACTTTCAAGACAGGAGCGGAGCCACTAGTTTTGAAAATTGAGAAGATTCGTCAACCTGCCCCACAGCTATTGGGAAAAGAAAAAAGCCTTTTCCCATGGAAACTAGGCCCCAGCTATAACTACCTACTTGAAGGGCGAGTAGAGGAGAATATATATATATATATATATATATATATATATATATATATATATATATATATATATATATACTGAAAAAACCATAGGTTTCACCCCAGTTATAGTTAGGAATTAGCATTTAAAAAACCTATTAAATTCACTAAAAAAAAAAACATATGTTTCACACCAGTAATAGTTACCTGGAAATTTTACTGACATAAAACCATTGAAATTCCCACGTTATAGTTAGTTGGACTCACTATAACTTGCGCGCCTGCAATGCACTGCTGATGACGTCACATATTACATCACTCATGACATGGTCAGTGACATCACTCATAACATCACTGATGACACCATCCAGTGAATGTGTGTCTTTCTGAAAAATAAATGTTTTATATATGTATTTGTAAAGGTAGATGGAAGAATAAATGTTTAAATAAGTGTCTAAATGGATGTTTTTTTTATAAAAAAAAATTGATTGGTTAACTGGCTTATTAAGTGTATCTTAGTGAATACATATATTAGCGAGTAATGTTTAAATATTTAAATGTTTGTATCAGTGTTTCACTTTGTGTATAAGTGGCTGCATGGGTTGGTGAGTAGCTACATGTGTGTGTATATGGGTTATTAGATGTTTTTTTAGAATCAGTAGGAGTGTCTGTATGGTTTGGTGGGGGTATTACTTAGCACATAGATGCATCAATGACTGACTCACTGTTTGTATGTGTTTTGAAGACCGCTTATGTGCAGGACTGTATGGGTGGATGAGTGTGTATGTGTGTGTGTGTTAGTGAGTGAATGACTGTCTCACTAGTGTCTTTATCAGTAACTACATATGTTTTAATCTAGTATATGTGAGTATTGATGTATATAAGTGAGTAAATGTGAGAGTGAGAGATTGTAAGAGTTCCTGTTTAAATAAGTATGTGTTTCTATAAGTGATTGTTTAAGAGAGTAAGTATGTGGCAGTTTCCTTAGAAGTAAGGTGGTAGTGTGTGTAAAGCTGTATATGCAAATAAATTGATGTTTAATAGTTTATTTGCATGTGTGAGTAACTTTTGGATGACTGTAGGTGTGTAACAGGATGTATAGGTGTATCACTACATATGATGAGTGAGTAGATGTATGAGTGACTATTTAGAACTGTTGGTGAATGAGTTGATGTGTATATAGATGGCGGAATTACTGAATTGGTTGTAACTGGTATGGGTATCTCCATGTTTTTGAAAATGTTAGTTTCTATTTTTGAATATGTGTTTCAAGGGTTACATTGCACTGAAAGGAGGTCTGTCACTGTCACAAGGATGGTGTCATCAGTGATGTCATGAGCAATGTCACTGACCATGTCATGAGTGATGTAATATGTGACGTCATCAGCAGTGCATTGCAGGCGCGCAAGTTATAGTGAGTCCAACTAGCTATAACGTGGGAATTTCAATGGTTTTATGTCAGTAAAATTTCCAGGTAACTAACTGGTGTGAAACCTATGTTTTTTCATAGGTTTTTTAAATGCTAATTCCTTTCTATATCGAGTTTGTAACCTACGATTTTTTTTTAAATTTGCTGTCGTGTGAGTATTAATTAGTATTATTTTTTTTTATAATATTTTTTTAATCATTTTTTCTTGGGGCGCTCTGGGTCCGCGCACCGGTAAGCTCTCCGGAAAGCGCACCCAGAGCGCTACTTGCGTTCGTGTAAAAAAATATGAATGAAAAGTAAAAAATAACGCAAGACATTTAGTACCATACATATAAAAGCAGTTTTTTTTAATAAGGAAATGAAAATAATTTTGCATTTCCGTGAAACTATCAAAACGTCACTTAGGCGCGCCGCGTAAGCGCCCCCGGAAGCGCCTACGTTCGCGCCGCGTATGCGCCCCCGGAAGCGCCTACGTTCGCGCCGCGTATGCGCCTTAAGAAGCACTCCGGTCAGCGCGTCGTCATGTGACCTTAAAATAACACTTTTTATTGGTTGCTAAGTTTTTTTTTTTACAAAGAATGAAATCCCCACCCATTTCCTTCACTTCTTCTTTCACTTTTGTGACTGAAAGACCTGCCTATTTGCTCTTGCATCTTTCTTGGATAATCATGGCTGCCAGACCATCCAGCAGTGAAGATGAACCTGAATTCATTGATGAAGAGCCTCCTCAGCCGAAGGTCAAAGAGCATTTCATCTGGAAAAAAATGTCCATACCCGATGACCAGAAGGAGGTCAATGCTCCAAAAGTGAAGTGCAGGATCTGTCACACAGTCCTGTCACGGGGTGACCCCAATAAGAAATATTCTTTTGGGAACTCCACAATGCTTCGCCATGTGGAGAGGAAGCACTCCCAGAATTTTGCCCGGGAAAGTGTCAGGGCTCTGGCACAAGAGGTTCCCAGTGATGGGGACTCTACATCAACTGAAGGAGCAACTACTTCAGTGAGGGGGCGATCGCAAGAGCTGGTTCCAAACATTCAGCCTGCATTCAACAAAGGCGTCCTGAAATGCAGATCCTGTGACCAGCTACTTACCTTTGGGGAGCAAAGTGTTCTGCTCATGGTTCGAGCATTGGAGAACCATTGCTGCCGTTCCCAGCCCTAATTTATTTTTATTTTTTTGCTCCTGTTGAGCAGTTTCCATTCCCTGTTTTTGTTCTAAAAAAAAAAAGAAAAAAAAAAAGAAAAAAAAAAGTTATTTTCAGAACTACCTCCAATTCTCATCAAAGAGCTATATTGTTAAAAAAATGAAAAAGAGTAAGTGAAGTGGAGTGCATTGATAATGGAAAGGAAAATGAGTAGGAAAGATTAGAAAGGTATGAGAGGAGAAAGGAAGTGAAGTAGGGGGACTGAAAGAAGGTGAGTGTTGGGAAGGGAATTAAGGAGAAGGAGAGTGAACATGGGGAATGTGGATATTCAAAGAAAATGTTGAAAAGGAACGGGGTGTGGAAGGGTAAGAAAATATGCATTGCAGGAGTTGCATCATTTTTGTGACACACTCCAGCAATGCATCACTTTTGCGCTTACAGATACGTCTGAAATACTGACGTATCTGTAAGTACTTCCAACATAATACGTCATATTTAATATGACGCATGACTAGAAGACTGAAGGCCTCATTTATGAGGCCATGCGTCACTTTAACGCCACCGGTGCGTCACTTTTTGTGACGCACCAGTGCTGTAAAAAATGCACCTTATTCAGTCATATTTACAAAGTGACGCATCTAGGTAGATGTGTCACTTTGTAAGCCTGTGCGCCACATTATACCTACGTCAGGTGTAATGTATGCAAAAGGGACATATTGGCGCAAGTAAGGGTCGTAGAGGTGACACAGTGAAATCTATGAGATATCACTGCGTCACTTTTATGACGCTGTTGCGTCCAAATCTTACGCCTGTTTCACAGCAGGCGTAAGACTGATGCAGGCCCTTTCACATGGGGCCTGGCCCCATGTGAAAGGATGCATTGCTGGAGTTGCATCATTTTTGTGACACACTCCAGCAATGCATCACTTTTGCGCTTACAAAAACGTCTGAAATACTGACGTATCTGTAAGTACTTGTGACATAATACGTCATATATTTAATATGACGCACGAGTAGAAGACTGAAGGTCTCATTTATAAGGCCATGCGTCACTTTTACGCCACTGGTACGTCACTTTTTGTGACGCATCAGCAGCGTAAAACATGCACCTTATTGAGTTATATTTACAAAGTGACGCATCTAGGTATATGCGTCACTTTGTAAACCCCTACGCCACATTATACCTACGTCAGGTGTAATGTATGCAAAAGGGGCGTATTGACGCAAGAAAGGGTCGTAGAGATGACGCAGTGAATAAACTGGGTTTTCCCCATGCTACGCTCCCCGGTCCGCTCCCCGGTGCGCGTACCGGGCGCTCCCCCGCGCAAATCAATAAAATAATTTTTTTTGCCCCGCGGGCCCTTTTATAGCCCCCACATCAAACCTAGAGGGTATGGGGGGGGGGGGGCCTACTCTGCCCCCTTATGGTCATTTCCCCCTTTGTTTTTGCCACCTCTTGTGTCTCGATCTTACCGAGACACAAGATGGCGGCCGCTCCGGACTGTTTCGAATGTTTACAGACACCCGAGAGCCAATCAGCTTTCCGCGCGCAAGTCGCGTAGCACGCCCGGTGTGCGCCTATAGATATATATATAGGTTTTTTAACCTAAATTACTCAAAAACCACTGGAGCACATATCTTAAGACATCGCAAAGGCACATCGGGCTACCAGTCCCTACAATTTTGCCAAGTTTTGTGGAAATCCATTCAGCCGTTCGGGCTAAAAGTGAGTTTGACCGCCCTATGGAAATTAACACGAAGAAAACACGTTTTGGGACCCCCTTTTATCTCGGGCCCCCGCTTGACGAATCCCCCCCCACATTTTCAGGGAAGGAGCGGAGCGGGCCACCTTCTTTGAGAAATTCGCGAAGATTCGTCCACCGGCGCCAAAGTTATTCCCAATAGAATGTTGCGGATTTCCTATGAATAGTAGATCCTAACTACAACTACCTACTGGCGACCGCCAGTAGGAGATATATATATATATATATATGTTCTAAAATTATGGAACTGAACTTTACATCTGAGGCCCAATGGAGGGTTGTACACTGTGTCCTGATGAACTATTTAAATTGGACAGCAACCCACTGGAGGGTATAATTACGCGGAAATGCACCACAAATCCGAGAATGCCATGTGAAAAAGGAACGGACAGAGGCAGGCCCACCGGAGGCCTAATTAAGCAAAAACGCATTTTTAAGGGAAATTGTGGGATCGCAGATTTAGCTGTACTTTCAACTGCTTTTGAGAAAGAAGCGTGAAGCTTTGAAACGCGTTAGGCAGCAGGAAGGAAAAGATCAAATCAAAATGTCGGTTTGTACAAAAAGAATGTTGGTATCAACTTTCTGGGAGTGGGTCCTCAATCCTTAAGCAATGTTTGGAGAGAATATATATTTCTCTCTCTCTCTCTACACATACACACACACACACACACACACACACACACACACACACACACCCACCACCACCCCCATCGTCTTGGGATGGATGTAGAGGAAGGATGGATTAGCCTGCTTGAATGCCTTGACTAAAGCCGCGATTGATCAACTCGCTCCCCTAAAAACCTTACTGGTAAGCCATGGCAAGTCCAAGCAGCTTTGTTTACAACTGAATTACGCAATGGAAAAGGCCACTGTAAAAATCTTGAGAGGCATAGCACAAGTGACAAAGAAAAGTATAGAACATCTCTCGCTCAGTACTATAAAAACATAAAAATAGCCCGAAAATATTTTATTGCCCAGCAGTTCACCCTGGTAGGGAATGCCCCAAAAGCTCTTTTCCAGATCCTTAAATCTTTCATGAATCCCAAAGCGTGTGATCTGGAAGAACCCCTATCTCAAGCTCTTTGCGATACTATAGCAGAATACTTTGAGCAGAAAATTGACCTTATTTACAATACGATCATTTCAGGTGGTAACACGAAGTGAGTCATGGCCTATGACCACCTTTCCTGCAAGAAGGGGAAGCCCTTGACAAGCTTTCCCCCCTGACTTGGCGAGGAAGTATGAACCTTATTACACACTGTGAAATCAGGTCCCCCTCTCAATGTCTTGCAAGCCAAAATCTCCCCCTGTCTCACCAAACCACTGTCTGCCCCTATTTGCTCCATGCTGAACGCGTCACTAAAGGAAGGGCATATACCTTCAGAATAGAAGGTAGCACAGGTCACCCCATTACGGAAAAACACCAAGGCCTCCATGAAAGATCTCTGGAATTTACGACCAGTATCCCTCCTACCGCTTCTGAGCAAAATCTTGTAAAAGCACATTAATAAACATCTGTCAGCTCACATCCAAGCGTCAGGCAGCCTGGATGTGTTGCAATCAGGCTTTAGGCCTAAACATTGCACTGAGACAGCTCTAGTGCCGGTCACAGACATCATCAGGCTAGCACTAGACAGAAAGCAATCCAGTCTAGTGGTGTGGTTAGATCTCTTGGCGGCATTTGAAATGGTCGACCACCAGATTTTGCTCAGGAGACTAGAGGAATTTGAGATAAAGGGAGAGGCCTTGCGGTGGATGACTAGTTTCCTCTCTGATCGTTCCCTGACAGTTAACCAGGGACCTTATCGATCTAAGATAAAGAAGCTGACCAAGGGAGTGCCTAAGGGCTCTTGCCTGCGCCCCACCCTATTTAATATCTATGTCGCTCCTTTGGCCGATCTTCTGTGGACATATGGCTTCATGCCAATATCATATGCGGATGATACCCAGCTTACCATCTCTTTCGACAAATACTCAGCGACGGCCCAGACCACCTTCTCTTCCGGCATGTTAGCAATATCTCAAAGGATGAGTAACAACTTTCTACAATTAAATGCTGAGACGACAGATCATGCTCTTCAGAGAGGCCGCATTGCTGTGGACACCAGAGTGGTGGCCAGGGGAGCTGGGTCTCTCCCGCCCCAAAGACATCAGTAAAAAACGTAGGGGGTTCGCATGGAGCAGACCTTGAACATGAAGGAGCAGTTGGGCCATACAGTGAGCTCCTGCTTTCATGTGTGGAGTCTGCTGAGACTAGTATTTCCTTTCCTTCCAGACTCTTCACAGAAGACTCTTATCCAGATGCTAGTTCTGAGTCGACTGGACTACTGTAATGCCCTGCTGGTCTCAGCCAACGAGGCCTCACTGGACCGCTTACAGGTAGTCCAAAATACAGCAGTTAGCTGGTATTAAACACCCCTTACAGATCACCCTCTATTCCGCTGCCTCAGCAGCTGCACTGGCTTCCGGTGCGCAAACTAATAAAATTCAAGGTTTGCTGCATTGTGCATAAGGCGGTGTTTGATAATGGTCCAGAAAAGGGGGTGGTGATAAACAGAGTGTCTGAATTAAGCAGACCACTCTTACCCAGTCCAAAGATCAGGGCTTGATCCATCACCGTTTTTTAGCTCACTGCACCACCCCAGCTCAGAACTTGGCTATATGGGGTCAGACTAATTTGCATATAGCCAGGTTCTGAACTGGGGAGATGCAGTGAGCTAAATAACGGTGATGGATTCAGCCCTGATCTTTGGACTGGGTAAGAGTGGTCTGCTTAATTCAGACACTCTGTTCATCACCACCCCCTTTTCTGAATAGTTTTTGGCCACTACAGGTGTGGCAGGGTATACTCAGAAATGAGTCCCTTGCTCACTGCACCACCAGGATTCAAGCAAGCCGGGCCAACGACGGCTGAAATGCCAGAAACCGGTCCCCGGAAGCTTGTCTCCTTTCCGGTGAAGAATTGGCTTGGTAGTTTGGTCTGCCCTGTTCCCATGAGGCACTGGGTCAGACTACTTTGCATATAGCCAGGTTCTGAACTGGGGTGATGCAGTGAGCTAAATAACGGTGATGGATTCAGCCCTGATCTCTTGCCTGGGTAAGAGTGGTCTGCTTAATTCAGACACTCTGTTCATCACCACCCCCTTTTCTGAATTGATAATGGTCCAGCCTACCATGTGGAGAAATGTTACCAATACACGCCCCTTAGGGATATGCGATCCGGTTCCAAATCCCTCCTTAAAGTTCCCCGGATTTACAAGTCAATGACAGGTGGGAAATCTTGTACCTAGCTCCCCGGTACTGGAATTTGCTCCCTATTACACTGAGGCAATGTCCGGACCATCTTCAGTTCAGAAATCCCCTTAAAAAATGTGTTCTAGACTCCTCCCATATTGCCAGCACTCTCACATCTGTCCACGAGGGCAGAGATACCCCTTCGGGGGCGATTCAGGCGCTATATAAACTTAATTAAAAATAATACTAATAATATGTAAATCTCGCTCATATATATGAGAGAGATGTGTAAATGTGTGTGTGTGTGTGTGTGTGTGTGATATATATATATATATATATATATCACACACACACACATTTACACATCTCTCTCATACATATATATATATATACACACACACACACACACACACACAATATATGCATGCACACAAAAACACACACACATCTCCACTACCCTCTAAAGTGGGTCTATTTCACACCCACAAAGAGCATGCTGTTTCAACCCGTGACCCCTTGAGGCACACCTGCAGGTAAGAGGAGTGCCTTTACTCCTTCTCAAGCCGACAGTAGGCCATCCGTAAGACTGAGTCTTTGACTCGTGACAGTGCACTGGCCCCTAAAATCCCTATTGCATCCTATGGCGCTACTAATAAAGTGAGTCATCGTCACTTACAGTAAACAACAAGCGGCCATAAGAAAAATACTTAGGAGAGATTGGGATTTGCTGTTAAAAGATCCAGTCATTGGCGAGGATTTAATTAAGAGCAATCATACCCCGCAAATGACATTTAGTAAAGCTAGATCTATGGGCAATTGCTTGGACAAATGTAATCCAGAAATCAGGCCACCCTCCAATTGGCTGTCTAAACAAAAAGGTTTTTTCAAATGCTTTACTTGTAAAGCTTGTAAACATGCAAAAAACGTTAAGGACTATACCACCCCTTTCTTGCCCCAACCAGTAAAAATTAAACGACGTATAACATGTAAAACGGAATACGTGGTTTATGTTTTGGAGTGCCCTTGTACACTCCGTTACATCGGCAGCACAAAATTACCCATTCACATGAGGATTCTACAACACCTCCGGGCGATCAATAATAAAGATCAATCATATCCCGTTGCACGGCATTTTGAAGCTAAACATGGCAGTGATAACACTCTTCTTTGGTATTATGCCATTGACTGCATACCGCCGTCACGCAAGGGTGGGGACAGAGACCGTGCCTTACGATTACTAGAGACCAAGTATATTCTGGAGCTTAACTCCAAGTCTCCTACAGGCTTAAACACCACGGAGGATTTATATACTTGTATATGAATCAATGTACCTTATACTGTGTGGAGATGGTTCTCTTTACTTTTGATGAAACCTGCGACTGCGATATAGAGTATATATATCTTTTTTTTTACACAACTATGCCAAATGGGAGTTACAAATTATCTAATGAAGTCCAACTTGATATATTGCCATTTATCTTTTTCTAACTCATCAGTTAAATTCCATCTATACGTCGTACTATGATTTGAATGTATAATCTTGCGTCCTTTTGGAATGAAATATTGTATTTGTTTTTAACAACACATCTCACTTATCAGCATTTTTTCCACACAGTGGTGTTCATATGTTTGGATCTTTATTGATTCATATTGGGTTCACTTATCACTTATTTACTCTATATATCACGCTATTTTGTGCCTTTGACACTTAGGCAGTTGATATAATCGATCATAACATTTTTTGGGTTTGGTTGCCTATCCGAAGTGCTTGCCCACTTGGGCCTTATTTTCTCAGCAGCAATTTACAGACTGTATTTAAGCGCTTAAATCATGTGGCTACTGGAGAATTTCAGTATTTATATAGTTAAAACTTTTTAGAGAAAATTAAAGAGTTTTTTTTACTTTATTTAGAATACATATTTAAATTATGTATTAAGTTTTGTACATTAATGAAATTTTTACATTGGAATTTTAGCTTTGTACACTTCTTTGTAACCACTTTCTGCTAATATGCAGTATGTTTCATCTACATTGTAATATATAGTCTGTTTTCCAGCTCTATATGTGTGATTACACAGATGCTTTGTATTTGCGAACTTTGCACTTTAAATTTAGCGCCTGCCCATGAGTAACGCGTCATGTGATCAAGGTCCAGGTCGGACCGAAACGCGTCATGGGATGCAGGGCAGAAAACTGAATAAATGAAAAAGCACAAAGAAATTGGGTCCGCGTGTCTATCCGAGTCAGTGTTGCTTCTTTGGATTCCTGGTGGATAGAGTACATATATATATATATATATATATATATATATATATATTCGAAAAAGGTTGCCCTTGAGAGAGAACCCACACGCAAATCTTCTTAATCCTTTTTATTGGACTCCGCCTGCTGGTAAACTGCAGCGTGATTACCACTTCAAACAAAGTTCTTAAGCACAGTCTCCAGACGCATTTCAAGGACCCCAGTCCTCTTTCTCAATGGTGGTGTGCTGACTGCTGCTAGTTCATTCAAACTTCATTGCACTATACTAATTAAAGTCCTGCCCTGTGTGGGCGTGGCTCCTGGCATCTTGGGACTTGTAGTGCAGGTGAGTGAATAGAACACCAGCAGGTAATTCACAAGTGTTCACGCTGCAGTTTACCAGCAGGCGGAGTCCAATAAAAAGGATTAAGAAGATTTGCGTGTGGGTTCTCTCTCAAGGGCAACCTTTTTCGAATTTATATTTGTGGCTGGTCCGGTCACGGGAGGATCCCGCTGCCTGGAAGGCAGACCAGTGCTGTTCTAAGGAGAAAAAGCACGAAATGGATGCAAATATTCCAGTGCTTCGTCGAAAAGCAAGGTAAAAGGCTGAGTTGTGAAGACCCCTTCCACCCACTGGGGCAACACTTGTGAATTACCTGCTGGTGTTCTATTCACTCACCTGCACTACAAGTCCCAAGATGCCAGGAGCCACGCCCACACAGGGCAGGACTTTAATTAGTATAGTGCAATGAAGTTTGAATGAACTAGCAGCAGTCAGCACACCACCATTGAGAAAGAGGACTGGGGTCCTTGAAACGCGTCTGGAGACTGTGCTTAAGAACTTTGTATGAAGTGGTAATCACACTGCAGTTTACCAGCATGCGGAGTCCAATAAAAAGGATTAAGAAGATTTGCGTGTGGGTTCTCTCTCAAGGGCAACCTTTTTCGAATTTATATATAGAGAGAAAGATACATGTGTAAATATATATATATATATATATATATATATATATATATATATATATATGAGATATATGCATGCACACAAACACAAACACACACACACACACACATAGACCCACTTTAGAGGGTAGTGGAGATGTGTGTATTTCACACCCACAAAGAGCATGCGGTTTCAACCCATGACCCCTTGAGGCACACCTGCAGGTAAGAGGAGTGTCTTTACTCCTTCTCAAGCCGACAGTAACCCAAGTCTGACTGGTTGCAAAATAAACCTGTTACTTAGTAATTTCAGTTAACATGCACTGGGCCATTTGGACTCTGATCCTGTTAGCTCCATGTGCCACATTGCTCACAGAAAACCAGTTTTTGCTTGCTGAAGCCTGTAAAAGATCCTTCCTTCTCCTCTATGCTAACTTTGCTTTTTTTGTTGATCTTTCCCTCTACGTCCCTTTGTCTCTCATCACACCCTTGTGATCCCACATGCTCCCACCTCACTCACCCACCACTGAATAACTGGGCCCCTTTCTTTGCTCTTGCGCTCAGCAGCTGGTTTATTTCTGGTATTTTCCTCCTGCTCACTATGCCCCATTTCCTTTCCCCTCAGAGGCTCCTGTTGACTGCCAGAATTTGCCGATCAGCTCAATAGCTATGTACTCTGCAGACTACAATCAAAGGGCCTTTAAAGCTAAGTTTTCTGTGACAAACTGTGCTTCAGTTAGTTATAAATGCGGGGATAGGGAATTATATCGCCTGACGCCAGAACCAAGTGGATTTTCCAGGGGGACAAGAAGTTTTAAAGGGTAGTTCGTCCGATCTACAACAAGACATTAAATCAAGCTAAGAAGGAATCGGTTGAGGCTCTGTGGTGCTCACAGCAAATCGTGGTAGCTTTAACAATTCCTATAACTGTCGGACATCAGTAACAGCCTTGGGTTAGCTGGGAGAAACCCAGGCCCACCCCCAGGAAAGGGATTTTATTTTCCATTGGTGAAAAAAAACCTTGGTGTGGCTCTAGTGCTATTCGCTGTAGGACTTGGGATTGATGCAGAAATACAATGTCTCCCGCCTTTCCGCTTAATCTGACCAATGTGTATTCTGGTACCAGAAAGCCACGGAATTTCTGCAAAGGGAGCGTAAAAACCCGACTCTCTTGAGTGTGAGGTAAAAGGCAGGAGACAGAGAAACAAACAGAGGCTCATCCCTGCCCCGTGAATACTTAATGTTTTCCATCCCTATTGTGTGAATGAATGAATGAAAATATTTATAGAGCGCACTACTGCCGAGGCGTCTTGGCGCTAGAGAAAATGAGCCTGCCACGATGCAATCAAGGGATTGTTGTGGAGTAAAAAGCCAGGTTTTAATTTCCTTCCGGAACAGCATTCTGTTAGTTTCTTTTCTCAAATGAACAGGAATTGAATTCCATAATCTAGAAGCGAGAAGGGGAAAAACGTTTTACTCCCAATCTTGCTTTCTTTATCTTGATGAGTTTTACCAACCCAAGCGTGGACGATCTTAAATCACACATAGGTGTGTACCGGGAATACAAGGACTGCACATCCTCTGCCCCACCGCCAACCAGGGCTTTATGAGCCAGGCAGAGTGATTTAAACTCAATGCGCCGTCGTACAGGGAGCCAGTGAAGTTGTTTTAAGGCGAGTGAGGTAGGGTGATGTTTAGGTAAATTAAGTAGAACTCTGGCTGCGGCATTTTGAATTGATTGCAGTTTGGCTAGTTGTCTTACACCAACTTCCTAATACAAAGCATTGCCATAGTCCATTCTCGAAAGAATTGTGGCGATTATCACAGTTTTCCTCAAAATGAGAGGAATAAACAGAAGAATCTTTTTCAGACGTTTAAGCATAATAAAATAAGGCTGATGATAATTGGTTGATCTGGGCAGCCCAGTCCAATTCTTTATCAAACATAAAACCAAGATGTCTGGCTTTGTTTAGTGGTACAAAAGGGGGTGGTAATGGACGGAGCATCTGAACCAATCAAACACTCACACCCAGTCAAGAGATCTGGGTTTAATCCAGCACCGTTCTTTAGCCCACTCTGGCACCCCAGTTCAGACATGGCTATATGCAAATCAGTCTGACCCTGTGCCTCATGGGAACAGTCCAGCCCGAACTGCCAAGCCATGCCTTCCCTGGACCGGAAACAAGCTTCCGAGGACCGTTTTCTGGCATTCCAGCCGTCTTCAGTCCGGCTTGCTTGAATACAGTGGCAAAGTGAGCAAGGGACTCACGTCTGAGCATACCCTGCCACACTTACAGCGGCCAAAAGCGGTACAAAAGGGGGTGGAGGGAGCATCTGAACCAATCAAACACTCACACAAAGTCAAGAGATCTGGGTTTAATCCATCACCGTTATTTAGCCCACTCTGCCACCCCAGTGATGGATTAAACCCAGATCTTTTGACTGGGTGTGAGTGTTTGATTGATTCAGATGCTCTGTCCATCACCACCCCCTTTTGTACCGCTTTTGGCCGCCATAAGCGTGGCAGGGTATGCTCAGACGTGAGTCCCTTGCTCACTTTGCCACTGGATTCAAGTAAGCCGGGCTGAAGACGGCTGGAATGCCAGAAACCGGTCCTCGGAAGCTTGTTTCCGGTCCAGGGAAGGCATGGCTTGGCAGTTCGGGCTGGACTGTTCCCATGAGGCACAGGGTCAGACTGATTTGCATATAGCCATGTCTGAACTGGGGTGGCAGAGTGGGCTAAAGAACGGTGATGGATTAAACCCAGATCTCTTGACTTTGTGTGAGTGTTTGATTGATTCAGATGCTCCGTCCATCACCACCCCCTATTGTATGGCTTTGTTTAGTGGCACTGGGCAAGCCCCTGCTGAAGATGACCACCAGTGCTGACCCCAAATGGCGGCTTTATGACCAAACTCTAAAACCTTTGTTTTCTCAGTGTTCAATTTTATAAAGTTAGCGTTCATCCAGGTCATCAAAGCTGAGACGCAGTTAGAGAATTCCACTGCCATGACATCCTCTGCCTGGGTTACCGATACTATCAGTTGGGTGTCATCGGCTTATGACACCAGCGAGAAGCCAAGACTCTTTATTAATTTTGCCAATGGGGCAACATAGATGTTGAAGAGTGGGGGATAATGCAGAGGCCAGAGGGATGCCTCCCAGTAGCAAGAATTTCCTCCGACTGAAGTCCTTCCCAATGGATAATTTGTTTTCTGGATGACCGAAACGAGGACAGTAGGGCTAGAGCTGTGCCCAAAATGCCAATGTACTGAAGCCTTTGGATTAACACCAGATGATTCACGGTATCAAAGGCTGCTGTTAAATCTAACAGGACCAGAATAGCCCTTCCCCCCTGAATCCATGACCTTACGTGTTTCTTCTACTGCCATAAGCAGTGCTGTTTCTGTAGAATGGTTTGCGCGGAAGCCATGTTGGGTGTTATCCAGGATGTTACAAGTTTCTAAAATGGATGTTACCTCCACATTCACGGCCTTCTCTAACACTTTAGCAGGAAGCGGTAGGCAGGAGATGGGACGATTGTTTTTTTCGTCTAGTGGGTCGAGTTTTGGTTTCTTTAGAAGGGGGCGAATACAGGCCTTTACCCACTGCAAAGGATAAACTCCGGAGAAAAGGATGGTGTTTAGTACAGGGGTCAAGACAGAACTAATTTCTTCTGGGGCCAGATGTAATATGGACGGTGGATACGGGTCCAAAGGTGAGCCAGATTTAATTTGAAGCAACAGATGGACTACTTTTTCTTCTACCAGAGTTGAGAATTGGGATAAGCCATGTTCCCCGACCCTGCGTGTAGACTGCACTGGATCATTTCCCTTAGAGTCTTCGGCTACACTGGAAAATTCATTGTATACCTTCTGAACCTTCTTCTGAAAGAATAAGGCTAATTTGTGTACAAAATTTTGTTTGGGATGAAAGTTACATCCCGAGGACATTTCATTAGTGCTGTGATCGCTTGATATAATTCCTTGGGGACATTAAGAGCTTCTTGAATTTTAAGCGTAAAGAAAGCAGTTTTGGCCTGGATAATAGCTTTCTTATATTCATCAAGCGCTGCACAGTAAGCCTGCTTCTGTGCGGCGTCATATTTTGCTCTCCAAGCACGCTCTTTTTTGTCAGCATTTGATTTTTGCTGCTTTAAGGTCCTCGGAGTACCATGGGGACAAGACCTTTTTTGTCTCAGCTTTTTGGATCCGGTCATGACTTTGCTCCTAATATACCAATGCTTTATGTCCGGTCCATTTTAGGGAAATGGGGGGGGGCTTTCCTGCCTGTGTGTGTCAGAACACTAGACATCTGGATACCCATGGAGCTCAGAGCAGTCCCTCAATAGCTGACAGCCCTCCAAGTTCTCCCCAAGTGCAGTACTTCTTCCCTGCATTAGAACCCAGGACACACTTGCTTCACTACTGTTCAGTAGGCCATAACATTTGTTCAATGGCAAACAAACAAAAAAAAAAAAAAGACTGTAGGATTACACACTCTGGTCTGCCCAGAAGCACTGAATGATATGCTGTAATCATTTCCATAGCACTCATAAGTGCAGCCCTAATGAATGATCAGTATAGACCGGTCTCTAAAAGATGAAGCCTATGATTATTACTTTTTTTACTCATTTATTGAGGTCCTTGCCCAGCTTCATAATACAGTTTCCTGTCAGCTGCATATCTATTTTAAAATCAGATGTAAACCCCTCTACCAGATTGCTGCAAGCAAGGTGTCACCTTGAGCAGCTTCACCATGTCTTTCCAAGTGGCGACCCTAGAGGACTATCAGCAAATAATCTGGTAATAGAAGCTCGCTTTGATAATATCTTTCTTCAGAATAAGTGGATGATTTTGACTGAAACATAGTTTACAATTTCATTTCATACTTTTATAACCCTTCTACCTGAACAGGACACACTTTTCAAGCTTATGAACTGCAAAGTAGGCCACAATAGAACTGAACACAAACTGCAAAGACTGCATTCTTTTGTGCAACAAGTTATAGGCTAGAAGATGCTGCAGGGTTAGATACGCAAGACCAATTTAAGTAAAAGAATGCACCTATCTCTTTCCCGGGACTTGATTTCCCAACACACGGCAAGGAGAGTCAGAAACACTGGAGCTGGATTATCGGCCGTAGGATGACTGGTTTTGGTCAGTGCGTCAGCTGGGGAGTTGGCTTCCTTAGGAACTTGCTGTGGCGAACTGCGTCGTGCAAGTAGGAAGTCTAACTGCACCGAACCACACCGTGCTTTGCCATAGCAAGTGAAGGTATATGTATATTTACCTTGAAGGTGTTTAAAAATGCCAGTATTGACGTAAGAGTCGGGCATTTGAACGTCATGAACGAACCTCTAAGGAATAGATGTTCATGCATAATAATTCGTTTTTTTACAGAAATCAATATTCAAGCAAGGGGCTGTCCCTAAAGGCTTAAGAGTCTGGTTTTCCAAGAAATCGTTGTGACGTAGATGAAAGGTTTTAAGTAGCCATGCCTGTATTTGGGTAGCATGGGCTATGCCTAAATAAGGACTGGATTTATATTCCTATATAAGGGCAAGGTAAATTATACCTATATAAGGGCATAAATCAGGAAATGCATACGGAATCTAAATCGATACACAACAGTGTCCTGCTGCGGTGCACTACGGATGTGTTACAAAGGTAACTTCCTTACTGAATAATTCCTCTTGCATTGGTCTCATGATATATTTGATGAGAATAATGATAATCATTCAATTGTTTGTCTGCACTCTTTGTGGGTTTTTATTTGTATAAGTGTCAATTCATAGCATCACAAAGTGCCAGGTCTTCCTACCCCACTGCATTTCAGGCCTCTACTGGTTCTTTATTTATTTGTCCGACAAAGGGCTAAAAGAGGCCTGAAATGTAATAATTGAATAAATAAAAAAACTAGGAAAGTGTCTTTGTACATCACCAGTAGTGCACCATGGGAGGACACAGCCCCTTATCGGGGAAAATGTACACATATTTACTACTCCTGACAGTACATATCTTTACTCCCCTCATTCGAACACACATCCGTTTTATCACTAAATCCTCCCACTACCCTCTACCATCTCCAAGTACTGTCTGTACTATCTCCCTCAACCCGAATAGCCTAACGGCTAGAGCAGTCGGCCTCGAAGCTGGGGAACCGGGTAAAGTTTGTGCTATATAAAAAGAAAAATCCTTTCATAACCTTCCCCTACACAACCCCTCGCTTCTTGCCGTCCAAAGTACAGGATATCACTCTTTCGACACTCCTCTATAGCAATAAACCTACCTCTTACACCTACTCACTCAACAACTAAACATTCTAACCCTAGTGTATCACCCTTCACACACTCCTTTAACATACAACCCTACCCCCACCTCTAAAACCTCCACACCACTAGGTTCAAACCCTACCATCCAGTCACTACACCAATAACACACAATAGTAACCAACCAAAACAAACCCACACAACCTTTCTCCATAAAACAATTAAGATATTCCCAAACTCCCATCCCAAAACCCCAACATGCATCTACTATGCACCTAATGCCAATACAAATAATACACATTCTCACCCATCTCTACCTCACGGTTTCCATGCAAAAAAAAAAAAAACACCAACCACTAGTCCAAAAACAAGCAATATGACTAACTTACCCACCTATCATCCATCACACAGTTTAGTGCCATAAAACAAGACCCTCGTGTTGCACCACTACCTCTCACTCATACCTCGTCCACCTTCAACTCTTTTGGAACTTTTTTACTCTGTTCAAGTCCATACAAGGTAAAAAGTCAAGTAATGAAAATAAAAAACACAGAAGTAATATCAAATGCATTAACCAGTAACAGAGTTTGTTGATTTATTATATGGTTTATGTTTAGTGTTCCCATCGGGAATATACAAGATTTGCCCCGATGAAGACTTTCCTGTAAGACAATTGTCCACATGTTGATGAAGGTCAATATGCGACGGCTTACCAAGAATGTTGAGGAGTGTAATTGACCGTTTAGGGGCCAATCCCCACATGGTGAAACAATATAAAGTCACAGTGGGTATGAATCACATTAAACTCCATCTTGGGACTGCATATTGTGCTACTAAAAAAGTTACAAGCTGTATTCTGTATGACAGAGCTGCCCCGATTTTGCTTGATCTCTCAGCAGCCTTTGATACAGTTCATCATGGACTTCTGCTTCATCGTATGGACACATTTGGAGTGTCTGGATCTGCCTGGAAGCTGCCCAAATCTTTTCTTACTAATCAAGAGCAACTGGTGCATCTTGGAGACCTTGCCTCACCCTCCTTTTCTCTTCTGTGCACGGTCCCACAGGGGTCCTCACTCAGCCCAAGCTCTTTAATCTCTATGTCACTCCTTTGGCAGATCTGATTTATTCCTTTGGTTTTGCCTTATCATATGAGGATGACACAAATTGTCATTTCACTATCCCAGGAGCAAAACAAATACTTGTGGCCGCAAAATTTTGTGACTGCATGAGGGCAGTTAGTATGTGGATGTCATCAAACTGCCTTAAACTGAACTCCACCAGAACGGAGGTATTACTGTTTAGAGCTAAACCCTCATTCTGATGCCCCTTTAAAGTTGGTCCTCTTCCATTGACGGCTAAATCAGTTGGATATCTTGGAGCTATTCTTAATACAGAGCCGTCATACACTAATCAGGTCAATTCTGTCACTTTCGCAGCTTTCCATACCCTCAAAACATCATAAGAGTCTATCCTTCATTCCTTCTCACCTGCAGAAAACTCCTTGGTCTCCTTGAAACTTGACTACGGCAATGGTCTTTACTTAAACATGCGCGAACAAGTTCTAATTAAGTTACAGACCGTGCAGAATGCAGCTGCCGGGGTTCTCTGCAAACTTCCAAAATATTATTTTTACTCAGCGACCCAGCAGCTTCAGAGGGGGAGAGGCATGATTTGCGCATGCTCACACTGCTCACTTGTGGAGAAGTTACGGCATAGTAAACAAAAACCTGTTGTACACTAAATAAAGAAAGTACAGAAAATAGATGTCTCAATGGACATTTAAAAGTTCAAGTTTCCACCGTTGAAGAAAAAGGGGACGACCAGTATTTCGGCTCCTCTTTTATTGCTTATGAATGGCCAGCTAGTCGTGTTCAATCAGAATTAGGGTATTTAGTGCGGTGGTTTGACTTCTGTAATGAATAGCTAGGAATGGTATAGGCGTCCACTTGGTCAATCATGGGGAGTGTGGAAGCTCCTCAGTATTGGATTCCCCGTATTGTGGGGAAAAGCCGGCAGTACGAGTGCTCCTGTGGAATGGTTCCGGGAACACATATGTATTTATATCTTACACGTATCAATAAATAGTGAACAGAGACCCACTCAACCTTCTCGGAGCCCAGGCGATGAAAGGTCGGGTGTGAAACCACCTAACACCGAAACAACTTTCAATCACAATATATGTGAAGAAAACACACTTTCCCAGTCCTACTGTGAATGCTCACGCTATGTGTTGCAAGTACCAAAAGATGACACCTCGAACAGTTGAATACATTTATTTGCAACAGCCTGGAGAGACGTGATCTTTTCCTGCCATCCAAGTTCCAACTGTCAAAAGTAGAATACCAGTCTCTCTAGGACAGCAAAAGAACACCGCCAGGGTTCCATTTTCTATTACATTAAAGGAACCGCATTACTACACTATGCAATAGCAAAAGGTCCCAACACGCTTTGGCATGCACATGGATCACGGTCAAAAAAAATTAAGCCACTCAAACAATTTAAGGTGCTCATAACAGTGGTGGACATAAAAACTTTTTTTTTTTTTTTTAAAACAGGAGTACAAAGTATTGGTGGGTACAAACCATTTGGATGCCATCTTGGAAAATATTTACACAAAAACATGCATAATGCCACAAATGTGATGCTTCGAATCTTCAAGTGTAAGAATAAATGGCTCAAATTCAGGGAAACACCACATCATATTGAACGATGACAATGTCAGCACAATAAAGAAAATATCCTGGACAACATAATGATCAGATAAGCTTGTGGTCTGTAAATATCTGAACAATGCCTGCACGTTTGGTCCAAAGTACATTCCCAAACCAATAATGCCCAAGTGAGTGACATCACAGCATTCAATGAGAACAGGAATTGTTAAAAGATGATCCGATCAATAAGAGGAATCCCTAATTAGATAAAAACATGACATGGTGAAAAATACAAAATGCCTCTACCAGCATTTCCGGTCATCCATGATCACCTAAATGCTGGAATTGTGCGGCACATGGCTACTCTGATGGAAGTGTTTAGGTATATCCACCAAAAAAAAAAAAAGATTAATCTACTGCAGAAATAGAGCACAAAGCAGAGATGGCACGGCTGAATAGTGTAGTATACGCTGAATATTGGGCCCCTGCAGGCACAGAGTGGTGTGGGTCCAAACAAACTGACTGATTAGCTACAGGATCATGCTCCAGTAGCCCAGCTCCAGAATGAGCATAGAAAAACTCCAAAAACAAAGGGAATATGCAACCAATAATAGCTGAATTAATTAGGTATACCACCATAATTTATATCTAAACAAAAGCACAATATTCAACCCCAAGAAAACATTAGATAGTGCTTCAACTAGGATTGACAGAGTGAAGAGAGATACGCTGTTGAACAACAATAAATCCTCTGGCAGTATTGGCGACACCAACACTAGCATTAGATTTGTCCCTAATTCCAACATTATGGCTAGAAAAGTCAGATTAATCCTACAAAGACAGTGGCAAATGCTCGGAAGGGATGAGATGGTGGCCAGAAGTATTAGTGAGTATCCCAATATTACATTCTGGAGAAACTGCTAACTTAAAGACACTCTTGAGTGAGAACATCAGGACTAATGAAAACAGGACGATTCCCTCTGATCTGAAGGTGGGGTTTTTCAATAGCAGCAAATGCAAAGCCTACAGGAATAGCAAGAATATTATAACTTTCAGAGTATCCGATGGCACCCAGCAACATACTATTTCAAAGATTCAGGTCTGTAATTCAGGCATCACAGTCTATGGTTTTGTACATAAGGAGAATTATACATACAGTTTAAGGGCAGATACTGGAGCATATGCATTCGATTAAAATCGAAATGACAGCAGGGCTCCAAAAATCCACTTGCTATGGTGAGTCAGATTTTATCAGGGCAAGCTATTTTTAAGGTCTACTGGCCAATTCTGGCAGAGAGCTTGAGCTGGCAAAGCAAGGGTGGTCTGTTCATTTAGAAAGTTAATGAGTAATAAAGACGCCTTTAAATCGTGCCACATTGCTGTGCGTTCAAAAGTCAGAGGTCAAATGTCAGCTTATGTCTTCTTACAAATTGCTGATTATTTTATTGTGGAGATTTGGCGATTTCTTTTTGCGTCTACCAAGATAGAGGATTTTGTAAAGTGAACTGCGACAACCACGCTGATGCGCAGGTAGTATGAAATTAAAGGCTGCAGGGTGACCTTTTTTCCTAACAAAACATTTAAATAGCTTGTATATATACACTGTTCAAACATTTCAAAATATATCAGTAGTTAGGAAAGCAAATTTTTTATAATTGTTAAGCACGATGGAAACAAAGATTTTAATAGCATCAAACTACATCAGAACACTAATTGGTGATGAGCAAATAGTATATATGTGCGGAAACCTGATTTTCATACATTATAATTTGTACAATATAATTTTATCAGTAAAACTTCATGTCAGTGGAAAGGTTTGTGGCAATGCTTTAGTAGTATATTTATTAAAAGTTAAAGTTTTTAAACATGAACTGAGATTTATTATTGCCCAGGTGATAACGCTAATAGAGAACTAAGAGGAAAATCAGGTCATGTTTACACTATATGTGAAATAGATTCTTATTAGACATCGTGAACAAATTGAAGTCAAATAAATCAAACGAGAGATATAGATACACACACACGAAGGTTCTCTCATATGTCATTATGATGAAATTGGTGACTCACTTAAATAAAGTATTTGCCTATGATCACACAATTCTAGACAGAGTTGGTAAAGCACATTACAGTTAAGTCGGGTTAGTCAATAGATCTGCAGGTCCATTCATATTTTTCGAAGCCTGTAGAGTCATTATCCAATAACCCCACTTAAATCGAGTACATGGAAACAATGACGCTTTATTCAAATTCTCATTATCCAATAACCAGACACTATATATATATATATATATATATACATATATATACATACATACACACACACACACACACACACACGCACACACACAGACATAAATACACACATAACTAAACACAAACATACGAGTAGGTCTATGGGTTTATGCATCAGTTAATATGGATATACATACATGCAGAATGTTTTTTTAATAGATTTGTTTAACAGCTAAGTAAATGTATGCACAAACATGTGTACGTCAGGCCATGTAAATATTATATGTATGTAAATATGGATATATTATATATAGGTTCATGTCTTGAATAGAGATGTGACTAACTAGAATATTTATGTTTCTGCATATTTTAGATATTACATAAATGTTTATATTACTTATTTTTAAAAAGTTATAAATTTACAAATTTCACCTCTACCTTTCCCTCCACTCTCCGAATCACCCCAAATATTTCCATTCACTTTGGACTCCCAAACATGCTTTCAAACGGATTCATCCCACTAAAAAGTAAACGTCCACCACTCCCAATAACATGTCACATATTCCCTTTGCTAATCCACTTCAATTAATCTATCTTGATTCATAACACAAGAGTAAATGTCGGAGAACTCAAAAGCACAAACATAAACTTAACACAGCTAATCGTTCTAGTAGAAGGAGGCATATATTACTAACCTACCACATATTTACCTCTAACCTTGGGTTCAGAGTCCTTGCCGTAAAGTGCTTCAACGCCTTCTCAGGAGTAGTAAGAGGTATAAAAATGTACACTCCGTGTTGCATACTCTACCATTCACAATTTGATTAAGAGATTTTATTTTAAAACTTATTCAAAGCTAGAGGCAAGATAAGACGTGATTTGCATTTTCAAAGCTGATATGACATGAATGTAAAAACTCGTTCATTTCTGAGACTTACTAAACTTGATTCCACAGTACACATTACATGGCCTTTATTCGCTATTAGAAGTGATTCAAAAGACTCAAAATACTCAAAGATCCAAGAGAAATAATACCAGCGGTTTGAAAAAAAAGGAAGCTCATGCAAACACTGATCTCATATGATCACATACCACGCAAGATGCAAAAAAAGGTACGACTTGGTTGTTTAAACAATGGGTAGTATTATTAAGGGTACACATTCCATTAAGGGGGCACATTCACATTTCATGTGAACGGTAAAAAACTCGGGTTGCAATGCATAGATTTGAAGCCGAAGGTAAACAGATCCCTGCTGCACATTTTCAACCTACAGAGCTAATCTTATTACGGGGCAAGCAGGGAAGGAGATATTATCTGGCTAATGCAGTAGGGGCCCATGACTCATCTGCCAGAAATCGCAACGTCTCCACTGCTAACACGTCTAGTCCAAAAGGAGGTGCGGAAATTCAATCCGCCAAGACCATAACGTGAGAGGCCAACCCACCAAAAAAAACACGACATAGACCCTAATGTATCTAACACTTCCCACCTTGCTCAGCTGACATGCTATTGTACCTACCAGACGCACCTGCAGCTGTTGGGGTGAATGCCGTTCAGTTAAAGGTGACAATTTGGTGCAGTTTGGAGTCACTAGCAGTTACGGTGATCTCCTGTCCGCTGCTTACACAGGCCAGCCCTGAATTCAGCCTAATGCCCACTGTCCGTTGTTGATCTTTTAACGGATGTCATTTGTCGATACTTTCAGCACTTCCGGGTCGTATAACAACCGATTACCCCAGCTGAAAATCGCTGGCTGTGGAGGGTCTGGTAACGTGAAAGGTGACCTAGGATTGGATCATTGGAGGCATCTCAGCCAGTCCAAATGCGCAGCACAGTATTCCGAAGTGATGATTGGCTGCGAAAGCTCATGCTTCTGTCCTGCTAGTCCTCCGACAATAGGCGAGTGCGGCAGAGTTTGGAGGGGGTGGGCGGGGCTTGGCCGCGATGACAGTCTTGTCTCCTCCCGGGTAGTCCGGGGTGCTGCTGTTCCGGAGGATGAGTGGTGGAAAGGGATGGGTTGCGGAGAGACGCGGCAGCTTGGAAGCCCGGAGCAAGGCTGACCCCAAGCGGTCAGAGCGGGCAATGGCTGGTCACAGTCATGGGATCCTGGCCATGGGTGACAAGATGAAGGGTGAATGAGTCGGTCTATGTGTTCCCGACTTGCGTTGAATATCATAAGCGGCAATCCGGAGGTCGACTGGATACGGGGGGGGGGCGTTCTGAGGTATATGTAGGATATGCAACGGTCTAAGTGGAGTGCATTATTAAAACTATGGGAACTGTGATCCTGAGAGTAGGAGTGAGGGCGGGGCCAAGGAGCCATGGGCGTAGTCAAAGTAATTCCTGAAAATACCATATACTCTATCCCGTCATCAACAGACATCGGTAAGCCCGACTCCTTAGAACGCTGGGCCGCCTCAATAATTTTTGTGAGAGGACCCACAATATCTAGGAGTTTATCCTGACAGGCTTTCCATGACCTATCAATACCCTTTTTGGGATCCTCTTTCTCCATTGCTGCCTCGGCAAGATAAGTCACGCTCTTATTATCTTTGTCGTGGCAGTTTTTTAGGTCTCGCCTGTTGTCGATGCGCATGCGCATCGAGCAAAGCGAGACTATTGCGAGTTATCCACACTTTATCTGCACTGCAAGGAATCGTGGCGATTCCTTGCAGTGCCCGTGAGTTTTAAGGTCAATGCGCATGCGCATTAAGCTTATGCGCATGCGCATTGACCTTAAAAGTCACGGGCGCGTGCACGTCCGTCTCCTAACAACACACACACACCCTCCCCCCCGCTCCGCCCCCTCCCGCAGTGTCGCATTTCTCTTTCTCCTCCCCCTCCCCTCTCTCCCCTCCGTCTCGTTTCACACACACCCTCTCCCCCGCTCCCCCCCCTCCCCGCCAACACCGCCTCGCGAGCTCGTCATTCCAAACCCGCCCTCCCCCGCCTGACCCCGAGCCTAGTTTATCCTCTTGTTCCCATTCCCTTCATCTCTGTCACTTTCTCTCTGTTGTATATGCGTTTCTCTTCATGGGAAGCCACTGTCCCCCTCATCGCATGTCACTCTCTCCTCTGAGATGCTTCCTCTCCCGGTCTTTTTCCCCTCTCTCGCTATTGTTTGTTTCCCTGTGTGGTGTCATCCTCCCTCTCTGCCCCCTCCCTTCCTTTTCGTTGTGTATCTGTTTCTACTGCGGTTTCAGCCTCACATCCCGCCCTGGCTCAGATGTCTCTCTCTGCAGCTGGCTCGCAGGCCCTGCTGGTGCCTGACCTCCTTCCGTGCCTGGGAGCAGCCCAGCCCCGCTGGCTCCAGGGGGAGATTCCAGTCTGATGGCTCAGGGCGGGCCACACCAGCAGTGTGTGCTTCTGCCTGCCCTTCCCAGAAGAGGCGAGCCCTGGCTCCCACGCGGCCTGACGCTCTCCCTTCGACACCCTAAGCCATGACTGTCGGCCACATGCACACCTACATTCAGACCCTACAATCACAGCACTAACACCGACCCCTCTGCCCCCCCCCCCCCCCCGGCACTCACGCCCAGCATTCATCTCCCTGCAACCTACCAACCACACATATCCTTGCTCATTTCTCCTCCCCCCTCCCCTCTCTTCCGTGTCGCACCTCTCCCCTCTCCGCCCCCTCCCCGCTCCGCCCCCTCCCCTTCCCTCCGTGTCGCATTTTTCACTCTTGAATCCTTCCTCCCCTCCTATCGCTCCTTCAATCCAAACACCCCCCTTCCTCATCGGCTTTCTTTTATCCCTGAGAGAATACTTTTAAATAGGCCCCTGCTGGGCATTTTTCCCATTCCCTTCATCTCTGTCACTTTCTCTCTGTTGTATATGCGTTTCTCTTCATGGGAAGCCACTGTCCCCCTCATCGCATGTCACTCTCTCCTCTGAGATGCTTCCTCTCCCGGTCTTTTTCCCCTCTCTCGCTATTGTTTGTTTCCCTGTGTGGTGTCATCCTCCCTCTCTGCCCCCTCCCTTCCTTTTCGTTGTGTATCTGTTTCTACTGCGGTTTCAGCCTCACATCCCGCCCTGGCTCAGATGTCTCTCTCTGCAGCTGGCTCGCAGGCCCTGCTGGTGCCTGACCTCCTTCCGTGCCTGGGAGCAGCCCAGCCCCGCTGGCTCCAGGGGGAGATTCCAGTCTGATGGCTCAGGGCGGGCCGCTCCTGCGGCTCTGGAGAGACACCAGCAGTGTGTGCTTCTGCCTGCCCTTCCCAGAAGAGGCGAGCCCTGGCTCCCACGCGGCCTGACGCTCTCCCTTCGACACCCTAAGCCATGACTGTCGGCCACATGCACACCTACATTCAGACCCTACAATCAAAGCACTAACACCGACCCCTCTGCCCCCCCCCCCCCGGCACTCACGCCCAGCATTCATCTCCCTGCAACCTACCAACCACACATATCCTTGCTACTAAATCCACAAAACGTATACTCATACTGCTGGCACCTGCCCAAATAACCACTGCCGCCCACATAACACCCACACACTCCTAGCATGAACACCCATGCACTTAGGACAATCTCACCCACACACCCCACTGCATTGACATTCTAGCTCATGCCCCTTCATCCACTTCCCTGATACTCGCACCTAGCAATGACTACATTGTGGCATCCTGCCCACTCCTAGCGAGCACACTACAATATGCATCCGCCCCCTCACTCTCTCTGCCCACCCTCAACGCCTCACCCTCACTCACCCTCACCCTCACTCTCACTCACCCTCACTCTCACACACCCTCACTCTCACCCTCACCCTCACTCTCACTCACCCTCAACGCCTCACCCTCAACGCCTCACCCTCACTCACCCTCACCCTCACTCACCCTCACCCTCACTCACCCTCACTCTCACTCACCCTCACTCACCCTCACCCTCACTCACCCTCACCCTCAACACCTCACCCTCAACACCTCACCCTCACTCACCCTCACCCTCACTCACCCTCACTCTCACTCACCCTCACCCTCACTCACCCTCACTCACCCTCACCCTCACTCACCCTCACTCACCCTCACTCACCCTCACCCACCCTCACTCACCCTCACTCTCACTCTCACTCACCCTCACTCTCACTCACCCTCACTCACCCCCTCACTCACCCTCACTCTCACTCATCCTCACTCACCCTCAACCCCTCACCCTCACTCACCCTCAACCCCTCACCCTCACTCACCCTCACCTTCACTCACCCTCAACCCCTCACCCTCACTCACCCTCAACGCCTCACCCTCAATCACCCTCAACCCCTCACCCTCACCCACCTTCACTCACCCTCACCCTCACTCACCCTCACCCTCACCCTCACTCACCCTCACCCTCACCCTCACTCACCCTCACTCACCCTCACTCACACTCACCCTCACTCACCCTCACCCACCCTCAACCCCTCATCCTCACTCACCCTCAACCCCTCACCCTCACTCACCCTCAACCCCTCACCCTCACTCACCCCCACTCACCCTCAACCCCTCACCCTCACTCACCCTCAACCCCTCACCCTCAACCCCTCACCCTCAATCCCTCACCCTCACCCACACTCACCCACACTCACCCTCACTCACCCTCACACTCACCCACCCTCACTCACCCTCACCCTCACTCACACTCACCCTCACTCACCCTCAACCCCTCACTCACCCTCAACCCCTCACCCACCCTCAACCCCTCACCCTCACTCACCCTCAACCCCTCACCCTCAACCCCTCACTCACCCTCACTCACCCTCAACCCCTCAGCCTCACCCTCACTCACCCTCAACCCCTCACCCTCACTCACCCTCACTCACCCTCAACCTCATGCTAAAGATTTACAAAAAAACCCATAAACAATTCTAAAAGCACTAACTCTAATGCTGCGAGACCTATTGCATTTCTAATGCTTGTGTGTATTTGTTGACAGCTTTATTTATTTAGTATCTCAAATTCAAACAGTCGCTAAAGAATAAAGCTGTCTAACAATCACACAAAAACTGCCACGACAAAGATATGAGGAGCGTGACTTATCTTGCCGAGGCAGCAATGGAGAAAGAGGAAGGACTAACAGATGGGATTCCATATATACGAACTAGTGGACTCTGATTGGATGTTGTGTTACCAGGGCTACCGCTGCCATGTTGGTTTGGGTAGTCCTGGATGTAATGTTTTTTCTTTACTTCTAACTTGCTGTCCAATAAAATGGAGAAAGGACTAGCAAAATCCTCGCCTCCGCTCCCTGACATAGAATTCCTGAAAATACCATATACTCTATCCCGGTTGTGTTGGTGTTTCATTTTCCGGTAACTGCATATAACCTAACGAACACCTTAAATGAAAGAGAAATGCAAATTAAACCTTTCAGTGGGAAATGCACTCCACGATTTTACATAATGTAACGTCAGTAGGGGAATGTGATAACTGCAGAAGTCTGTGTATGTAACCAGAGAGCCACAGACTTGAATTCTATGGCAGGACGGAGGCTCCGATTATGCTTTCTCAATTCCTTTACTGAAACAGCAGCCAATCAGCACAGTAAAGAAAAAACTCAGACTACATTACCCATAAACCCTGGGTAACCATAGAGTCCACATAAGTATAAATAAGGAGATAGAGGTTACAACTTCCTCTTTCTTTGCTGCTTCGCAGCCAGTTAAGTGCTTTTTGCATTACTCTTTGCTTTATCTATGCGTATTTGGCTTACCGCTTTGTTTATTTGTTAATTGCTTCTTGAATTCATTGTTGACAACGCTGTGTGCGCATTTTCTGCTTGCTTCTCCGGCGCTTTGCGGCGCGACTTAATTGGTTAACCGGCTTCTGTGCCGGTGTCTGGGGAGCGTGTGCGGCACCTCCCGACTTGAATATTTTAATATTCCAGTCCTTTTGTGGAGCGGGAGCGGAGCTGGAAGGGCGTGCGTGTCTCGCGCACCCTTCCTATCTGGCAGCAGCTGTTCGCGCATGCGCAACAGCTTTGTTTACACGTCCTGTCAGGCGTGTGTGTCGGAGACGCCGTCTTTGCCTCAGCTTTGCCGGAGTGACTGCTAAGTACAACACACCCAGAATTGCTGCCTTTTGAGCTCCCTTACGCCCTCTGACAGGTTCAGAGTTGGGGGGTTGTAAAATTTTGCATAGGCTTTGCCTAGAGTGGGAAAGACTTTGCATTTCTTATATGTTGGTGCAAGTCTGCTCCCTCCACACTTAATTGATTATTTTTCACAGGGTTTTTTCCTGTATTCCTAAAGACTTGCGCTAGGGGTACCACTCCCCCAAATAATTGGCTATTGGCTATTAATATCTTTGACCTCCCTTGGGCATTTATTGGCAGACATTGTCGCCATGGCAGAATACTGCGAAGAGGAAGGTTATGATTATTATGAGGAGGAAGAATTCTCTGCTTCATTTGATGACTTTATGGGTCAAGCGCTTTGTCAGGCTATTGCGCCACTGAAGAAACACCTTGCAGATTATGCTGCGCAGCACGGATGGGTGCCCCCTTCATCTGGGCGTTCCAAAAGGTCACCAAAAAATCCTCATTCCAGCCATTTTGCTAAACTTGCTAAAACCCTTTCTGCTCATTCTGCAAAGAAGCGCAAGGTGTCCACTCGTTCAGATCCTCCTTCCGATACGGATGAGGGAACATCCTCTTCTTCCTCCGAGCCTACTAAGCCTCCTCCCTCCAAGAAATCGCGGAAAGAACATTATGTCGATGCTCCTACTTCTCCGCAATTGTTAACATTCAACCCCTCTGACATTATCCACCCACACTCTTCTTCTTGGTTGCCTTCCCCCGAGGTGGCTCAATACATTCAATCCCACATCCGTCTTCCTTTTGACAAGGATGTGAGAGCGCGTTTGCGCTCCGAGTGACCACGACCTGATCTGGCGGACAAGCTGGCATCCACTCCTGATGTTGATCCTACTATGGTCACATACATGAGAAAATACTCAAAAGACCCTACCAAAGGTTTGGATAGGTCTTGGCGAACGTGCCAAGATAAACTTTTAGATCTCTTGGGCCCCCTCACGAAAATTCTGGACTTGGGATATCAAGCCAAGGAGTCTGGCACCCTTATTGACCCCGATGAGCTGGTCGGATGGTCTCAACGGGCTGTCTGTTTGCTTGGTAATGCCAACTGTGCCTTATCCACTGAGCGCCGTCGCTCCATCTTAATGAAACTTGATCCAAGACTTACGGATTTGGCCTCCTCAGAGTTGGGCCCTCTGGCCCAAGGTTTACTTTTCGGCACTCCATTTCTGAAGGAGCTTACAAATTTTGTTTCCACCTTCAGCGGCCTTGACAAGGCCCAATCTAATTTGAGACGAGCATTCCGCCCGGTTTTTGGCAGGGCCGGACGAAGGGGACGTTCGTCCGGCCGTGGTTCCGACAATAATCCCCAGCGAGGGAACAAGTCCCAACAAGGTGGTCAACAGCAATACTCCTCCAACAAGTCTTCTTTTTACCCCTCTAAGAGAAGTAGAGGGCAATCTGGCAAAGGTGGATACTCCGGAAGTCATGGAGGACGTCGGGATTCTTCCCCATCAGGTGAGCTTGATTCTCGCTTCAACTGTTATTTTGGGGGGCAGGATTCAATTTTTTCTGCACAATTGGCGTTTGATCTCAAACGATGCCTGGATACTGGAGACGGTGCAAGGGTACAAAATAGAATTTTACTCTCACCCTCACCAAAATCCTCGGCCTCGCCCCCTTGTTTTTTCCCCGACAAGACCAGGAGTTCATCTCCACGGAAATCTCTTCTCTTTTGGCCAAAGGAGCCATCGTTCTCACGACACCTCATCCCCAAGGTTTCGTCAGCAATGTTTTTCTCGTGGAGAAAAAAGGGGGAGGGTCTTGTTTAGTCCTCAACTTGAAGGAATTCAACGGCGGTGTGGTTTATCGCCACTTCAAAATGGAGGGCATTCATCTTCTGCGAGACCTTCTTCAGGAAAGCGATTGGATGGTTCGACTGGACCTAAAAGATGCTTATCTGTCGGTCCCGATTTATGCTACTCATCGTCGGTACCTTCAATTCCAATGGATGGACAGTTGGTACGAGTACAAGGTTCTTCCTTTCGGCCTGTCCTCCGCTCCGTGGTGCTTCACAAAGCTCCTTCGTCCGGTGATGGAGTCTTTGAGGTCTCGCGGAGTGCGTCTTATAGTCTATCTAGACGACATTCTCCTTTTGGCTCAATGCCTTGTTCTTCTTCAATCTCACTTGCACTGGTCCATAGATCTTTTGCAATCTTTGGGTTTTCTCATCAATCCCCTGAAGTCCGACTTTTCTCCATCTCGGTCGATGGCTTTCCTGGGCTTTCAAATAGACTCTGTCTCTTGTCAACTCCTTCTTCCAGGTCAGAAAATAAGATCCATCAAGAGAGACTTAAGGTCGTTTCTCGCCCAACAGACTGTCTCGTTAAGGTCAGTGGCCAGGATTGTAGGTCTTTTATCGTCTTCCATCCAGGCGATCTTTCCGGGCCCTCTGCATTATCGAGCTCTTCAGCGCCTCAAAATTCGTCATTTGCAGAAGGGTCTTCGGTATTCCGATCACATCCTCCTTTCGGAGGATGCCCGGACGGAAATGATGTGGTGGTTGGACCACATGGAATTGTGGTAAATAAAATTACCCGAACATAGTTTCTATACATTAATAAAGAATAAGGATAGCTCATAAAATGAGAGGCAGAGTCCGTGGTGTCCGAGTCAAAAGGGCTTTATTTCAATGGCTCGAGCCAGGGGAGAATCGGATTCCATCACCACTAAGGTTCAGGAAGGGATATCTAACGTTTTATTAACATCACACATTATATATAGTAAAACCATACAATTGCAATGAATACGGTAGGCGGAACACTCCAGGCGGAGCAAGTGAAAAGAGAGAGATAAGAACACATGGGCGTAAAATAAGGCGTGTAAGGAGGCGTACACATAGGTGTGCACTTGATGAGTCATAGGAGTGTCATAGGTGGGTGGATGCATAGAGGAGGTCTGCAGGGTCAGCAGAAACCTTTACCCTACATGTGCGTGCAACTGGTCATGACGTGAAATTGACGTGTAACTGGGGAGAGCTGGGGGGTTGACTTTAGCACTAGAAGAGGAGTCTGGAGTCTGGGATGTCAGAACGACCTGCACCTTTGGCACATCTGATATCTTGTGTTTGGAGGGATGTATTGTCTGAAGTAAAGGTCTCTCGAGTAAGGGCTGTTCATCACTAAATGCTAGTGTGTGCATATATTTCTTCGTGCATTACGTGGGGGCCATGGGCCTACTATGGCAACGGGTTCAGTAAATCACTTGCATGGAGACAGGAAGGCTAGGCCCTATGCTCTGCAAGCGGAAAATGTTTACCTCTTTCACTAGACTGGAATGTGTTTTTGCGGAGGCTGAGCAGATAACTATAGGCAAAATACCGTCTTGGCAGGCAGGCCAGGCCGGGCACCTCTCGGTTGAGCAGGGAGTAAGGGAGAGGTCAGGGATGCATACCTAAACTGCAGCTTTCAGAGACAGAAGAGGCTCGGAGCCTGAATTCAGGGCCTGGCTCGGCTGGGCCACAAAAACGTGTGCTTCTCGATTGTAAAAAGTGTGCCATGTAAATGCATTGGCAACATAGGCCACAGTGCAGAATTAACCTTTCATTCATGGAGGGCCTAATAACTGACATGCTAACATTAGACGGAAATGCAGGGACATTATTATTACAGGCACGGGAAGGGAATTACATGATAACATGAACATACATGGGGCATAGGTACATGGATAGGGTGCGAGTGGGGGACACACTGACCATATAAAATTTCTGTTTCCTCATTCCCTCCTTGTCCCATACTGCGCCCTTTATGATACATCTATTTTCATGAGACCATCTATCTGTTCATATAGCATCATTTGCTCGTCTTTATTTATTCGTGCACGGGAACGAGAACGTGAATGGGGAATACAAGCAGTGGCACACAAGCCGCAAATCGCTGGGCCACATTGCAGACAGAGACAGCAACTAAATACTATGAGCAGTATTATTCCTAGGAATGACAGTACCTTCCATCCCCAGGCTGATATCACATTCCAGAGCCAACCGGACCAAGTCCAACTGCCTGGATTCTGGTGTATCTGGAGAGCTATCTTATGGAGTCTTGTTATTGCTGCATACACTGATGGTGCGTTATTAGGAATAAACACACAACAACTGGAGCCGATCACTCTACAAGCTCCGCCCCTATCGGCCAGGATGACGTCAAGAACAAGGCGGTTCTGAAGAACAACAAGTCTCATAGCAGACTGCTCCTCGGTCAGGTTACCTAAGGCAGAAGTAGTCTCATTCACTACTGCTTCCAAAGTTCTGGTTAATCTGCGTATTAATTTACTATTTTGAACGGGACCTACGAACCAGAAATATCCTTTAATATAATCCTTGTACTGGTCCCACGCTGACTCAGTATAATCGATAACTGGGGGAAGGTCACTCTTATGTCTAACATGCACGAGTTGGGAATCTCGGTGATAATGGGATGGAGCTAGGAAAACAGGTGGCAGTAGGAACGCAATATAACACGTTCCACCCCAGTCTAAGGGCAGACGTACATAAGCTGTCTGACCACAAATGAAATAGGAATGACTGGAAGCTTTGAAAGTAGACTTTCCTTTATCATTGAATTCGACCACAGTATTACAATCACTGTGTCCTAGGTGCACTGAACCATTCTTTCTAACGCATAATTCACCTTTTACTGGGAGTACTGTTATAAACTGTGAACCTGTATTGGTCTCGGACTGAACGTTCAGAATCATAAAGTTAAGGGAAACATTTCCTTGTTCATACACTTCATTTTCTAGATCGGTTCCTTTCCTTTGGGGAAGACCGTCCTCGTCTGGAAAACATGCCTTATTCATAACTGTATTCAGGTCTCCCCATATCCAATCGCCCCGGGAAACTGTGGACTTACTGTCTAGTGATGACATTAAAGCAAACCATGCTCCGCACGAACCATTGTGCGAAAACGGATAAGGAAAGAGGGGCAGAACTCCCTTCATTTTCTGGTAAGGTGGGAGTCGGCCGCATACCCAACAATTAGTTACATTGCTGGTCTGGTGAGTATGGTGTAACATACAAATAAAAGTGTTGTTGCGCAGTGCTAGTCGATATGACAATTCGTGGGGTGGCAGGTCACTGAATGTGTGCTCTACAGTGTCATTGAAGGAAGAATGTATATGTGAATCAAGAGGAGGAAAGAAAACATGTAGCGTCAAGCTTATACATATAATCAATATACTTAGAAGAAACATAATGATCAGGGTTACTATGCATCTACTGCGTAAGTTCTTGCAGTATTTTTCTTTCATTTTTCTCTGTCTATCTCTCTGGCTATTTGGGTCTACGATCTTATAGATGTCAGGAACCTGTCTAACCGCTTCACCCGAGGGGGACTTAAACAATTAAACGCTGTCTGACTTACTAGATCGTAACTTTTGTCTATAGATTTGTTGCGGAGTCTTTTCTAGCAAAGGGAGTTTAGAGTCTATTGTCTCCGAACAGTTCTCAGAGTCCTTAACTGAACCAAGTCCATGGAAACGCTTCACATGATGGGCGTGGAGCCATCCCTTGCGTCCTTCTACCTTGACGGCAGTCCTCGTTGTCATCAACACTAATTTGGGCGCGCGCCAGCGGGGCTCCAGAGGGCTTGAACGGTCAAAGTTGCGGACAAACACCAGGTCTCCCGGAACAATTGCATGAGTTTTCACCTGGGTGTTGTCCGGGAAGGCAGCTGCTACCTGTGAACGACAAGAAAGGAGTGCAGACATCAAGGAAGCCAGGTAATCTGTCAGCATAGAACTGTCAACATCTGTAATTTTTCGTGGCATAGGCGGTCTAGCAAAAACCACCTCGTACGGAGATAGTCCGGTTCTGGAATGAGCTACCATACGCATGTAAAAGAGGGCAACCGGCAAGGCTACCATCCAATCCACGCCTTTCTCTGCACAGACTTTCGCTAACTTGGTCTTGAGAGTCTGATTGTGTCTCTCTACGAGGCCTGCTGCCTCTGGGTGTCGTACACAATGGAATTTCCACTGGTACCCTAACAGGAGAGATACTTGTTTCATAAGTTCAGAAGAGAATGGCTGTCCATTATCTGAATACACGACACGGGGCAAGCCGTATCGCAGGAATAATTCTCGGACCAACTGTTTGGCAGTGGTCACAGCAGTGTAATCTGGGACTGGGTACGCTTCTGTCCATCTAGATAGGGCACATACAACTACGAGGACATACTTGAATCCTCGACATCTGTCCATCTGAATATAATCCATCTGGAGGACTTCAAAAGGGTGGTCAGGAGGATGAAATCCACCTTGTTTCACGGGAATGCCTTTGCCGGGATTGAACTGACAACAGATCATGCAGGTACGCACTTTCTGTTTCGCTGCTGCACGTAAATGCTTGTTGAACCAGATATTCTGTATACTGTCTAACATGGCTTTTTCTCCTAAGTGTGCTGGACTATGTGCTATATTTATGATAGCTTGAACCATGGAGTCGGGGAGAAACCATGTGGCTTTTCCCTTTGTCATCCATCCCTGATCTGTCTGGACCCCTCCTTGTTCCGTCCATTTCTTGATTTCGTCTGGAGTGGCATGTGTCTGTATGTCGAGTACATCTTGTGAGGGATCCCTAACTGTCATGCAATTTGTCAGTGATGGTACTTCAGTCTTTGTCGTGTCAACTGGAATGTCTGTCTGAGTCTGAGCTGTAAGTTTAGCTGTTCGATCTGCCAGGTCATTACCCTGGGAAATAGTGTCTGTGACTTTAGTATGTGCTTTGCACTTCATGATGGCTATTTCTGTAGGCAAGTGTATTGCATATAACAGAGCTTGAATGAGGGGACCATGCTGTATTTTGGCTCCATAGGAGGTCAGAAAACCTCTCTCTTGCCAAAGGACTCCAAAGTCGTGAACGACTCCGAATGCGTACTGTGAATCTGTGTATATGTTTACTTTCAGGTTCTTGGCACGTATGCAGGCTTGGGTCAGAGCGATGAGCTCTGCTGCTTGAGCAGACAAGGTGTCAATTCGTCGTGTTTCTATGACTTCAGTATCAGTGGTCACTGCATAGGCGGCCACTAACTCTCCTGTGCTTGTTCTCATGCATGAACCATCCACATAAAGTGTCAGGTCTGGATCGGGTAATGCAATGTCTGTCAAGTCTTGTCTTGGCTTCGTCACTGTGTTAATTACTTCCACACAGTCATGTGGTGTAGGGTCTGCTGTGCTCGAGGGTAAAAGTGTAGCAGGGTTCAGGATATTGCAACGTCTGATCTCTATGTGTGGCTGGAACAATGTCAGTTCATATCCTGTCAGTCTCGCTATAGTCAGGTGCTGTGTCTGTGTCCTGTATATTTTCACAAACAAGGGGGACCCAAATAAGTACCTAAGGACCTTGGGCAATCATTTATTTAAAAAAACAGAGGTCCGTAGGATTAAGTTATCAAAAGGACAGATACAAATATAGACTCCAATCAGTACTATATTTTGTTTTCAGTACCCAGCCGGGCCTGAAAATTTATTTCAAAATATCAACAAGTTTAAAAGACCATCAGAGAGGTCTGGTGCGAACGTTGATAGGGTACAAGCCTGTACCTATCCAAAAGTACATTCAAAAAGGATTGAAAAAAAATAGGCAAGAAAGCAAGAAAAAGAGGGTAAAGAATATCAGGCAAAAAGAACATGGGAGCCAATTGTCCCTTGCATCAGTGGCATATTTGCATGGCAAGTTCAGACAACAAATTCATGTAACAGTTTCAACACTGTGGTAAGGTTACAGAATTTGGCAAAGTGTCGACGACGTTTCGACCCCCGGCTCCTAGTGAACTGGGATCATCATCAGGACATAAACATTGTTTTGCCTGTATGTGCTTTTTCTGATATATGTGACATTGAACAAAAATGGGAGAAAAGAGAAAAGAGAAGGATATGTTTAAATATGGCACTAATTGAGATTGTTCTTTACAGGAAATACACAAACCATAAATTGATCTCATACTATTGTGACGTTGATTTCAAACAACTTATCTTCCAATGTGCCAATTTCATGCTGTGCCGACTGGTGGGAGCGGGTTCGGTGTATCGTCCCGTGAGGATTTGGCGCTAATGTGGTGGTGACTACCATTGTGGCTAGTGATCAGTTGTTACGTGGTGCAGGCTCATGTGAATTTATAGCATTTCAGGGCATGCCGATGGAGGTGCCTAATCGACCACGTAGTCAAGATACTAACTCTGTGAGTGTCAGGCTCATGCATTATGTGGGCGGGCGTGACGGAGGTCTCTATATGCCTCAACTTAGGTGATAAGAAAGCGAAATGCACACCTCTGCAGACGGTCCTCACGAGTCTCCTATGGTGCAGGGAGAGACTGTGGGGTAGAGGCTGATGTCTAAAAGACAAAGAGTAAAATAAGTCCTGGGCTTGAGTGAGTGTGCCCGTGAAGTTGTGGCGAGTGGGAACAGAATATTACCTCGATGTCCCGTTATACTACATATAGTATGGTGGCCATCGGTTCCTTACCCAGCTATGGCTTTCCGCTGGAATCGGCCGGTATATTAAGTAAGACCCCTTGAGGTACTGCGTTGGATTTAATATCTGAAATTAGACAGTGGATAATTAGTTAATGGGGAAGGCACCACGGGTTCGTGGCAGGAGGAGCGACCGCGATGTCCGGAACCCTTACCTTCGAGACGAGACAATGCTTCTTCACTCGAGATCCGATTGAAGAACGGGCGGTGTGCTCGATGGCCATCCGCCGGCTTCCCAAGATTGTGGAAGTAAGCGTCAGTGCAGAGACGTGGATAATAACCATTGCCGGGCATCGAGGCGGGAGTGGGAGTGGCGCGAGGATCGCAGTGGGAGTGGCGAGAGGGTGGTTTCTCGGTGGCGGCCATCTTAGAGTGGTTTCATTTTGCGTGATTGTGGTGGGCATGCTTTTATAAAAACCCTAATTCGTATACGAGGGCATTAGC
This sequence comes from Lissotriton vulgaris, assembly GCF_964263255.1. NCBI lineage: Eukaryota > Metazoa > Chordata > Amphibia > Caudata > Salamandridae > Lissotriton > Lissotriton vulgaris. Next base: position 1,062,021,478 of record NC_141689.1, on the reverse strand, counting down.
ATCTGGCATACAATTACATGGCATTAACATTGCGTCTTTTTGGTACTGATTAGCAAACAGTTACATGGCATTAGCAACGGGTGAGATAAGCATAGAAGAGGGATTGCGAGCTGCAACAATGGTGTTCAAACAGCGGCCATCTTAGAATGGTGTCGTTTGAATAAGCTTGCTGAAAACATTATTTTTTAGGCAGTTCTGGTACAGATTGCTATGAAAGGAAAAAGAATTTGGCAATTATTCACATGGCAATTGAACCTGGTCAATTTGTCTGTTCATATTAGACGAATACTTGCAAAATAATTGTTAATAGAACTCATTACATCTTATCAAAGAGTGGAATTAACTTTGGACCTCAATTTCGCTTTATAGAACAGTCTTTGACAATTTACAGCAATCCAGCCCAGTCCTCAGTTCGATTGAGTCCATTTTGTATTGTATCCAGCAATATAATGCATTTTAGTTCCTCCTTGTTGAGAAGCTGAGCCATACAACCTCCTCTGGGTGGTAACTTTAGAGCCTTCAGCACAGTCCACTTTAAGTCATTTTCTGTGTGCTTTGCACTGATGAAATGTTCCACAAGTGGGGCATTCTGGATTTGGCAGCGAATGCGGCTCTTGTGTTGGCAGATCCTTGTTTTCACCTTCTGTGAGGTTTGTCCTACATACAATTTTAGACATGGACATTGTACCAAATAAATCACATTGCAAGTGTTACAATTTGACAGTGAGGAACTGGTAAAAGTGATGTTATTAAATACCCTGGTCTTTCCTTCAATAGTTATATCACATACACTGCAATTGCCACACTTCACATGCCCTACAATGGGGGACAGACCCCATATAGTTTCAAGTGTAGATGGCTGACTGGTACTGGGTAATGCGGCCCGGACTAAATGGTCCTTCAAATTTTTGCTTTTTTTGAAAGCGAATAGGGGACGCTCAATTTCTAGTGCGCCCGCATTAATAACAGGCCAGTGGCGGAGTATCATTTTTCTCAGTTTGTTTGACACTGGGGAGAACGTAGTGACACAAGCTATTCTTTCCTGTGGGGTTTTTTGGATTGGAGTTAGCAACGTTTCTCTCGGTCTGTACCATGCTCTTTTGAGGGCATTCTTGACAATGCGTCTAGGGTAATAGATTATTCCAGCAATCACCCCAGAGCCTTACGGGACTCATTACCATTCTCACAGTTCCTGCGAATTAGGAGAAACTGCTCATGTAGGCAGGACTACTTCAAAGAAAGTGCCATCTTAGCAGCCAAACTCAAAAACAGGGGCTACCCTAGACGCATTGTCAAGAATGCCCTCAAAAGAGCATGGTACAGACCGAGAGAAACGTTGCTAACTCCAATCCAAAAAACCCCACAGGAAAGAATAGCTTGTGTCACTACGTTCTCCCCAGTGTCAAACAAACTGAGAAAAATGATACTCCGCCACTGGCCTGTTATTAATGCGGACGCACTAGAAATTGAGCGTCCCCTATTCGCTTTCAAAAAAAGCAAAAATTTGAAGGACCATTTAGTCCGGGCCGCATTACCCAGTACCAGTCAGCCATCTACACTTGAAACTATATGGGGTCTGTCCCCCATTGTAGGGCATGTGAAGTGTGGCAATTGCAGTGTATGTGATATAACTATTGAAGGAAAGACCAGGGTATTTAATAACATCACTTTTACCAGTTCCTCACTGTCAAATTGTAACACTTGCAATGTGATTTATTTGGTACAATGTCCATGTCTAAAATTGTATGTAGGACAAACCCCACAGAAGGTGAAAACAAGGATCTGCCAACACAAGAGCCGCATTCGCTGCCAAATCCAGAATGCCCCACTTGTGGAACATTTCATCACTGCAAAGCACACAGAAAATGACTTAAAGTGGACTGTGCTGAAGGCTCTAAAGTTACCACCCAGAGGAGGTTGTATGGCTCAGCTTCTCAACAAGGAGGAACTAAAATGCATTATATTGCTGGATACAATACAAAATGGACTCAATCGAACTGAGGACTGGGCTGGATTGCTGTAAATTGTCAAAGACTGTTCTATAAAGCGAAATTGAGGTCCAAAGTTAATTCCACTCTTTGATAAGATGTAATGAGTTCTATTAACAATTATTTTGCAAGTATTCGTCTAATATGAACAGACAAATTGACCAGGTTCAATTGCCATGTGAATAATTGCCAAATTCTTTTTCCTTTCATAGCAATCTGTACCAGAACTGCCTAAAAAATAATGTTTTCAGCAAGCTTATTCAAACGACACCATTCTAAGATGGCCGCTGTTTGAACACCATTGTTGCAGCTCGCAATCCCTCTTCTATGCTTATCTCACCCGTTGCTAATGCCATGTAACTGTTTGCTAATCAGTACCAAAAAGACGCAATGTTAATGCCATGTAATTGTATGCCAGATGCTAATGCCCTCGTATACGAATTAGGGTTTTTATAAAAGCATGCCCACCACAATCACGCAAAATGAAACCACTCTAAGATGGCCGCCACCGAGAAACCACCCTCTCGCCACTCCCACTGCGATCCTCGCGCCACTCCCACTCCCGCCTCGATGCCCGGCAATGGTTATTATCCACGTCTCTGCACTGACGCTTACTTCCACAATCTTGGGAAGCCGGCGGATGGCCATCGAGCACACCGCCCGTTCTTCAATCGGATCTCGAGTGAAGAAGCATTGTCTCGTCTCGAAGGTAAGGGTTCCGGACATCGCGGTCACTCCTCCTGCCACGAACCCGTGGTGCCTTCCCCATTAACTAATTATCCACTGTCTAATTTCAGATATTAAATCCAACGCAGTACCTCAAGGGGTCTTACTTAATATACCGGCCGATTCCAGCGGAAAGCCATAGCTGGGTAAGGAACCGATGGCCACCATACTATATGTAGTATAACGGGACATCGAGGTAATATTCTGTTCCCACTCGCCACAACTTCACGGGCACACTCACTCAAGCCCAGGACTTATTTTACTCTTTGTCTTTTAGACATCAGCCTCTACCCCACAGTCTCTCCCTGCACCATAGGAGACTCGTGAGGACCGTCTGCAGAGGTGTGCATTTTGCTTTCTTATCACCTAAGTTGAGGCATATAGAGACCTCCGTCACGCCCGCCCACATAATGCATGAGCCTGACACTCACAGAGTTAGTATCTTGACTACGTGGTCGATTAGGCACCTCCATCGGCATGCCCTGAAATGCTATAAATTCACATGAGCCTGCACCACGTAACAACTGATCACTAGCCACAATGGTAGTCACCACCACATTAGCGCCAAATCCTCACGGGACGATAAACCGAACCCGCTCCCACCAGTCGGCACAGCATGAAATTGGCACATTGGAAGATAAGTTGTTTGAAATCAACGTCACAATAGTATGAGATCAATTTATGGTTTGTGTATTTCCTGTAAAGAACAATCTCAATTAGTGCCATATTTAAACATATCCTTCTCTTTTCTCTTTTCTCCCATTTTTGTTCAATGTCACATATATCAGAAAAAGCACATACAGGCAAAACAATGTTTATGTCCTGATGATGATCCCAGTTCACTAGGAGCCGGGGATCGAAACGTCGTCGACACTTTGCCAAATTCTGTAACCTTACCACAGTGTTGAAACTGTTACATGAATTTGTTGTCTGAACTTGCCATGCAAATATGCCACTGATGCAAGGGACAATTGGCTCCCATGTTCTTTTTGCCTGATATTCTTTACCCTCTTTTTCTTGCTTTCTTGCCTATTTTTTTCAATCCTTTTTGAATGTACTTTTAGATAGGTACAGGCTTGTACCCTATCAACGTTCGCACCAGACCTCTCTGATGGTCTTTTAAACTTGTTGATATTTTGAAATAAATTTTCAGGCCCGGCTGGGTACTGAAAACAAAATATAGTACTGATTGGAGTCTATATTTGTATCTGTCCTTTTGATAACTTAATCCTACGGACCTCTGTTTTTTGAAATAAGTGTCTGTGTCCTGTTCAAGAGAACTTCCACTGAGTGTGGAACCTGTACTGTCAGGGGATGTCCTAACACTATGGAGTCGCTTTGTCTGATTGCAAGAGCTGTTGCTGCAACTGATTTGAGGCACGCAGGCAGAGCCTGGGCCACTGGATCCAATGTACTAGAAAAGTAAGCACAAGGCTTGTGTTTTCCTGCCTGATCTTGTGTGAGAACAGATAATGCTGTGCCATCGCGTTCAGTGACAAAAAGTGTAAAAGGTTTACTGTAACATGGTGTCGCTAAAACTGGTGCTTGACATAGAGCTTTCTTCAATTCATCAAATGCAAGTGTATGTTCCTGAGTCCAAGGGAGGACAGTCGAAGTTGCTGCCTCCTGTGTTGTCACCTGTATGAGTGGTTTAGCTAGATATGCGTACTGGGGAATCCATTGTCTGCAGTAGGAAGTGAGGCCAATGAAGGCCCGTACTTCCTTTTGTGTCTTGGGCTGTGGAAGATGTGCAATTAACTGAATGCGGTCAGGTGTCAACTGTCTACCCCTCTTGGACAGCAAGTGTCCAAGGTATACCACTTGCTGGGCACAGAATTGTAACTTTGAAGGGGACACTTTGTGCCCCTTTTCTGCCAGGAAGTATAAGACTGTCAGTGATGCACGTTCACAGTCTCGTTCTGTCCGTGCTGTGATCAAAAGATCATCAACGTACTGGAGCGGTGCAGTGTCAGTAGGCATGTGAATACTGTCTAGTTGTCTTTTCAATGCTTGACTGTAAATACTAGGACTTTCTGTGAACCCTTGAGGAGCCCTCGTAAATTTGAAGCTTCGGCCATTTAAACGGAATCCGAAGAGATATTGGCTCTCCGGATGGATCGGGACACTAAAGAAGGCGTTCTTGAGATCAATTACAGTAAAGAACGTCGCTTCGGAATCAATGGCAGTCAGTAGTGAAGAAATGTCTGGGACCACTGGGTATTGTGGTATTATGCATTTGTTCAATTCTCGAAGGTCAATCACTAGTCTGTAGACCGGTGGTGCATTTGGGTCAGTTCGTTTAAGAATCGGAATGATAGGAGAATTACATACATTGGAGTCAGTTTCTACAACCACTCCCTGTGTAATGAGTTCGTCAACAATTTTTAGTAATGCAACTACAGTATCAGGTGGTAACTTGTATTGTCGGATTCGTGGCAGTACAACTCCTTGCTTGAGTGTGACACGGTATGGTGTAATATGCATGTAACCTACATCAGTCGGACCTTGCGCCCATAAATGCTGTGGTACATTCTGAAGTCTGGGGTCAAAATCTCTCAACACATAATGTCCTTTAAAATCACGTAAAAACAATCTCACTCCTTCCGGAGAACAACAAATCACTGCTCCTAGTTCTTTCAATGTTTTTATACCCAGCAAGTTTTTTGGACATAATTTCGTAAGCAACAAGTCTGTAGTGCGGGACAAAGGACCAACTTCTAGGGAAACTGGCTTTGACACTTCGTTAACAATAGGCTTTCCTGAAAATCCCAGGGAAATATTCTGTGAGCCTGAGAGGGGTGCCCCTGGAACCTCGTCATGACTGATGGTAGTCCTGCTCGCCCCTGTATCAATCAGAAATTTTCTGTCTTTCCCCAATACACGACTATGTACATAGGGACCCTCTTGATCTACAGGAACCTCAATAAGGGGCAAGCCAACCTCCCTCTCTAGGCTGTTTCATGAGTACTGTTGATAATCTGGGTAGTCTGACTGTGCATACTGGTACATTTGTTGTGTGACATGTTGTGTGGCAGCAATGGGTTGAGGTACAGCTACTGTCTGTTGCGTGTTCTGTGGCTGTAGCGTATTTTGCGGGACGTTATCCGGTCTAGGAGGACGCAGTCTTTCTTTCGTCTTGCCTGTGGCTATATTGTGTTTCAGGACAGCACATTCATTTATATAGTGACCTGGCTGTTTACAGTAGTTACAGTTCCCTTTGACAGGTGCCGCGCCCTTCTTCTGACCATCAGCTGGAACTGATTGAGCAACTAATACTTTCATTTTCGTATCTTTCATGCGTCTCTTTTCGTGTTCCTGTTCTTCTCTAATTCGGTTCTGGTGATACTGTAACATTTGGGAAGGGCTATTTGCTTGCCAGGTACTCTCAACCTTCAGTACTCTATTTTTGATCTGGGGTAAGGAATTCTCTACTAATTTGGTCACAAAAAGATGTGGGTACGATTCACTACTTGTCTTCAGGCCACTATTAATAAGAAAACATTTTTCGAATCTAGAATAAAAATCACTAGTGTCTTCATCTTGTTTCTGTTTACAGGCTGAAATAGCATCCCAATCTTCCTTTTTAGTAGTCAATAATCTCGGCAAAACTTGTATCAATAGGTCGGGTAATTCTCTAGCTTTATCCCCGAGACCAGTACCAGGGGGTCGTGTTTTATCTTCGTCTTCTAATTCTGTCCAGTTAATCTTTTTCTCTCCCACCTCCCACTCTTTCTCTTTAAGTTTTTCGTAAAAACCTGCTGGTAATAGTACTTTCAACATTTTAATGATATCAGCGTATGTATACTCCCCCATGCGGAGCATGTCTTTTAATTCACGGTGGAACCCTGCTGGGTCTTTATCATGACAGGGCAGTAATTTTTTCATTTCCAATAATTCCATTTTAGTCAATGGTGTGTAAACGAATACTCGTTGAAGCACACCCGCTCCAGTCCTAACGGGATGAACCTCTCGTAGGGGGTTCTGTCTGTCTATGTAAAAGGTTTTCCTTTCGCGATGTGGGGCAGGAACCAAGTGCGAGCTCAGAAAAGTCAAGTACTTATGTCGTTGATCTAGAATGACATTAATTAATTCAGTACCTAGGCCTCTCCATCTTTCCAGGAGTAAGTCGTCCAGTATTTTATACAAGGGACCTGGATCAGAATGCTGACTCTCATACAAAGTGATGAGATGTTGAGTCATGTAAATACCAGCTAAACGCTGTTCTTCCGGAGGAAGGCTCAAAAATGTTTGCGCTACTATGTCATCTTTATATATATTAGAATTGCAAGCCCATTGAACTGCTGACCGGGCTAGTTCCTGTTCATGCATAGTATTAAGTTCACTACTACCTACTCGTTTTTTCAGTGCTTGCTCAGTAGCTTGGAATAGGTGCTCAAGAGAATATCGTTCTGGTATTGGGGAGAGGGAACGTTTATTATAATCTAGGCGGATGGGTCTGTCAAACGGTCTCGCCCTACCTACGTAATGTATTTTATTCATTTCCCCTGTTACTGTATCATCGTCTTCTGAGACTTCATCATCCTCTTTCTCGGCTTCCTTTTCAGCTTGTTCTTTCTTGTGTATATCAAGAATTTCTTTACGAATTTTCCTGTACATGCTTTCTACTGACTTCTGTGCATCATGTTTACCCACAGCTATATTGTCACTCCAGTTCATCATATCTTTAGTTACTTCTTTATCTGGCTGGTCTCGTTCCCTGATCAAACAATTAACCAAAAACTGTAAGAGCATGAGTTGAAGCTCCACTTTTCTATATGCCATGGCCTCATGGATACTTCCTGGTCCCTCCCCCGTTCTAATGAAGTGGTAGATTTTGTCTAAGTGGTCTTTCATGTCTGGTAAAGTAATCAAATAGTCTGCAACGCGTCTTAAACATATTGAGTATATCAGCATTGTGCCCTCACCTGGTACTGGATCATATATACAATCAGTGAGGGACTGTCTAAGGGTTGCTGATGTCGCTGGTTTTGGCGTGTGTTGTAGTGCTAAATCTCGTAGTGTTCGTTTCATTGGTGGTGGGGTGTGCTGTATACTAGAGGGCCCCCCTCCCGATGCTTCTAGACTTGAGTCGCCTTGGCTTGAGTCGGCTTTTACTGTCAGCGCTGCCGCTGGTAATGCGGGTTGATCTTGTGTTACGGGTGGTTGCGTTTGAAAAGGATTGGTAGGGACGGTGGCAGGAGCACTGACCGGGTTGGGAGGAGGGTCTACATTTACATATTCGGGGGCAGCGTCGTCTAAATAGGAGGAAAGAAAAATGTCCGCTGCGGTCTGTTTATGATTACGGAGTTTAGTCGGGATCAGTGGTGGCGGCAAGTTACTGGGCACTTCCGGGGTCACTCTAGGTAGGCCCTCGGCGAGGAGGGGGTACATGCCTTTAATAAGGGCATTTCTTTGTCTGTCTAATTGTTCTGCCTTAACCCGTTCACCTTCTTCTTTTAGTTCTTTTTCTTTGACTTTTTCTGATGCTTCTCTACTTCTCTCTGCTTTGTGCATTTCTTTCTCTGTTCTTCGATGCGCTTCCTTACGCCACAATTCTATGGCATCTTTCTGGGATTGTCTAGCTTTCTTTTTCCATAGTGCTTCCTCTACTCTCATGATGCAATCAGCATCCCATGTCCCTGAGACAGGCCATCTATATTTCTCTTCCAGATCCTTCGTGTAATCTACCCATAAATCTAAGTACAGTATGGCATCTAAGCCATGCTTGTGGTACATAAAGTGTCCAGGAGTGTCCCTAGGCGGGACGGGAACTGCTTCTTCGAGTATCCCTTTCCTGGTTCCTATCTGACGTAATTTCGAAAACAACGGCATGTTTGAACTAGCTTGAATGAAAACACAATAAGTACAATAATAGACTGTAAACAATCATTCATACCACGACATTAAAACATTAGAAACAGATACTGACTAATACATAGAATAAACACAATCCTATAATAAACCTCGTTTTACTAGATGCACTGCTAAAACAGTAGAGTCATACTGGTCTCATAAAGAGACACGTCTTTACCGCATCCACTTGAATGGACACGTCTGTACCGGATCTGTGTACCCAGACCCTTCTTGACCGGGCTCAAATAATGAACCCGTCTATATGCGTTCCCAACAATGGTACTCACCGGGAAGCAAAACTGAAGGCCTCGGAAACTCGATACTGGACTGGACTGCTACGGCTTCTTGCTGCTACGGCTGCTGCTGCGCATGCGCCTCTGAACAGGTGGGCCTCGGGATACCTCGGACCTTGCTCTCTCGGCTTGGGCTCTGGTCGGGATGGTCCGCAATCCTCACCGCCTCGTGTGGATGCCTCGTCGCAGTCTCCGTCTCCTCCGTGGGCCTGAGGGAGTTAGCAGGAAATCCCGCGAATGTGCACATAAGTAGTCCGTCACGGCTATAGAAGGGGTCAGGGGGCTGCGCTTACATCGCCGGCGCGTGGGGAAGGGGACTAGTCCCTATTCGGGCGCCAGAATTATGTGGTAAATAAAATTACCCGGACATAGTTTCTATACATTAATAAAGAATAAGGATAGCTCATAAAATGAGAGGCAGAGTCCGTGGTGTCCGAGTCAAAAGGGCTTTATTTCAATGGCTCGAGCCAGGGGAGAATCGGATTCCATCACCACTAAGGTTCAGGAAGGGATATCTAACGTTTTATTAACATCACACATTATATATAGTAAAACCATACAATTGCAATGAATACGGTAGGCGGAACACTCCAGGCGGAGCAAGTGAAAAGAGAGAGATAAGAACACATGGGCGTAAAAGAAGGCGTGTAAGGAGGCGTACACATAGGTGTGCACTTGATGAGTCATAGGAGTGTCATAGGTGGGTGGATGCATAGAGGAGGTCTGCAGGGTCAGCAGAAACCTTTACCCTACATGTGCGTGCAACTGGTCATGACGTGAAATTGACGTGTAACTGGGGAGAGCTGGGGGGTTGACTTTAGCACTAGAAGAGGAGTCTGGAGTCTGGGATGTCAGAACGACCTGCACCTTTGGCACATCTGATATCTTGTGTTTGGAGGGATGTATTGTCTGAAGTAAAGGTCTCTCGAGTAAGGGCTGTTCATCACTAAATGCTAGTGTGTGCATATATTTCTTCGTGCATTACGTGGGGGCCATGGGCCTACTATGGCAACGGGTTCAGTAAATCACTTGCATGGAGACAGGAAGGCTAGGCCCTATGCTCTGCAAGCGGAAAATGTTTACCTCTTTCACTAGACTGGAATGTGTTTTTGCGGAGGCTGAGCAGATAACTATAGGCAAAATACCGTCTTGGCAGGCAGGCCAGGCCGGGCACCTCTCGGTTGAGCAGGGAGTAAGGGAGAGGTCAGGGATGCATACCTAAACTGCAGCTTTCAGAGACAGAAGAGGCTCGGAGCCTGAATTCAGGGCCTGGCTCGGCTGGGCCACAAAAACGTGTGCTTCTCGATTGTAAAAAGTGTGCCATGTAAATGCATTGGCAACATAGGCCACAGTGCAGAATTAACCTTTCATTCATGGAGGGCCTAATAACTGACATGCTAACATTAGACGGAAATGCAGGGACATTATTATTACAGGCACGGGAAGGGAATTACATGATAACATGAACATACATGGGGCATAGGTACATGGATAGGGTGCGAGTGGGGGACACACTGACCATATAAAATTTCTGTTTCCTCAGAATCCTGGAACGGCCGTGCTCTGTTTGGGAGGACTCCCGACGTTGTGATAGAGTCCGATGCCAGCCTTTGGGGCTGGGGAGCCCGTTGCGGTTCGGTGTCGACAGGGGGTCGTTGGTCCCCAGAGGAATTGTCCCTGCACATCAATTGCCTGGAGCTGTTGGCGTGCTCCTTCGCGATTCTGTGTCTCACCCCACAGAAAACGAATTGTTGCATTCTTTTCCGAATGGACAATATCTCTGCGGTTCGTTATGTGAACAAACTGGGGGGTACCAAGTCCAAGCTTCTCTCGGAGATTGCAAAGGATTTCTGGCACCTTTGTTTGGAGCCAAGATCACGATTATTGCAGAATACCTGCCGGGTTCTCGCAATCTGATCGCGGACTGGAACTCTCGTCACCTGAGAGACTTCAGCGATTGGAGACTTCATCCTCGTGTTTTTCGCAAGCTGTCCCGCTTTTGGGGGACTTGTCATCTGGATCTCTTTCCCTCCCGTCTCAACACCCAAGTTCCCCGATTCTACAGCTGGCGTCCGGATCCAGAGGCTCTGGCCACGGACGCGTTTCTCCAAATCTGGCCTCGTCACCTGTGCTATGCCTTTCCGCCGTTCCTCATGATTCCCCGGGTTCTGGCCCGAGCAGGTCTGTTCTTTCTTGTCGTAACTTGTTCTAATCACCCCTCTTTGGAGGGCTCAAGCGTGGTTTCCAGTTCTTCTGGAGATGAGCTGCTCGACGCCGCTTCTACTTCCTCACATGTGGAACCTGCTGTTGGATCCTCTTCGCGAGCCTCACCCCCTGGTGCTGTCAGGTGAGCTCCTTCTGGTAGCATGGAGAATTTCAGGGGACGCTGGAAAGTCCAAGGCTTATCGGGAGACGCTACCAGACTTATCAATGAGGCTTGGGCACCCAACACACAAGCGTTATGCATCAAGTTGGAAACGCTGGTGTGATTGGTGCTCATAGCGGTCGGTGGATCCCGTTTCAGCGGATCTCGCTTTAATCGTTAATTTTCTGGCATCTCTTGCATCCTCTGGGCTAGCTTACAGAACAGTTAATAACTTTCGTTCTGCAATTTCTGCAGGCCATGTGCCTGTTGATGGTAAACCAGCGGGAGAACATCCCTTGATATCTAAATTGTTACGGGGCATCCGGATGGTAAAACCTCCTTGTCCCAAATATGTTGCCCTTTGGGATGTCTCAGTTGTTTTGCGTTTCCTGTCAGCCTGGCCTTCTAACTCTCTCTTGACACGCAAACAACTTTCGGCCAAGCTCACTATGCTTTTGTGCTTGGTCTCTTGCAAAAGAGTTTCTGATGTGCGTGCTTTGGATCTCGCTGGTCGTTCTTTCTCCCCTGAAGGTGTTACCTTTGTTATCTCAAGAAGGACTAAGTGTAATACGTCCTCCGTTTCTTACCCTTCTTTTCCCCACAACCCTCAATTGTGTGTAGTCCAATGTATTAAAGATTACGAGGTAAGCACTGCACCTTTTAGGCATGATTTACAAGGACAATTGCTTATTGCTCTGCAGAAACCTTTCAAGCCGGTAACTCCGGCGACATTGGCACGTTGGTTACGTTGGCTCATGCAGGAAGCGGGCATTGGCACTTCTCTGTTTGGTGCTCATTCTGCTAGAGGAGCCATGGCTTCTAAAGCCTTTTCCATGGGTGCCAGCCTTCAGGACATCATGAAGGCTGCTGATTGGTCATCTGAGTCTGTGTTCAAGACCTTTTATTTTAAGCCTATTGTTGATGTTGCATCTGTTGTGGTGGCGAAGCTTTAAAAAAGCATAATCGGAGCCTCCGTCCTGCCATAGAATAGAAAATTTGCTAACATTCGTGCCAAGAATTTTCAATTCTATTAAGGACAGGAGGCGAGGATTATCCCACCCTTGTACATTACTGTTGATGAATTATTTTGTACATTTCTGCTGCATCATGATACTATTTATGCATGTACTGTTTCCCGCCCTGTTGTGGTTTCTAATGTTCCGTTTGGGAATGGTCTTTACGGCTTTGTTCTTACTCCTTTCAGGCTCCGTCCTTAAATGTGTTCCGAGTTTATCCTGTTGGTTGGTTTTTTGCTGTTCCTTTGGCTCTGGGAGGTTCCAGTCTCTTCTGCCTGATGATGACCTCTCCGTTGGACGACTTGGCCTCTGGGACTTACTGTTTGAACTTTTTACTTACTGTTTGACAAAGAAAGAGGAAGTTGTAACCTCTATCTCCTTATTTATACTTATGTGGACTCTATGGTTACCCAGGGTTTATGGGTAATGTAGTCTGAGTTTTTTCTTTACTGTGCTGATTGGCTGCTGTTTAAGTAAAGGAATTGAGAAAGCATAATCCTCGCCTCCTGTCCTTAATAGAATTGAAAATTCTTGGCACGAATGTTAGCAAATTTTCTATTGGCAGCTTAGTGCCCGACGATTATTTTGGTGTTTGAGCGCTTCGGCCCTCTGTGGGCAAGTATTTTGTGGATGGGGACGCGCTTTGCGCGCTAAACGGGGAACAGTCCTCTCTTCATGGCCACGACTTGCGCATGCGCGAAGAGCCAATTCCAGCGTTATCGATCAGCGCTTCACGCATCAGCGAGCATCTTGACTGTTCTATCCCCGGTCCCAGTTTAACGCTGAAAGGAGCAGTTACCGGAGCAGGGCTTTGCCTCAGGAGAGATTAGGGGTGGCTCCCTCCACGTGTATTGTGTACTATATTCTGGCATACTGTGATGGTGTAGGGACAGTTGGTGTTAAATATAGGGACAGTTTCGCCTGTGCAAACAAGAACACCCCTGGGTTTCTTCCCCCCTAAAGCTCCTTCAGACCTCTTGCAGCAACGACGGCATACTACGCCGAGGAGGAAGATCAGTGGGTTGAGTTCAATGAGAACGCAGAATATGACGTACCTGAAGAGCACCTTATGGAGGAGCAATTGGTTGAAGCCCTGGATTCCCATGTCCAGGGCACTGTAAATAGGGCATTAATTAAGACGTTACTGCCTTTTGCCAAGCCACTGAAGAATTATGGCAAACGTAAGTTTAGTGCTGTGCAAGGAGAGACCTCTGGTCACACCTCGGCTGAGGTCCTTGCTAAAATGGCCTGTAATGTGATGCACAACCATGGTTTTGTGAGTTCTTCCAAGGCGCGTAAAGCGCCTGTGACGCAGACGGAGGAGACTGATGAATCGTCTCCTGCCGCGCCTGACATGTCTGACTCAGATCAGGAGTCGCAGGTTTCACAGAAGGTAAAGAAGCGGAAACGCAAATCCCACAATGTCGATGACAAGCCGGTAAATAAAAATCTTTTGTTTGACCCCAGAAACATTATACTCCCTGTGTCGAGGTGGCACACTATGTGCAGGAGAATCTCTGGAGAGGTTTCGAACAGGGAGTCGGGCCACCTTACGTTCCGAATGTCCCAGACCATCTCTGATGGGGAAAAGTGGTGGACACCCCAGAAACAGACCCGAACATGGCCACTTTTATGAAGAAGATTGCGAAGGATCCCAAGAAGGGGCGTGACCGGGCTTGGAGGTCCTGTCAGGATAAACTCCTTGACGTGACCGGACCCCTGACTAAGATATTGGATGCCACGATCACTGCCAAAGATTCAAACACTCCATTGGACCCCACAGAGGTTCTGGAGTGGGCGCAGCGAGCTATGTGTTTCCTAGGGAACGCGAACTCACCCTTTCGGTGGAACAGAGAAGGTCCTTCCTTATGCGCATTGATCCACAACTTGCAGAAATGGCGAATACTGAACCAGGCACGCTTGCTAACGGCATGCTGTTTAGGGAGAAATTCGTGAAGGAGATGGGGAAATATGTGAACACATTGTCCACCCTGGATAAGGCTCAGGCGAACATTAAAAAAGTTTTCCATACTGGCCTTTTTAACAGGGCCGGATGCTTCAGGGGTCGAGCGACCGGCCGTGGATATAACCAGACCTATCGAGGCTTCGAGCAACGTGGTAGAGGTGGTGTCCAGCGGTCAAAGTTCTACCCTTCCCGCAATCGCGGTGACAGAGGGCGAAAACACAGAGGTTATACAGGAAAGAATAATTCCTCCGGAGACGCTTCTTACTCAGGTAAGATTAATGCAAGCTGGGGACACCAAGGTGGGAGGTAGGATTGCTTTGTTCCACCATATGTGGGAGAAGCTCACAGAACATCCTTGGATCCTTCAGACGGTTAGAGGTTTTCAGATAGAGTTCTATGCCTCACCTCATTAGGTCCAGATCCCCCCCCCCCCCCTACATTTTTCCCATGCAGAGAGGTTTTTCATAGACAACGAGGTTCAGTCACTGTTGGAAAAAGGGGCAATTGTGCACACAACTCCTCATCCGCTAGGTTTTGTAAGTACCATCTTTCTAGTTCCCAAAAAGGACAAAGGTTTCAGACTGGTGCTCAATCTGAGAGAATTCAATTCCTGGGTAGTGTATCGCTATTTCAAAATTGAAGGCATACATTTATTGAGGGACATCCTGTTGGAAAAGAATTGGATGGTATGTCTGGATTTGAAAGACGCATACCTGGCGGTGCCTATTTTTTCCTCCTCTCCGGGGTTCCTTCAATTCCAATGGAGAGACCGGTGGTTCGAAATTTCAGCCATGCCCTTTGGCTTCTCGTCTGCCCCTTGATGTTTCACCAAGTTACTAAAACCCATGGTTCAGTATCTGAGAGAATCCGGGGTAAGACTCATAATTTATTTGGACGATATTCTGATTATGGCTCAGAATATGGCTACGGTCCTTCTTCATCTGAACTGGACGGTCCAGCTCTTACAAGAATTGGGATTTGTCATCAAGGCGCTGAAGTCCAGTCTGACTCCTACATAGTCAATGGAATTCCTGGGGTTTCAAGTAGACTTGCTTACGGCTCCGTTACTATTACAATTGAGAAAGAGAGTGGCTATCAAGAAGGAGTTGAGGAGAGCGCTTGCCTCTCCGACTATATCCTTGAGGACATTAGCCAGATTGAGCTCCTGGCCGCATCAATCCAGGCGATATTTCCAGGCCCTTACATTACAGGGCGCAAGGGTCTGAGTTATGCAGAGCAGATCTCGATCTCCAGAGAGGCACGGACTGAGATGACTTGGTGGCTGGAACACATGGATGCATGGATTCAGATGCCAGCAGATGGGGCTGGGGAGACCGCTGTGGCTCAGTGGAGACGGAGGGGTCGATGGTCCCGGGAGGAATTGGAACTCCATATCAATTGCCTGGAACTACTTGCGGGCTTGTTTGCGATTTGGACACTCTCCCCGCAACGGACGAGTTGCTGTATTCTATTGCGGATGGACAATGTGTCAGCAGTACATTACATCAATCGTCAGGGGGGGTACGAGGTCTCGCCTTCTGGTAGAGATAGCCAATGACTTTTGGCATTATTGTCTGGCCCATCATATAACGGTAACTGCGGAATACATTCCGGGGTCTTCCATTGTGGTAGCGGTTTGGAATTCCCGTTTTCAGCGATTGGAGACTGCATCCCAGGGTTTTCAACCAGTTGAACAACAAATGGGGTCCATGTTCAGTGGACATTTTTGCGTCCAGACTCAACACACAATTTCCATGGTTCTACATTTGGCGCCCAGATCTTCTGGCGATCAGCTCGGACGCATTCCTTCAGTCATGGACGCCGGGCATTCTATATGCATTTCCACCTTTCGCCATGATTCCAAGAGTATTGCCGCAACTCCATCGACAGAAGGCGGAGGTGATACTAGTCACACCATGTTGGAGACCGCAAGCGTGGTTTCCGGTGGCGCTAGCCTTGTCGTGCGCACTTCCGGTACAACTACGGTTGTTTCCGGAGATTCTGGAGGACCCTTTGGGGTTGCCTCATCCACTAGTAATGCAGGGCCAATTATCACTCATGGCGTGGAGACTTTGAGGCGGCAATGGCAAGTGCCTGAAGTTTCACAGGAGACTCTGTTTTTCCTATCACAATCATGGGCACCTGCTATGCGCAAACGATATGAGTCAGCTTGGCGTGGATGGGTTAGTTGGTGTTCTGAACGGCAAGCAGATCCTGTGGGATCCAGCATCCCTCTCATAGTTAACTTCCTTTCGGAACTCTCCAGTTCAGGAATTGCATATCGAACAGTTAACAACTTTCGTTCAGCAATCTCGGCGGGTCATCCACATGTGGATGGTAAACCGGTAGGGGAACATCCCCTGGTGTGTATAGTGGTGAAGGGTATCTGGTTGGTCAATCCTCCGAAACCCAAGTATTCTGTTTTATGGGATGTTAACGTAGTTTTACATTTCCTTAAGACTTGGCCGGCCAATGAAGGATTATCACGTAAACAATTGTCGGCAAAACTTACGATGAACGTAGTTTTACATTTCCTTAAGACTTAGCCGGCCAATGAAGGATTATCACATAAACAATTGTCTGCAAAACATACTATGCTATTTTGCCTGGTGTCCTGCAGATGAGTCTCGGACGTGCGAGCTTTGGATATAGCAGGAAGAGTATTTACTCCTTCGGGAGTCTCTTTCACGATTTCCAAGAGGACAAAAACACATTCCAGATGTATTTCATACCCTGCCTTTCCTCATCATACCAAGTTATGTGTGGTTCAATGTTTAAAATGTTATGAGGATTGTACTAGAGAGTTCAGAAATTATGTTGCAGGTCAATTGTTAATTTCACTTCAGAGACTTTTCCGCCCAGTCACTGCAGCAACTTTAGCCAGGTGGGTTACTTGGTTATTGAGTGAGACTAGCAGGTATTGATACTGCCATTTTTGGCGCACATTCTGTTAGAGAAGCAATGGCTTCCAAGGCCTTTTATACAGGCTCCCGTTTACAAGATATTATGGCTGCGGCAGACTGGTCCTCTGACTCTACGTTTAAGACTTTTTATCATAAACCGATTGTTGATGTGGTTTCGACGGTTATGGAACAACTTTAAACTAGCATAATCTGAGCCTCTGTGGACTGACATAGAATAAAAAAAATTCTAGCTGATGCAACAAGAATTTTCAATTCTATGAAGGACACGGAGACGAGGATTATCCCACCCAGGTAACATGATGATGGTATTCTATGTAAGAAAGTGTTCATTGCAAGACTTATGACATGTTTCATGTATGGTTCATGGTGATATTTTTTTCTCTCCCACCTGTCTGATATTGGAAATATGAAGATGTTGACTAGTGAATGTCATGGTGGTTATGAAATGCATATGGTTCATGAATGGCAGATTACGATTACTATTCTCTCTGTAGGAGAGCAAGGCAAGCAAACCTGAACGATCAGGATGGAGTTGTTCAGAAGTCTCGTAAGGACTCTCTATGGTTCTGGGGGCGTGGCTAGCTGGCCACAATGGCGGTCGGCTGCCTCTAGAGCTCTGGGTCCGCTTGGGGGCCTGATCCTGTTTCGGGACCCTACACGAGCTCTGTCACGGGCGGCTGCACGGAGGCTAAGCCCGGGACCGGAGGAGATCCTGTGACCAGCGCAGGGAGTGACCCCCGACCCACGCACTTGAAGCGGAGGAAGCCCGGGCCTGCAGCTGTAGCGGCAGGCCAGACGCCAGGGACTCGAGTGCAATCAGAGCCCAGCGCAGCCCGGACATCAACACCGGAAGTGCCTGGACGCGCCCCCCCCACCCTCTGGTTGGCGGGGTTTTTTTACACAGCACCGGAGGCCTGCCGGAAAACGATACTCCACGACCGGAGGAGCTGAAACTCGGCGGAGATCTCGGATGAGTGCCCTGAGCCTGCCCCAGCCTGTCAAACTCCTGGGGCCCCCGGAGGAATTGAAGACGCCTTATTGAATATACGGAGGTAGGGGGTTGCAAAGGGGACTGGGTGCGTTGCTCCCGCCCCCGAGAACATACGAGCCAGCGCTCGGTTGGCCAAGGATACCCCTTCTGACCGGAAGGGACAGTGAGAGGCGCCATCTTCTACTCCACCACCCTTACCTGTGGAGCCTGCATACCGGCCGTTGAGATTGGGATACAGTACTGTGGAAGGCTCTCACTGGGGCCCGGAGGAGAGGGCTTTTCATCGCCCCCCCCCCTGCCTCCCCCCTCCTTCTATTACAACTACGGAGCGGGGGTGGTGAGTGCGAACTGGTAGAACGGGGACCCGCTGGTGACAGACACGTGAGGAGTGCTGACCGGACGGTGGGACTGAGGGCCTGAGGGCCTGTAACCCACAAATCGTGGCCCCGGATCGTGCCGGGGCACCGGCTGGCCCGACGCTGCGGATAGCTGCCCCCCCCCCCGCTGGTGTCTGCTAAGTGGAACAGAGGAGAGTGCTCTGTGAACGCCACTGGAGGACCCCCCCCCCCTCCGCTTCCCCCCCTCCCCCACGGGGCTGGTCACTAACTCGTTCACCCTGTTGCGAATGGACTTGCCAAGCAGCCACTGAACATGGTGCGCAAGAGAGTGAAGGGGCCGGATGGACTGGGAGACCCTGCGGTTACGCGCACGGCAGGGAATGCTGGGGATGGACGGACCCCGCCTGGCACCACTGCATCGCACTGCTCCGGAGGACCACAGGCAGATAAACTGGACTTAATACTACAGGAAATAAGGGACTCCAGGTCGGCAATGGAGCAGCAGTTGGGGGCCCTCACGACCAACCTATCGTTGCTGAAAGCAGACCATGGCAAATTAGCGGACAAGGTAAAGGACCAGGGACTCGCCATTGCCGACCTCACACCGACGGTGTCCGACCACTCCATCTCTATCCAACAACTATACCAGCAGGTCAACTCCCTTGTAGACTGTGTGGAGGACGCAGAGGGCTGTAACCGCCAAAATAACATACGCGTTAGGCCTTCCGGAGCGCTGCGAGGGAGACCGTGCTGCAGACTTCATGGAGCAGTGGTTCAGGGACCATGTTGCCAAGGAGGGGCTATCCCCGTATTTTTGTGTCGAGCGGGCGCACCGGATCCCGACGGGGAGACCCAGGTGGGGCCGCCCACCCCACCCCCTGATCGTCCGGATACTCAACTACCGGGATAGGGACAGCTTACTACAAAAGGCTAGAGAGAACCCCCCTATCCATTATGAGAACCAAAGAATATCCCTGTACCCGGATTACACCAACGTGGTCCAAAACCAACGCTTCTCCTATGTGGCGATGCAGAAATGACTTCTACAGGCCAAGTTGAAATATGCGCTGCTTTTCCCTGCCCGGCTAAAGGTGGTCCATGAACGGAAAACGCACTTCTTTGAGAGCCCTGCGGACGTGGAAGAATGGCTCGAGGTCATGGGCATAGAGGCGAGCCAAGATGCCACCCAAGAATCTGCGACCGGTGGCTCGAGAGGCGGCTCTGATCATGAAGGGGTAGGATCCTCGAGGCCGGAGGACAGACCGGGGCGGTGCGGCCCGTCGCGGGAACAGCAGAAGGAGGACCAGCTGGAAGCATTAGCGATGGTGGGCACATTCCGTGAGGATTCCGGAAAGATTGCTACGGACTCAGAGGACAGCACGGTCCACAATGACTC
The DNA here is from genome assembly GCF_964263255.1 of Lissotriton vulgaris. Lineage (NCBI taxonomy): Eukaryota > Metazoa > Chordata > Amphibia > Caudata > Salamandridae > Lissotriton > Lissotriton vulgaris. The sequence goes on along the minus strand of NC_141689.1, from coordinate 1,062,001,622 downwards.
GGAACATAGTGTGGTTCTGTTCCCCACTGTTACGCCCAGAGCAGCTGATGACATAATAGACAATTGAGCAAGAGGAAGACTCCACTTAAAAGCAGACTGGCTGGACTGCATCTACCGATTATCCTTTATGTTATTTACACTGTTGGAGGCTCCATGTACCCTTCCCCTGCTAGTGTGCACGGATGGACGGTTTGGAAGTGTGACTCTAACTGATAATATGCTTGGTGGGAATTGTTACTGCTCCTGGCCCGGGTGGGGGGAGGACGGGGAGCGTGATACTGTAGGATAGTCAGATCCAGATGGACTCATAGCAATATACAGAAGTAGGGCCTGTAGCCATAGATTATTGGTATGATCCTACATTAGAGCCCCCGAAACAGGATGCCGTAGAGCCAGTGGCACCCGAGAGCGACCGATCAGATGACCGAGATGGTGTCTAGCCACCCCCCATTAGCGTAGGCACTGTAGATAGGACCCTATTGTTCTTTGTTATCATGTTGGGCTCAGCAAGGTTGTATTGTTGCGCCAGGTTTGTTTTGTTCTTGAAGGGGAGTTCAGGGTATATAGTCTCCTGGTCAGGAGCTATGAGAGAGTACGATATTGCACTGTACATTCACACACGCCCACTTACAGGTGATCATGGCTGATATAACGGGGACTTATAGCTTCACAACATGGAATGTACGCGGGCTGGGGGCCATACAGAAACGTCATAGGATTCACTCCTTCATGCTTAGACATCATACCCAGATCGCATTCGTCCAAGAGTCCCACCTTATAGCATCAGAGGCCCAGATTCGGTCACAATCTGGTATTAACAGAGCGTTCCATGACCACCTGAGAACGCTTTATGCTCCGGAAAGGGTGTTTGAGTTTTTGCAGGACCTCCCCTTCCCGATGCTGTCTGATGATGTGCGAAATGAACTGGAGGGGCCAATAACACAGCAGGAAATACGCGTGGCCATCAAGTCTCTCAACCGCAACAAGACACCGGGCTTAGACGGGCTTCCGGTGAAATTCTATTCAGTCTATGCGGATACCTTAGCCCCGGTCCTGGAAAAGATCTATAAGACTGCGTTCGAGGAGGGACATTTACCTGCGTCGACGATGCAGGCTCTAGTCACGTCGATACCTAAACCGGGGAGAGATGCCGAAGACATGGAAAACTATAGGCCTCTGTCCATGCTTCCCACGGAGTATAAGATTCTCAGCAAAATAATAGCCCTACGCATACAGTCACACCTTCCTACCCTGGTACATCAGGACCAGTGCGGGTTTCTCCCGGGCAGGAGTACGTCTTTAAACACGAGGCGGCTACATGCACTTATGACAACTACACCACAAGACTATTCCCGGGCGGGCTGTATAGCTCTGGACCTAAAACAGGCGTTTGACTCCCTGTCCTGGACGTTTATGTTTGCTACCTTAGAACGGTTTGGCTTTCCTGCCCCCCTACTACGGTGGATCAGGTTATTATACACAGATCCTACAGCCAGGGCACGGACGGGTAGACATGTGTCGGATAGTTACTCGTGCGTAGGGGCACCAGACAGGTCTGCCCCCTTTCTCTGCTCCTATTCGTACTTGCCCTGGAGCCCCTGGCTATAGCCCTGCGAGCGCATGGGACTCAGATGGGCATCCCGTTCAGAGGCGTACATAATTTAATATATATATACGCGGATGACATTTTACTGTACCTGAAAGACCTAGAGGCAGACCACGCGGTACTGTATGAAATATTTAACCGATTCGAAGTGTTATCCGGTCTGGCAATCAACCCTGCAAAGTCGAACGGCTTTTATTTTTTGAACGCGCAACATCCCGCCTCCATAAGTTTTGGAAGGTACTGCATACCAGTGGCCCAGACCATGTTTAAGTACCTGGGAATACAGGTATACAGAACACCAGAGGATACCTTAGATGGCAATCTTAGGCGAGCTATAACACGCCTCAAGGGCAGTGTAGGGTTCTGGACGTACTTGCCACTGTCTGTTATGGGGAGAGTCGCACTTTCTAAGATGGTCATGCTTCCCCGACTACTGTATTATTTCGTAAATTTGCCCGTGATAGTTCCCCAACAGATATTTAACATGCTCAACACCATTCTGATTAATCTTATATGGGGCTCCTCTCGAAGAGGTATCAGTCTCCAGAAATTGCAACTGGGAACCAGATCGGGAGGCTTGGGCGTCCCTGACTTCAGAGGGTATTATTACGCCAGTCAACTCCAATGGCTCTCCTATTGGGTAGCCGGTAGGAATCTACACGAGATTGAATTCACGCCGGAGAGACTAGAACGAGGAGAGTTACACTCACTGCTGTTGCCAAAAAGCAGGATCCCTTCGGACAGTCACCTGCTTCTCCACACAGCCCTGATATGCTGGAGAAGAGCACTGGCATACACTTCATCGACAAAGCCATATGCGACGAACATTCCTCTACTGGGTATCCCGATACCGCAAGGCAGGACCACAAGGCTGGTACTACACCCATGGATAGAGAATGGGATCGAGGAAGTGGGTGCATTCTTTGGGGACGGGACCCTGCTAGACCATGAGTCCTTTCAATAGATCACAGGTGCCCCCTCTGACTGTATTTACTACATGCCACAATTTCCCATTATATCAGGATCACTTGGGTGCCACAGCGACTCCAGTCCACAAAACACAAGTTAGTTCACTTATTATATTACATGGGAGCAGGAGGACACTTGGTAAGATGGTTGTACACAGGGATCAGGGTGCAGGCAGCCATCCCTCTCAACACACTTCGAGATACGTGGGCCCGGGCCACAGACGAAGTCCTGACTAATAAGGCCTGGAAAATTATCATAGAGCACCCCAGGCGAGTGTCACGGAACATTAAATTTAGATTCATACAAACAATGGTGCTACACAGGGCATATCTGACCCCGAAGAGACTGCATAAGATGTTCCCAAACTCCCCACATGCATGCCCACATTGCGGGGAAGAAGAGACCGGACTCCTTCACATGCTCTGGGCCTGTGCACGCCTACGGGGATACTGGGCAGGCATCTGTCAGATACTGGAGACAGTTACTCAGATGCCGTTACCGGAGGAAGCCCTATACTGCTTAGTGGGATATCGTAAAAGACCCAAACAGTTGAAGGCCAAACTGAAATTCTTAGATCTGGCGCTCCTATTAGCAGTCAGGGCATTGACAATGAGATGGAAATCCCCCCGGACACCCCAAACGTCCGTGTGGCAGACAGACCTAGTGAAATGGGGCCGAGCGGAGGGGTCAGCCCTGAGGAGAGAGGAATAGAAAGGACAGAGGAAATATCCCATAGCACTAACTGGGAGGTAATGCTGATGGATCTGGAGAGGGTGGACCTTATACAGTCACAAGGAGATAGGGAGTGATACTTACAAGAGTGTAGAGCTGGTGGGACAAGGTATTCCGGCACCCAGGGTAGCGTACAGGACACAAGTAGGCCTACGTTAGGATTTGCTTAGTTTTGTGAGGAATCAGAAGACACTACACTATAGTTATATCACTGCGACCAGGAGACGAGGGTATCAACAGATACTTAGCTTTGCCAATTTTTATTGTTGTTTCATCCCATACTTTTTAGAGGTAGTGGTGCCCATAACAGAGCTGCTAAAAAAGGGTCAATCATTTGTGTGGTCTCCAAAAGCCAACCAGGTGCTGCAACTGTTAAAAACTAAATTCACCACTGCACCCATTCTTCAGCATCCCAATTATTTCATTAGTGGGTTAGATTTCATCATCACCTATGGAGCAAGCAGTTACAGTCTGATGTTCTTTCTAGATTGGGTAGCTCACTCTTCCAATAGACATCTGACTCCCCTAATATCATTCCACCGGAAAAGATAATTGCTGTCAGCAAGGGTGACACCTTTATGGCGGTCTTACATGAAGAATATAAAAAACTAAAGGCCGGAAAATGGATCAAAACACCTAACCATACTATCACAGACAAGCTATTACTTCACAATCAGAAACTGTACATCCCTACTACAGAATTAAGACGTCTGGTAATTCAATGGAATCCCAACACAGCATTAGAAGGGCACCCAGGTATAATGAAAACCCTAAGGAATTGTCAAGAAACCTTCTGGTGGAACAACATGTGGAAGGATATATAAGAACACATATCTGGGTGCCCAACTTGTGCACGAAACAAGAACACTCACACTGCGCCTGCAGATTTATTACAGCCTATGCCTATACCCCAGTTCCTTGGAACACCATTAGTTTGTATTACTAACTATCCAGCAAGCAATACCTTCACTACCAATTTAGTGGTTGTTGACATGTTATCAAAAATGGCATATTTCATCCCTCTCAAAAAGATACCCACCGCAGGAGAATTTAGTCAAATACTCATTGATCATGTTTAGGCTTTCCTGTTTTCAGTTTCCATTTTTGGTAAATTCTGGTGGGGTTTTTCCAGTGTTTTGAAATGATTTCATTACCTTAAAAAACAGTAGTTACTCATTTTTAAACAGCGTTTATGGATTGTTTTTCTTTTGCTATTGCTTGCTTTCTGCACTGATATTCCATGGTATATAGACAGTGTACGTACAGTGTATATGAGGCCTAAATACATTTTTGCAAATCAAACTTATTGTAGTACACCATACAATACTTCTTCAGTGAGTCTTTGGTCATGTGCGCTCGCCCAATCCTTCAAATGCCAACCTTTTTCTGTGAAAAGGCCCTTTCAACATTGTCACTTAAGATGGACAATGCCAAAACAGCCAGTACACAATTTGCTAACTTTGGCCACTAACATAGCTTTCCATACCAATGCTTGTGCACTTGAAGATTGTGATTCTCTGGGCAGGGTCGGCAACATTTGCATTGAACTAGGCGTTTATGCCTTCAGAGTTATTGAAGCAGTCAAAAATGAAGCAGCTCTTTTGAAACTACAGAGAAAATGACCCTTTATGGAAGAGATCTAGAACTGGTACAGAGTGCCAGTGAGGTTTTATTGACTTTAAATGCGGTGGTTGGTGAAGAACAATTGTTACTTACCTGTAAACAGGTGGTTCTCCAGTATTGGTGTCTTTCATAAATTCACATGCTTGAATATTCCCCGTCGTCGAAGTGGGAGTCCCACGGTAAATAAAATAGCAATAATTCTAAATATAAATATAGAAATATCTATATACATAATATCAGAAAAGAAGGAAATACATAGAAAACCTCTAAAAACAAATCCTACATAGGAATGCATGGTAGAGAGAAAAAAACATTTGTAACACCTTAGTGTCATTATGTTAGTCCAAACTGCGGCTAATCAGGCGCCAGCACCCTCTAGAACCTTCTCCTCAGAAGCTCAAGCCCTCAGATTTTCGTAGCACAAGTAAGAAGAGCGTATGAGGAGAAAAGAGCCTCTGAGGGGAGGAGGGTGGGTCGCATGTGAATCTATGAAAGACACCAATACTGGAGAACCACCTGTTTACAGGTAAGTAACAATTGTTCTTCTCCAGTATTAGGGGTGTGTAGCGGCGTGCGCAGTAATAGGCAACAATCGGGTTTTAGATTGGGCTCCGTCTCGTTTCTACTATATCTGTCTCCGTGGTTAAGCCTTCAGTCGCCTCGGAGGAAGGGACAAGAGAGGACGTATCAGTACTAGTGAACACACACTTTGAGTGAGGGACAAAGGAGTGAGGAATCCCAAAGGTGCATCCATACAACGTCGGTGAAGGGAGAGGGGGGGGTTATGTGCTGGAAGGGTTCCCGGGGACTAGGGCCAGGAAAGGGCTTACACTACACGCGGTTTCCCCGCCTCTTCACCCAACCCGAGATACAGTCACGTACCTCTGTGAGCCACACGCCTCCAGGTCGCGTGCGGCTGGGCGGCTCGTGATGCCGTTGGCCTCCTGGCTCCCTCGCCGTCGACGGGTCTCGCAACTCGTCCTCCGCCTCGAGTGATGGTAATTCGGGTCTTTCCACCGTCTTCACTTTTCCTCTCTCGTCTCTCCACCAGTCTCCTCTCGATACAGCGTCCTCCACTCCAACTACCACGCCGGTGAACAAGCACACCCGGCTCTCCTCCTCGTTTGTATTTACTTCCTGGTTAGGCCCCGCCTCCGCCTCGGGTCGCTGACAGTTAAAGGGCCAGTCCAGATTATCCTCTTCGTCACAGCTATACCATTCGGCCGGTCCGGCCGAGACCTGTGACGGGGGAGGCTGAAATGACAGGAGGGGGGGGTCACAAGATGAGACTCTACTAGGGTAGGCACCCGTCTCCGAGGGGCTTTCTGGACCACCGACCCCGTTACAGGGTGTCTTTCATAGATTCACATGCTTGAATAGAATAGTAAGCAGTAACATCCTGAGACTGAGATTGCTAGGCAAAGCAGAAAAAATCAAGACAGTACTAGAATAATAATACAGTCATATAAGATATATAGCAATCACAGGAAAATACTAAGGAGGAGGGAACAGAGGCTCACCTTACTGAAAAAGATGGCGAAGCACTGCCTGTCCCACTGCGGTATCCGCTTCATTGATGGCATCCAAACAGTAATGTTTGGTGAAAGTGTGCCTGCTGGACCAAGTCGCTGCATGGCAGATCTGATGAAGTGGCACACCAGCAAACAAGGCGGTGGAAGAAGACATCGATCTGGTAGAATGTGCCTTCACTGAAGAATGCAAAGGTTTGCCCGCTTGTTGGTGTAATGGTTGAGGAAAGCCACCGGGCAATAGTCGGTTTAGAAATTGGATGACCTCTTCGCATCCGTCCGTAGGCAATGAGAAGTTGGTCGGACTTGCAGAAAGAGGCAGTTCTGGCAATGTAAAATTTAAGACATCGCTTGATGTCGAGAGAATGCAAGTGCTGCTCCGCCGGAGATTTTGGATCCGGAAAGAAAGTCTTGAGGAATACAGGCTCATTCAAATGAAAATCCGTAGGTACTTTAGGCATGAAAGAGGGGTTGGTCCGAAGTGCCACCCCGTCCGGTTTGAACTGTAGGTAAGGCGGCTTGACAGTAAAAGCATGAAGGTCGCTCACGCGACGAGAGGAGGTCAAAGCCAGCAGAAGTGCAACCTTCCAAGTGATGAACTTGATATCCGCCCTGTGGATAGGCTCAAAAGGTGACTTCATAAGTTGAGATAGTACAACATTGAGGTGCCAAGCTGGAGGAGGGCGACGCACAGGTGGAAATTTGCGGGAAAGCCCTTTGAAGAATTGACGTATAATTCGTGATGAGCAGAGGGATGAAGAGCCATCATGTCGGAAACGAGATATAGCAGCTAAGAACACTCTCAGTGTAGCATGGGAGAGACCTGACTGAGCGAGGCTCAAAAAGAATGGAAGGAGCTGCTCAGGAGTGGAATGGATGGGATGGATATTGGCCGTAGCGCACCAATGACAGAATCGCTTCCATTTAAGTTTGTAGGTCTTGATGGTAGACGGAGCTCTGGCCTGAGCTAGAATGTCTCTGCACTCCTGGGATATGTTCATACCAGCGAACTCAAGGTGTTCAGGTTCCAAACCCACAATTGTAGCGTTGAGGGATCTGGATGACACACTAAGCCCTTGTCCATGGTTAGAAGGTCCGGACGAGGACGTAGAGGAATGGGCTCGCACAGGGACATTAGGAGTAGTTCCGAGAACCATGCCTGTCTGGGCCAACGAGGAGCAATCAGCTGGATGTGGCAGGGCTGCCTCCGCATCTTCCACAGTACCCGTGGTATCAATGGGAGTGGTGGAAAAGCGTAAGCGAATAGACCGCCCCAGTTGATCAAAAGGGCATTCCCGCGGGACTTTGAATGGGGATGCCAACTTGCATAGGATGGGCATTTCCGGTTCTCCGGTGTCGCAAAGAGATCCAGATCCGGGTGACCCCATTTGCGGAACACACGATCCAGAGTCGGTTGGTGCAGCTCCCATTCGTGTGTCGAGGAAGTGGACCTGCTTAGAGAGTCGGCTAGGAAGTTGGACACGCCCTGAAGGTGGACAGCTGTCAAGGTGATGTGATGGCGAAGAGCCCAATCCCAGATTGACTGGGCCAAGCGGGACAGAAGCGGAGACCTGGTCCCCCCCTGCTTGTTCACGTAGTGCATACTGGTGGTATTGTCCGTTTGGATTAGCACTGACTCTCCATGAACAATTGGGAGGAAGGACTTGAGCGCCAGAAAAATCGCCATCAATTCTAGCCGGTTGATATGCCACGTGCGTTGCATTGGCGACCACTTGCCCTTGATGGACAGGCCTTGAAGATGAGCGCCCCACCCCTCCAAGGAGGCATCCATTGTCAACGTAAGGTCTGGAGCATGATCGAGGAAGGACACACCCATTTCCAGATTTACGGGCTGCGTCCACCAAAGCAGGCTCTGTTTCATGCGAGCTGTGACGGCAACAAGGTCGTTGAAAGATCCGGAGACCAGACGCCACTGTAAGTCCAGTTCTTCCTGAATGGGACGGGCGCGCAACCTGCAATTTGGGATCAGTCCGATACAAGATGAAGCCATTCCCAAGAATGATTTTAACGTCCGAACAGAAACGGACTGTTTTCTTCGAATAAGGGAGACCAGACGAAGAATCTTTAGATGCCGTTCGTCCCAGACGAACGCTTTTGAGAGCTGCGTGTCTAGGATTGCTCCCAGGAAAGTTCTGATCCGCAGAGGTGCAAACTGTGACTTTTCTTTGTTTATGGTCAACCCTAGAGACCGAAACATTTGCTGGCAAAGGTGCGTGTCCCGATGCAGTTGATGGTGGCATTGAGACTTGAGAAGGCAATCGTCTAAATAGGGAAAGATCTGAACTCCTTGTAGACGCAAGTGAGCCACCACCGGGGCCAGTACCTTCGTGAACACACGAGGAGCTGAACGCAGTCGAAGGGTAACACTTTGAACTGAAAAGGTAGTGGCCCCACTTTGAAGCGCAGGTACTGCTGATGTTGTTTGATTATTGGAACATGAAAGTAAGCGTCTTGCAGATCTATGGTGATCATAAAATCCTCGCTGGATAGAAGACGCAGAACTTCCAGTAGTGTTAGCATTTGGAATGATTGAGACTTCAGGAACTGGTTGAGAGCCCTCAAATCCAGAATGGGTCGCCAATCTCCGTTCTTCTTGAGTATGAGGAAGAATCAAGAGTAAAAACCTCTCCCCCTTTGATGTATAGGGACCACTTCGACTGCCCCCTTCAACACAAGAAGACGGACCTGAAGGAAGAGCTCCTCGAGATGTGGAGGAGGTGGGCCATGAGGTGGAGTGCAAGGAGGAATCTCTGTAAACTCCAGGGTGTGACCTCCTTTGACAATGTCTAATACCCAGCGGTCCGAGGTGATCGAGGACCATTGGGAATAAAACAGAGAGATTCGCCCTCCAACAGTTTGAGAATGGCACAAGTCATTGGCGTTTCTGAGTGGTGCCACGATAGGACGACTTTCCTCTGTAAGGTCTGGAGGTTTGCTGACGAGACTGCTGGTTGGGCGTGTATCTTTGGCCGCTCTGAGTGTAGGAGCGGTATTGTTGTCCTCCTCGGAAATTGGAAGAAGTGCCACGTCCGCGCGCACCTCGAAAGGACTGCTTCCGAAATTGGAGCGTGCCCAAGGATTTCGCCGTATCGGTGTCCTTCTTGGTGGATTCGAGGGCATCATCGATATGGGATCCGAACAGTGATTCTCCATCATAAGGCATATCCAAAATTCTGCTTTGGACTTCCTGTCGGAAGGAGGTGGACTTCAGCCAACCCTGTCTTTGGAGTGCCGCCGCACTTGCCAGGAGGCGGAAACCTGTGTTAGCGATATCGACTGCACAGTCGAGGATTTCTTCCGCTGCCCTTTGACCATCGCGGAGAATTTGTTGTGCTTCAGTCTTGGATGCATCAGGTATGAGCGCCATGAAATCTGCAATATCTGACCACATCTGCCGGTCATAGCGTCCCAAGATGGCTAAAGCATTGGCTGCTCGGACAGAAGTTGAGGCCATTGTTGAGAACTTGCGCCCAATAGCATCTAATCGTAGACCCTCTCTATCCGGAGGGGATGTGATTTGGGACGCTGGATTCCGAGCTCTACGCTGTGCAGCCTGAGTCACAACAGAATCCGGTTTGGGATGAGAAGTCAGGCAAGTTGGAGAGCCAGTGGGGGCCTTGTATTTCTTTTCAAAGCATGGAATCTGAGCAGGTAAGGAGTTAGGAGCTTTCATTAGTTTAATTCCCTCTTTCCACACGAACTCGATAATAGGGATAGTGTGGACCTGCTTATAAGGTTTGTCTTTAAAGTTGTAGAGAAAGCAATCTTCCTCATGCTGTGACCGTGGAAGTTTGAAACGCTGAGTTGCTTTATCCATTAAAAGATGGAAACTGGCAATATCAACTGGTGGCGAGTCACTTGAAGCACCAGGTTGAGGAGAAGGCGTTTGCGTCCTATAATCGTTCCAGTCAGCCATATCCTGGTCACCTGCTTCATCATCTGTTTCGTCAGGAACCTCACCATCCTCCCGTTCTGGGTTCGCTTCATCATCCGCATCCTGCGGATATACAGTGGTATGGATGCTAATAGACCTTGGAATCCAGGACGAAGTTGTAGTTGGTACGACTGGTGGCAATGAAGGTGTAGGTAGAACCACAGGAGCGGGAGATTGTGCAGGAGTATTTTGCCGACTAGCCGGAAAACGGCGGTTGTAATCATCCAGCATATGCTGGAGATTAGAAATTAAGGACAAAGGAATGGTGGCCACAGGTGTTTCAACAAACTGTTCTTCCTGTTGAAATTCTGGCTCACCGCCATCATCAGAATCTGTGCCCTGATATTTAATAATTAAATCAGAGGGACTATGAGCTGCCCCAAACGGTTCTTCTTCATGCTCCGAGTCTGATGTAGTAGCAAACATCGGAGAAGGTGGTTGAAGCTCTGGTTCTGAGATCTGTTGGCAGGGTACTGCAGAGCGAGAATGTGAAGATTTAGAGGTCTTCAAGGGCACCAACGGTACAGAAGCAAAAGAAAATGGTGCCGTCGTCGACGGAGCCGTGACCGATGACGAGGCTGAGTCAGCTGTAGTGGCCGGTAACTTTGAAGAAACCTGCGTCAACGGAAAGGTCGTCGACGAGGTCGTCGATGGTGTCACCGTCGACGAGCGAGCCATTGTAGTAGCAGCCGTCGACTGAATCGTCGTCGTCGACGGGCGTGTCGTCGACGGGTTCGTCATCGTCGACGGGCGAGTCGTCGCCGTCGATACAGGTACTGACTCCGTCGACGGAGCCCTCGTCGACGGGTCTGTCTTCGTCGACGAAATCTTCTTTGTCAACGGTGTCTTCGTCGACGCGGCTTTAGTCGACAGCGCCGTCGACGACGATGTCTTCGGATCTTTCGTCGACGAGATAAGAATCGTCGACGGGACAGATTTAGACGGCAACGAAACCCTCGTCGACGTGAAGGCCGTCGTCGAAACCATCGTCGACGATGAGAATGCAGAAGTGATAGTCAGAGTAATTGTAGAAGATGCAGGTAAAGCCGCTCTCGTTGACGGAGCGCTCGTAGACGCTCTCGTCGACAGAAGGCTCGTCCTCGACGGCAGGCCAGAGAGAGGTGTGAAGACACCTTGAGAGCCAGCCAAAGACGCCTGAGAGCCAGGTCTCGTGGGCGTAGAGGTGGTAGAAATGGCAGTAGAGACTGCAGGAGCCACAGACAGGGCTAATTTAGGCTTCTTGAGGAAAGGAGAAGGAACCTCCTGGACACTACCCCTCTTAGAGGCTGAGGAGAAACCAGAGTGTAAACTCTCTGCGTCGGACACTAAAGAGTCCTTGTCCTTAAGACGCTGCAGCCAAAGAAAAAGACGGCCTTCCCTGGCCTTAAGGGTTTTGGTAGAAAAGGTTCTACAAAACTTGCAGCTGCCAGCCTCATGATCCAGATATAAACAATAAATACACTTCTGGTGGGGGTTCTTTTCAAAAAGACGAAGCTTCTCACAAGAAGCACATGGTCTGAATAAAGACTTCCTACTTGACATTGTAGATTTCTGGAAACTAGAAGATAGAGATGAGAAAAAAACTGAGCAGAGCTCAGGGAGACTCCCTTCACACGACGTGCGATAGAAAATCTGAGGCTTGAGCTTTTGAGGAGAAGGTTCTAGAGGGTGCTGGCGCCTGATTGGCCGCAGTTTGGACTAACATAATGACACTAAGGTGTTACAAATGTTTTTTTCTCTCTACCATGCATTCCTATGTAGGATTTGTTTTTAGAGGTTTTCTATGTATTTCCTTCTTTTCTGATATTATGTATATAGATATTTCTATATTTATATTTAGCATTATTGCTATTTTATTTACCATGGGACTCCCACTTCGACGACGTGGGAATATTCAAGCATGTGAATCTATGAAAGACACCCCTAATACTGGAGAAGGGATATTTCTATGCATCATTGCAAGCCATTTCTCAAACATTGTAAAATAAAAGTTCCTGAATTGCTCTCCAACATTACTTTGCTTACGAGGTGGCAGGCACTCTAACATGGGACATTAAACCAGCCATTTTAACTATAAGTGAAAGAATCAAGCACAGCCAAAATATCAAATATGATTTTGATATTTCCTGATTTTCTACAGCTTATATTAAACAAGACCTCAAATATGCTTCTAAACCCTGCATCTTTAGACCAAAGACCACAACACTGTAAAAAGCAAAAGGAAGAAGAAACAACATTTTAGTGGCATTCCTAAACAACAAACTCAAACAGAATAATGTTATCCCAGTCTGATATCTTGTATAACAAAGTTACATTGAATTGGCCCCTTCAGGAAGAAAACAATTTACTCTTTCACTCTCCTTTTCCTTCCTTTAAATGGCATTTAGTTTGTGGTTGCGCAGGGTTTTTTTCCAGTGTTTATATGTTTACACTGGTGAGGGCTATTTCCCTTTCGGTGGGGGTTTATCAGTTATTATAGGTTTAAACCTAAAACCGGACAGCCTAATCAGGTTATAAGACTACATGGTCTACCGACTAAAATCATCTCAGATCGCAGTGTTCAGTGCACATCTAAATTTTGTAGAACACTGTGATAAGTTAGGAACAGAGGTAACCTTGTCATCTGACTTCCAACCACACACCAATGGGCAAACTGAACGGGTCAACACATCCTTAGAAACTACACTAAAATGCTTACTATTCACTTATACAGGGCAACGGGATCAGGCGTTATCCCTAACTGAAGTGACTTATAATAATAGCACCCACTCAGGCACAAACTAAACACCCTTTTTTTTCGTGTCAGGAGAGCATCCTGGGGCCTTCCCATTGATATATCAGGAGTTTCTTCTACGCTACCTTTAGTCACAGAAAGATTAGAACAACTGCATGAGATTCAAAAACACGCTAGAACAAATTTAGCAAAAGCCAAATTGGTCATGAAGGCACAAACTGCCATAGAACCCCATCACCTATATACAAGGCAGGAGACAGGGTACAGTTATCAACACAACACCTACAACTAGAAGGCCCAAACAAATTACGACCACAGTTTTAGGTTCTTATTACATTATCAAGATAATTAATCCATTCACAGTCAAGCTATGGCTTCTCCCTGAATACTCTATCCACCCAGTGTTTCACTGATCAAGCCATACGAAAAGATATCCCACCCCCACCGGTTCTGATTAATGGGCAACTAGAGTACGAAGTTCACCATATCCTGAATTCTAAACAATCTCAGGGAAAACTATATTATCTTATAGAATGGAAGGGTTATGACCCTTCAGAGCGTTCCTGGGAACTGGCCTCCTCGGTTCATGCTCCTCGTCTGGTGAGACAATTTCATGCCTTCAACTACACCAAACCACGACCTGCAACACTGCCTTCAGGAGGAACTCCTCGGTTCATGTACCTCATCTGGTGAGACAATTACATGCCCTCAGCTACACCAAACCACAACCTGTAAGACTGCCTTTGGGAGGGACGATTCTCAGGATTCCTTCCACAGCTCACCTCTCTTGACCATCACAATATACCGGCATGACACATATTACTCCACCCAACATTTATAGAGTGCACAGCTAACTCAACTGAGGTATCCCGGCACTTACAAATGAACAAACGTCTTGTACCCTGACTTTTGACCATTTAACATGCTGTTGGTAATAGCTAGCTGCAGCTGGTGTTCCAGGTTTGTTTGAAAAGTCTAGTCCAATTTCACTACAGTAGGTGGAGAGAGCATTGTGCAGAGCTGACACAGCCTATTCAGGTGCGAGTGAAAACTCATCACACCACTCTAAATGCAGAAAGGTCTATTCAGCCTCTCTATGAGTCACCCAGCAAAGGCAGGACACATTCTAACCACGCCTTGTGACTGTCTAGAGTGAATGCACATCCCCAGCTGCTGTCACACCAAACCCCAACGATGAATACTCTAACAGGCAGAGGTACACAGGACGATTAAACAAGAAAAGGCCCACTTTCTAAAAGTTTGTTGTAATGACACCGGGCCATATGTATCAAGCCTTTTTCCTTTTTGCAAATGGGCAGATTCTCAGAATCTGCCCGTTTGTGAATTGGAAAAAGCGTTTTGGGATGTATCATTCCAAAAGGCCATTGCAAAATAGAGAATTGCAAAATTTGCAATGATCTATTTAGCGAATGCAATTAAGGAATTGCAAATTGAGATTCCTTAAATGTAATTCTGGAACCACCAGAAATTTGCTATTTGGCCTTAAGTAATTGCAAATTACCACCAACTTCAAGTTTGTGGTAATTTGCGATTTTCTTTGAAAAAGAACATTTTGATTTTTTTAAAGTGCCATATGTCGCACATACATGCCCTTAGGGCATGTATGTGTGCAAAATGTGCACACATGCATATTTCAGGGGTGCAACAGGGTGTCCTTTTGGCACCCTTGCAACCTTGAAATTGCATTCTCAATTTGCGATTCTCTAATTGGTAATCGCAAATTGAGAATGTCTTCCAATTCATTCCTATGGGCCTCCTAGCCCATAGGAAAGAATGGGAAGGTATTCCTTAATTGTGAATCTCAATTTGCGATTTGCAAATAAGGAATATGTAGGATTCGCAACATTTTTAGCAAATTCTACATACATTGCATTTTGCGATTCTCTACTTACGATTCGCTAAAAATAGCAATTTGAGAATTGCAAAACTCTTTTTTGATACATATGTCCCACAGTCCCTGACAGGGAAGATACACAAAAAGAACAATGTATATAAGGTCAACGACGTTTCGATCCCGTAAAACCAATACCGGTATCATCATCAAGACATAAAATTTACAAGCCTGAGAGAAATTATGCCATGCGGAATAGCATTAGGCAAGCAATCAGGCAACCAATGTTGTGCCAAGAAGGAAATAAGTCTGTCACACATGGGCAAAAAACGCGTTTTATCACACAAGCGTCTTTGCGCATATATACATAACGAAAATGAATGTAAGAATGACCAAGTCCCATGAAGGGAGGGCGGTATGGAGAAGGCGCAATTACCTAGATTAAGGAATTAGCAGAGGTGATCCAAAAAGATTAAAGGGTAGCGCAAATGTGGTGCGATTACTCAGGAGCCGGTATAATGACCTGAGGATCCTTCTGTGTTCCGGTGAGCTTAGTTACGCACAGCATAATTTCTCTCAGGCCTGTAAACTTTACGTCCTGATGATGAACCCAGTATTGGTTTTACGGGATCAAAACGTCTCGCCTTATAAACTCCATGAACGCAATTGAAATAATTATCCCCACCGAGACAAGAAAAACCGTCACCCACGCACTGGTTACGAGTCGACTAGACTACGGAAACACCCTCTACGCCGGAATCACAGCCAAATTACAGAAAAAACTCCAACGCATCCAAAACGCATCAGCGAGACTCATTTTGGACATCCCTCGCCAAGATCACATTACCAGCCACCTGAAAAACCTCCACTGGCTTCCCGTCAACAAGAGAATAACATTCCGTCTCCTCACCCACGCACACAAGGCCCTCTATAAACTAGGGCCCGAATGCCTGAACACTCGACTATCCTTCTACACACCCACCCGCCAACTAAGATCCTCCAATCAAGGCCTCGCCGCAGTTCCACGTATCCAAAGATCCACCATGGGAGGTAGATCCTTCTCCTACTTGTCGGCCAAGACCTGGAACTCACTCCCCACTCACCTCCGCCTTACACAGAACCACATCTCCTTCAGAAAAGAACTTAAAACCTGGCTATTCGACAAATAACGAACCCCTTCCCCAAGCGCCTTGAGACCCTCTGGGTGAGTAGTGCGCTATATAAATTCTTGAACTTGAACTATTGATGTATAACAGTGTTACTACTTATTGTTTGTTTGTTGTAGTTTCATATATAATTTAGAAGCACTTTTTTTATCCTGCCTGAGCCTTTCTGTGAATTTTTGTTCATTTATGTGTTATATTATATGTGCTGTGTAGTACGGAGGATTGTGTCCCACTTTATTCTTGCTTTTTGTGATTCAAAACATTATTAAAATTCTCTTCCCGGCTGGACCGCCTTAATATAACACTGATTTCAGGCCTATATGAACAATAGTTACTTACCTGTAATCTGTGGTTCTCCAGTATTGGTGTCTTTCATAGATTCACATGCCTGAATCATTCCCCGTCGTCGGAGTGGGAGTCTCACGGTACATAAAAAAGCAATAATTTGTATCTCAGAAACCAAAACCCTTGGTAATAACAACCAGGAAGTAAAGTAGCCCTAAGCTACAGTGTAAAAAACTTCCACACTCATGACTATCCTAGTCATTTTGTATAGAACAAACTGCAGCCAATCAAGTGCCAGCACCCACCAGAATGTTCTCCCCAGAGGCTCAGGCTCTCAGATTTTCTCGCACAGGAGTGAAACCAACACTATCGCCTGAGGAGCCTCTGAGGGGATGGGCGGGTGCATGTGAATCTATGAAAGACACCAATACCTGAGAACCACAGATTACAGGTAAGTAACTATTGTTCTTCTCCAGTATTGGGGTGCCTTTCATAGATTCACATGCCTGAATCAGAGTAGATAGCAGTACGCGCCATCCTGCTCATAGACGCTCCTTGTACCATAGTGCATATGTATGCCTTGCAAACAAGAATCACATGTAAAATAAGCGTCTAAAAGATCATAGAGGAGGAGGGAGAACAGAAGCTCACCTTATTTAAAAAGATTGCGAAGCACTGCTCGTCCCACTGAAGTATCTGCTTCGCTGGCAGCATCTAAGCAGTAGTGCTTGGTGAAGGTATGCTTGCTGGACCAAGTGTCCACTCTGCAGATGTGATGGAGAGGCACTCCAGCAAAAAGGGCTGTCGAGGAGGAGACCGCCCTCGTAGAATGCGCCTTTGGCAATGATTGCAATGGGCTTTCTGCTTGCTGATGACAAAGACTGATTGCCGAGGACACCCAGCGGGCTATGGTCTGTTTAGATACAGCGTATCCTTGACGTATCCTTCCATATGCTACAAATAACGGATCTGTCTTACGCAATGTAGAAGTTCGTTGAAGATAGAATTTGAGACATCTCCTGATGTCAATGGAATGCAAGGCCTTCTCCGCTACCGTTTGCGGATTAGGAAAGAATGTTTTTAGAATCACTGGCTCATTAAGATGAAAGTTGGATGGAATTTTAGGCATGTAGCTTGGATTGGTACGAAGCACCACTGAATTTGAAGTGAACTGTTAAAACTTTGACTTGATGGTGAATGCCTGAATGTCACTGACTCTTCGTGCCGATGTCAGTGCTAAAAGAAGAGAAACCTTCCAGGAAAGGAATTTGAGATCCACTTTATGAATAGGTTCAAAGGGGTGACGCAGGAGTTGGGAGAGCACCACATTCAAGTACCAGGAAGGAGGTGGGCGCCGAACAGGAGGGAACATTCGGAACAGGCCTTTGAAGAATTGCTGAATTATTCTAGTGGAGTACAGAGAATTAGAGCAATCTTGACGGAACCTGGAAATGGCTGCCAAAAACACCTTTAGTGTGGCATGAGACAAGCCAGATTTAGCCAATTGAAGAAAGAACAGTAGGATCTGTTCTGGTTTAGCATGGAGTGGATGTAAATTGGCCGTGAGACACCAGGCACAAAACCTTTTCCATTTACGTTTGTATGTCTTAATAGTAGCAGGCCCTCTAGCATTGGCTAAAACCTCTTGACAATCCTCTGGGTATTTGGATGGGCAAATTCAACGTGCTGAGGAGCCAAGCTGCTAATTTCAAGGAAGCTGGGTCTGGATGACAAATTTGACCTCTCTGCATTGTCAGAAGATTCGGTATTGGTTGAAGTTGTACGGGATTGCACTACGAGAAAAGTAGAAGCTCGGTGAACCAATATTGGCGAGGCCACCTGGGCGCGATGAGGATGAGGGGACATGGTTGCTGTTTCATTTTCCGGATGACCCTGGGAACCAAAGGAATCGGCGGAAAGGTGTATGCATATACCTGAGACCAGTTCATCGAAAGTGCATCCCCGCATGATTCCTTGTGGGGAATCCAGCTTGCAAAGTATGGGCATTTGCGGTTCTGATTTGTTGCAAATAAGCCCAGGTCGGGAGGACCCCACTCTCGGAAGACTCTGTCCAGAGTCGGTTGATGGATTTCCCCCTCTTGGAAAGGTCTCATCCGAAGACGGCAGTTGGGTATGAGAGGGATGCAGGATGATAGCATCCTTAGGAATGACCTGAACAGTCGTACTGAAACGTAATCTTTTTGCCGCAAGCTGAGGGCCATGCTGCAAATCTTGAGTTGTCTTTCTTTTGAGACGAAGGCTTGAGTGAGCCGAGTGTCTAATGTGGCTCCCAGAAACAATATCCTCTGTGATGGAACAAGATGGGATTTCATGAAATTGATTGAGAGACCCAGAGACTGGAATAGCAACAGGGATCTTTGAACGTGTACTCTTGCTGCTCCTAAAGAATTGGCCTTGATAAGGCAATCGTCCAAGTACGGGAAAAATTGAATGCCTTCCAAGCGAAGATGTGCCGCCACTGGAGCTAATATTTTTGTGAACACACAGGGTTCTGAACGAAGCCCAAATGGGAGAACCTTGAATTGAAAATCCCTGCCAACCACTCTGAACCTTAAGAATTTCCTGTGCCTGGGGAGGATGGGTACGTGAAAGTAAGCATCCTGAAGGTCGAGGGTGGCCATGGGATTGCCTTTGGAAAGAAGCTGGAGGATTTCTTGAAGTGTTAACATCCGGAAGGACAGTTTCTTGAGGTATTTGTTGAGGGCACGCAGGTTGAGGATAGGGCGCCGTTCCCCTGACTTCTTTTGTATGAGGAAGAACCTCGAATAGAAACCTCTTCCTTTCTGCAATTGAGGAACTTTTTCGATTGCACCTTTCCGAATCATTATATTTATTTTGGAGAACAGCTCCTTGAGGTGAGCTGGTGGTGGACCTTTTGGAGGTGAATTTGGAGGGGTTTTGACAAAATCCAAAGCGTGTCCTCTAGCCACTACATTCAGGACCCACTTGTCCGTAGTAATTTTGGACCAATTTGGGAAGTAATGGGATATTCTTCCTCCAACTTTTGACCTTGGTATGGGCAGAGGTGGTGGCAGGTCTCATTGCCTTTTGGAGGAATCCCGTCCCCGATAAGAGGACTTTCTTTTTCCCTGCGAAAAGTTGTTGCAATTCTACAGGATATCAGTTAAGGAGCAAGAGGTTGGATAAAGAAATTCTTGTGGGGTTAAATAAAAGTGAAAACACACAAGTGGAGGAAAAAAAAAACGCTGAGACAGAGGAAAGTGCTTTCCCTAAGCCTACAGCACATAAATCCAAGGTCTCACCTCCAAAGAGAGAAAAGAAAAAAAGACAAAAGAAAGAAAAGGCTGTGTTTAAGACCCCTATAGCTCCCTCACTTAACCTCTATTTTAAGCCAGTCCCAAAGGTGCTGGTGTTGAAACCTGACTCTGTCTCTCAGCTTCAAGATAGGGCTGGCAAGGCAGTAGAATCTGAGGAAAAAATTGAATATCTACCAGAATATATGGAAGAACGCGAACAAGATTGGTCAACTCTTTCAACACCCAACCCATTTCAGGTTTTGGATACAGAGATGGAGGCGGATAAGGGAGGTAGCTGTGATGCAGAGGCATCTACGGAGCAGATATTTCAATCTAGTACACCAGTCACATTAAATAAGTTAGCTGAAAGCTCACTTACTGTTGCCATGGAAGAGAAGGCGGAAGAAGATATATTTACAAGGAGAGAGGAAACCCCTATGAATGAAAAGACGATGTTTTCCAAAGTCGAGTTGGCTTCAGGACAGCAAGAGAGATTTGCCTCAACAGATGTGTCTGTCATGGAACTCTTAAGAAAACTGGAACAAGATATCCATTTAGGTTTTGAAGCCTCTAGAAAGAATCAAGAGCGTATTAGTGCTACATGCGCGCTGTTAGAGGATAAGATAGATAAATTAACGACACGTGCAGGAGAGATGGAATCCGCAATGAAAATTGTGCAGGGAAAAGTTCTGGATAATCGTAAGGAGATAGAGACTTTATATTCTCAAGATAGGCAAATGGATGAGAGGTTAGAAAGGCTGGAAAATATGCAAAGGCGCAATAACCTAAAAATTCTCAAACTTCCAGAAGGAAAAGAGGGGACAGATATAAAGACTTTTGTAGTGCAGTTACTGAAGAAAGAGTTAGCACTAGAAGAAACTGAGGAAAGTTTGGCCCGTGATATACAACGAATACATCGAGATCCTTTTAGGTTGAATCCAGACCGGGCTAAGCCAAGGAAAATTTTGATTAATTTTGCGACATACTCATTAAAAGAAAAAATTCTGTCGCTTGCTTTAAAGAAAAAATCTATTGTGATAGATGGAGTATTAGTTGACATTAGGTCGGACTTGTCACCAGCTACAGCAAATAGGCAATGGGAGATGGGAAAGCGATTGACACCTTTAAGGGAGATAGGAGCCACGGCTCAATTAAAATTTCCCGCCTTTCTAAAAGTCATGTGGCACAATAAAATGTATACATTTCGTACTCAGGACGAAGTAGATGCTTTTTTGGATGTTATTCATAATGTAAAGAAATAAGATTATCGGCCATAATAATCTGTAAAATTAAGAGACACCACCACTGAGACATCCACAGGCCTAGGCCATGGGAGTAATGGTTGGGTTTTCCAGGGAGGGAAGTGAGTGTAGGGAGAGGGGAGGGATAGGGGCAAGGGAGAAAATTAAAAAAAATATTCCTCATGAGCAGTCTTGCTGTGACTTAAACAGAAAGAAAAAATGGGCAGCATATGGCAAGTATGACAAGTATGATGAGCAGGGCCAGAGATAAGGAGTTAAGGTTCCTTACATGGAATGTCAATGGGCTTCGAGTCAAATCTAGGAGATTGCTGATTCTGAAATATTTAGAAGACTCACCCGCACAGATCATCATCTTGCAAGAAACACATTTAACACAAAAGGAAAGTAAAGAGATATTTAGTACTCAAAAATGGATTGCAAACGCTATCTTTACATCTCAAGATCTGGTTACAAAGGGGGTAGTTATTTTGATAAGGAAAGGATCCGACATAGTAGTCGAAAATAGTGTAGTAGATAGTAGAGGAAGATGGGTAATTTGCAGTTTACGACTCTCGAGTGAAGTGTTGACAGTTGTGGGCTACTATGGTCCGAATATAGATGATCCCATAGTCTTAGAGAAAGTTGAATTGGAGTTATTAGATTTTCCTGGTAAAGTAATTATGGCAGGGGATTTTAATACAGTATTAGACGGGAAGCTGGATAGAGCGGGTAACACCAGAGCAATAATGAATAGTAAAATGACTGCCAAAGTTAAGTCAATGATGGGGCAACTTGGACTTTGTGATATTTGGAGATGTAAATTTCCACAACAGTCAGGGTTTACTTTCTATAACAAAAAATATAAACACAACTCACGGATAGATTTTTTTCTGATTGACAATAGATTGAAAGAGAGAGTTACAGGTGTAGATCATTTAGGGGCGCATTTATCAGATCACTCTGGTGTGAGTTTAAATTTGAGTTTGGAAGCAGAAGAAATCATTTCAGTTTGGAGATTAGATCGGACAATTTTAGGTGATACAGAAGTCCTAGAGATTCTCAAAGAAGAGATACAAGTTTTTTTAGAAGTAAATGTGGGCTCAGCCAAGGATGATACAGTATGGGAAGCGTGTAAGGCGTTTATGAGAGGTAGAATGGGAGCCCAGGGCGCAAAGAGGCGAAGATTGTATTATAGTCAGGTCTCAAAGTTAGAAAAAGAGATTCGAGAGTGCGAAATGAATCGGATTCCCCAGGATGTGACCACTTTAGATGGCCCTTGGGAGAAAAAACTTTTAGACTTAAAGGTTCAACTTACTGCGACACTTGCACAACGAGTCAAAGAGAGATGGGAAGCTAGTCAGTTGGCACATTTTTCATATGGAGAGGGATGTGGCAAGTTACTAGCCTGGAAAGCCAAGAAAGATGTCGTACGGAATCATATTAAAGAGATCAAGAAACCGGGCATAGATCAAACTATAACAGAAAATAAACAGATGGTAAAAGCATTTCAGGAATACTTCACGAATGTCTATGCAGAAGACCTTTGTCCAAATAGGGATGAGATTGAGACCTGGATATCTTTAATAAAACCACTGTCAGATGAGGATATGCTTGGGCTTAATAAGGAAATTACTCAAGAAGAGCTGAGGAAAGTTATTAAGGATAGCAAAAGAGGGAAAGCCCCTGGACCAGATGGTCTACCCGCAGAAGTCTACAAAGCCCTAGATAATACGTTGGTCCCCACTCTTTGTCACTTATATAATAAAATATTTAGGGGGGAAGCGAAAATTCCAAGTTCTTGGAATGAGGCAAACATTGTTCTAATACTCAAACCAGGGAAATCTCCCAAAAATATGGATGCGTATAGGCCGATTTCACTTTTAAATTGTGATTATAAATTTTTCTCAAAAATTTTGGCTGACAGGCTTAGTAAAATCATTCATAAATTGATACATGAAGATCAAAGAGGTTTTATTAAGATGAGGTACTTAAAAGACCTTACCTACTCTTTGATAGGCATGATAGACGTAGCTTCTAAGTATGAATATCCCCTGGCAGTGATAGCATTAGACGCCGCCAAGGCCTTTGACCGGGTTAATTTTGTATATTTAAAAACTCTTCTGCAATATCTTAATTTAGGAGATAAATTTACGCAATCCATTTTTTCACTATATTGTGCTCCGACTTCACGTGTACTTATAAATGGCACTCTTACACCTCCTATTAGGGTAATGCGGGGCACCCGGCAAGGATGCCCCTTATCACCTTTACTTTTTAATATATATATAGAACCCTTAGCCTGTAAAATTAGGGCTTCAGAAGAGATACCCCCTTTTGCTGTGATGGACTGGTCAAGGAAACTAGGTCTATATGCGGACGATATTATTGTTTATTCTACTAGTTTAGTTAGTTCTTTGGAAAATCTAGTAAAGATAACAAAAGATTTTGGTAGGATTTCCGGTTACCAGCTAAACCAAGAAAAGACCGAGATAATGACTTGGAATCTTAACACGAGAGGAGTAAAAACTACAGCAGAAATGAGATATCTTGGTGTTAGGATTACACAGAAGATTGAGGACTTGGCTAAAACTAATCTTGACAGAGTAAAAAAAGAGGTTGGTGATATGCTAAAGGGCTGGTTGAACATACCTTTGTCAATATATGGGAGATCTAACCTTGTAAAGATGGTGATTATACCAAAAATTACTTTTTTGTTTGAGGCTATTCCGTTGTGTTTTAAAAAGGAATGGTTGGCGAAAATACAAAGTATGATAACTTCATTTATTTGGGCGTCAAAAACCTCTCGAATCTCATGGAGGAAAATAAGAAGAAGTGTAAATAAAGGAGGATTGGCGGCTCCTGATTTACAAATATATGCATGGGCTTTTTGTTTAAAAAATTGCAGAATGTTATTGGGTTCCCTTGTTCATTCTCAGATCGGCGAACTTTTTGGGATAATGCTGAAGATATCAGGTTATTATAAGTTTGGTTATTTATATAAGTTTGGAGACCCCAAGTTTTTAAAAAAAGTGAAACTCAAGACTCTGAGGGATTTGGCCGAGATTTGGTATAAAATAAGAAAAATAACTAAGATCCCTTATTTCAGTTATATGGCTCCGATATGGGAATCGCCGGGAGCTCCTACCTGGACAAGAGATGCGTTAGTTTTAAATTTGATAAAGGAGCCAGCCCTACAAAGATGGAGAGATCTATTTCAAGATGGAAAATTAATTTCCTGGAGTTCATGTCAACAAAACTGGGGCCCAGTTTTTTCAAAATACAAGTACTTACAGATTCAAAGTTGGGCAAACCATGCAGGATTAGGGATTGGACGGGAAAATGATTTTGAACTAAAATTGGAGCTAATGGTTTTTAAGAAGGAAGTTGCTTGCTGGTACTGGCGAATATTAGAAATGGAGGATGGAATATTTGATCTACCAGAGACCCTGTGGAAGAACAGCTTGCCAAGGATTGCTACAGAAGACCAATGGCAAGTAACTATGAGCATGCTATATAGAATTGTTAAACCTGCAAACCTAAGGCGAAATGTTTTATTTACCATCCACAGGGCATACTGGTCCCCGTACAGGCTTTCTAAATTTAAGGATGGAGGATTGGTGGAATGTCCAAAATGTAAAGCTCCAAATGTTGATGATTTACACATGTTCGTATCGTGCCCGAATATCAAACAATTTTGGATTGACGTGAGTAACTCCCTTTCTAAATCATTGAACCAACCCATCGAGGTAAGCCCCGAATTAATTATTTCTGGGAGACATGATTTACAAAATAGAGTTTTGGGTAACAATGTTAGACTTATTTTTTATGCTATGTTATTAGCACGTCGAGAGATATGTAAACTATGGGTCTCACCACTCAGTCCTACCTTATTGGACTGGATCTTAGCTATGAGATATATAGCAAAGTTAGACATGTTAGATTGCTCTAAAAGAAATAGAGGGTTTTGGATACCCTTCCTGCTAAATTTTGGTTAAAGTTAGATTTATGTTAAAAGTCCGATGATTAAGCCTGTGCCTGTCTCGCTGGTATTTGGACCCGAGAACGAGGAATAGAGATGGTGGAGGATACACATCTTGGGTCAGGTGGTCAAGAAGGATAGTCGAGAGGTGACCAGACTCAAAAATATGTGTTGTCTACGCCCCATTACTCTAGACCAGCCTAAGAGATAATAACAGCCCAGAGGTGGAATAGAACAAAGTTATGGGGGGCAAGACGGCAAATGAGGATAAAATAAATAAAAATAAAAAAAAAGAAAAGTTGTTGCTTCGCTGTCCATATATTTGTTGCTTATACGGCTGGTATCGCTGGTTACCCTGTGAAGATTGGTACGAGCGTTGTTGAGTAGCCCCCTCTATTAGAATAGGACCCAAGTCCTTTGGCACCCCGAAAGGACGATTTGCAAAACTGCAAGCTTCCCAGCGACCTTGCGGTTTCTGTATCTTACTTTATGGCCTGCAAGGCCTCATCAATGTGCTGGCCAAACAGAAATTCTCCATCGTAAGGCATATCTATTATTTTTGCCTGGAC
Source organism: Lissotriton vulgaris (assembly GCF_964263255.1). Taxonomy (NCBI): domain Eukaryota; kingdom Metazoa; phylum Chordata; class Amphibia; order Caudata; family Salamandridae; genus Lissotriton; species Lissotriton vulgaris. Next base: position 1,061,976,104 of record NC_141689.1, on the reverse strand, counting down.
TTCCTGGCGGAAGGATGTTGACTTCAGACAACCCTGTCTCCTTAGTACTGCTGCACCTGCCAATTGTCGGAAGCCTGTAGAAGCCACATCTACAGCTGCATCAATCATCTCCGCAGAAGCACACTCTTCTTCATGTAGTACTTTCTTAGCTTCTGATCTTTCTGGTTCCGGAAGCCTTTCAAGATATGGTGAAATATCCGACCACATCTGTTTATCATATCTCCCTAGTATTGCTAGGGAGTTTGCCGCACGGATTGTAGTTGCAGCTATCGTCAACACCTTTTTGCCAATGGAGTCCAGACGTCTGCCATCTCTGTCAGGTGGAGCAGTCACTTGTGAGGACGGGTTTCTTTCTCGTCTCTGGGCTGCTTGAGTGACAACCAACTCTGTCATAGCTTGTCCTATAAGGCACGCAGGTGATGTGAGAGGCGCTTTATACTTTTTGTCTATACGAGGTAAGACTGCGGGTAAAGAATTTAAAGTCTAAATGATTTTAAGGCCCTCCTTCCAAATAAAATCTATTATTGGGATTGTCTTAACTTGTCTTTGTGGCTGATCTTTAAAGTCATACAAAAAACAATCATCCTGTTTAGTTTCCATAGCAATTTGAAACCTCTTTGTCGCTCTTTCCATTACTAGATGGAATCCCCCAATGTCCACAGGCGGAGAGTCTGCAGTATGAGGAGCAGTAGGTGATGGGGTTTGCGTCTGATAATCGTCCCACTCCGACAGTACAGATTTATCATCCACCTCTCATTCCTCTCTGTCATCATCAGTGGTTATATCCTCCCGCGTATGATTGGATTGTGCTGGAGAAGGTGGAATTGTGGAACATACGTCAGGTGCTGGTGTTGGAGAAGATTGTCTTGGGATTCTTAAGGTTGAAGCAGGTGCTTGAGGCATGGGTGTTGCAGGAAGCACCTCTGCCGATTCAGATGGAGGGAATCGGCGGTAATAGTCGTTTACCATATATTGCAGATTGTTAAGGAGATCTAACGGCATCTGTGCTGGTGGCACCGCGGCAGAGGTTTGATCTACAGGCTCAGGAAACTGTTCTTTCTCCTGATCCTCCTCCTGCAACTTTATCAGCAGTTCTGAAGGACTTCTCCCCACCCGGAACCTGTCATCCTCGTCAGATTGTTCATCCTCATTCTCTTCTGAGTCTAGAAGCTGCTCGGGCAACTTCAACGGTGATAGAGCCGTTAGAGAAGAGCCTCTTCTTTGCAATAAGGAAACTCCCGTAGAAGGCGAGGTAAAGAAGGCAGCAGACGGAGCAGCAGACCAAACGTGCATATCTGTACATGATGAAAGAAGAGGCGGCGACGGACGGTACCGTCGATGGGGAAATTGTATGAACTGTGGCCGACGATGAAACGATGATCTTCGCCGACGGCGTTGTCAATGTCGACTATGTTTTCGACGACGAGGCAATCTTCGTCGACGAAGTCTTCGACGATGATGTAGTCTTCGTTGACAACGTAGCCGTCGACGACAGTGGAATTCTCGTCGATGATGCAGATGTCGACGACGTGGGAATTCTTGTAGACGATGTAGCCGTCGACGACTATGGAGTTCTCGTCGACGGTGGAGTCGTCGACGGCAAGGTGATCTCCGTCGACGGGATGACTTTCTTCGACGGGCTAAGCTTCGTCGACATGCGCTCGTCGACAACATCTTTTTTGTCTTCGACAATGAAGGAGCGTAGACACTTGATGGTAGTATCTTCGTCGACGAGATGGGTCTAATTGAAACGGAGACCATCGCCGACGGTGAAGAAGCCGACGACATTATTATCTGAGGTCTTGGCGATGAGAAAGTAACCGTCGATGTGGAGGAAACATCGTAGACGGAGAAGCCGTCGACGGAGAAGCCGTAGACGATGCAGTCGTCGACGAGGTCTTTTTCTGAGGTAACATTTTCTGTGACAGTCTTATAGATGGTAAAGACTTTGCAGACTTTCTCGGGGCGTATTAAGTCCGGATTTTGAAGGTGGAGAAGCCTTTTTTACGGTTGAGGAGGAGGGTAAGCTAGAATCTTTCGCTTTTCTCAACACCTTAGCCCCAGGAGAAGATACCCCTTCCTCAATCTTCCTCTTTCTGGAAGAAATAGTAGACCCCGAAGCCAAACTTCCTACCTCAGATAGAGGATTATCCTGGTCCTTGATCTTCTGCAACCACAGTAGAAGACAACCTTTCCCTGTCTCTGAGGGTCTTCTGAGGAAAGGTTCTGCAGATCTTACAATCCTTTACCTCATGGTCTGGATACAGGCAATAAATGCATTTTTTGTGGTGATCTTTTTTAAAAAGCATAAGCTTCCCACAAGACTCATATGGTCTGAAGAGAGATTTAGATGAAGACATTCCAAAAATAGATAGGAAAACAATCAGGTTGAGAAGTACTGAGCAGAGCTCAGGGAGACTCCTTTCACACGATGTGCGGTAGAAAATCTGAGAGCCTGAGCCTCTGGAGAGAACATTCTGGTGGGTGCTGGCGCCTGATTGGCTGCAGTTTCGTCTATACAAAATGACTAGGATAGTCATGAGTGTGGAAGTTTTTTACACTGTAGCTTAGAGCTACTTTACTTCCTGGTTGGTATTACCAAGGGTTTTGGTTTCTGATATACAAATTATTGATTTTTTTATGTACCGTGGGACTCCCACTCCGACGACGGGGAATGATTCAGGCACGTGAATCTATGAAAGACACCCCAATATTGGAGAATCATTGTTCAGTATAATGAACTACTACCCAAGGTCCCTGACCATTACAATTGGGTTCCCTTGTTACTTTAAACACTTTCTAAAAGTGGCCTTTTCAAACAAACAATTTGAAAACCACTAAAGGATGTGTTTTTAAATTCTGAGCCAAGGGAACCTAAACTCAATTTCTCTTCTGTTTCCCATTTGAAAGTTACACTTGCAAAATGTTACAAGGCAGCTCAAATGATCACCCATGGGAAATGCAGCCTTTCAAGAGTGAAAATCAAAATGCACACTATTTTACTCTATCAGGGCATGTAACACTACTACATGCCCCACCTTTCACATACACTGTACCCTGCCCTTGGGGCTACATTGGGCCTAGCTTAAGGGTGACATACATGTAAGAAAAGGGAGGGTTAGGGCCTGGCAAGTGGGTGCACTTGCCAGGTCAACATGGCAGTAAAAACTACACACAGACACTGCAGGGTCAGGTCTGAGACACCTTTGAAAGGCTACCTCTGTGGTTGCCACAGCAAGTGCTGCAGGCCCACTAGTAGCACTGGATTTAAAGGCTCTGGGCACTCACAGTACACTTTACTAGGGACTTACTAGTAAAGCAAGTATAACAATCATAGAAAACCAAACGCAACACAATTTACAACAGGAGAGCTTGCACTTTAGCACTAAATAACAATGAAAAAGTGAGCAGAGATACTAAACCAGCAAAAACAAAGTCCAGCATGCCATCAAAACAGGAAGTCAAAGACAGGGGAAACATGCCAAGGGATGCCAGGTCTAACACGTATGTAAACCTCTCCACTGTACTTTCCCACACTGTACTACCAGCCAATGTACTCCACTATACAAGATAATACTCAAATGTATGACATGTAAGTCAACTTTACCTGATACCACTCTACTGTATGACATTATGACATCATTCTACAGTCTAAATCACTGCACTCTACGCCTCTCCACTGTAACACAGTATCCGGTACACCAAAGTAGTACACTACACTCAACTACACATCAGTGTACTCTCAAACACAGTACTTGCTGTATTACACTTTTTAATACAGCTCTCAAACATACTCCAATAAACAAGACTTCACTCAATGCCCCATGATTGAACAACATTAAACAAAACAGCAGTTCTCAGTAGGACACTCTACTTTATGGCAAACCACTCAACTCAACCCCAACATCTTTAACATACCTTACACTTATTTTTTTAATAGATTACATCAGGGATGTGGAATTCCAATAGCCCAACGCCCAGGACATATTGTTTGGGGTCAAGGGCAACAAGTTTTCATGTGCATTTTGTCCTTGGGACAAGTAGACCCAACCCTCTACAGCACAAACCCTTTGGCTTGCAGTTTACAGTACCACATTATGAATCAGGGAAGGGCATTGTCTGCAGTTTAGGTAATATTTGTATACATGTGTTAATGCTGTTCGAACTTGTATTTATGTTTCATTAATTCAAAGACTTTGTTAGGGTGAGCGCTCTAAATAAATGTAGTAAGCTCAGACTGCACTACTGACAGTGGTTCTAGTATTAAAATGTATTCACATGTTTTCAAAGTTTAGCAATATGAGGCTGTTTAATACTCCCAGAATGATTTCTGATTAGATGCAAATATTTGCAGAAGCTTCAAAGCAAGATTGATGATTCTTTGCTTTCAAAATAAAATGTTCCCAAAAAATGGGAATAGGAAAAATAAATTTAGCTAAAGTACTGTAAAATTTTAGGTACCATTTCTTTGCAGCATCATTTATTTAAAAGTGTTGATGCATGCTGGCATTTATGCATAATGGAAAATCAGTGTAATCCGTTTCAATAAGATTATGGGAATCAAAAATAAACAAGCACTGGCAAAGCCAGTAAGCCTGAAATTGGTGGTCAGCCTTTTCAATTTGTCAATGTGCATCTTGTTTAGGCATGCTTTTTTTGTAAAATGTTATTGGTGTGGGAGCTGCTAGGCCTTCACCATTATAACAAACATTGGCAAAAGCCAAACTTGGTTTTGGTCTCAAAAAGCACACATTGCCACTGTAGTAGCACTGAACAAAACTACTTTGTGAGTAAATATGCTCCTTGTGAAAGAGCAGAATACTGTCACTCACAGTGAAGCCAGCCAGCCAGCCAAAAGACAAAGAGAGAGAGAGACAGAATTTTACTAAACACAAAAGGTCATGGTAAACGCCAGACCCAATAAGGGGTCCAATTATTAGTGAATGTCTCAAAAGTGCACCCATGGTATATGTCCTTGCATTAAGTGCAGATGTACATCTTTCGTGAATTCACAAGAATTTACAGAAGTAGGCCAAGAAATAGTACTCCTAGAAAATATTTGTGAACTGCATTTTAGCATGTGTAGATTTGCTCATGCAAAAATCTGTTGAATGTTTTTCTCAGTATGGGAAAAGTTTAGAGAAGAGTTGGGGAAAACCCTTAAAAGATAAAAGGTAATAGGTTTGCATAGACTCAAAAGGGCATTCTAACCCTGGAACGATTGCTTACCACTACCTTTAGGCCCAGTAAGTAGATCATAGAAATGTGAGAAAATAAGGGAATTGTTAGTATTCTAACCCTTCTATGGTATGAGCCCTGGCATAATCAGAAAGGCTATATCAGAGCTCCTATATAATGAGATGGCTGCCATAATTTGTCGTCGCATTATATGGCACAAAAATGGACAAGTGGATTTTGTTACAGGACAAGTAGATTTATGAAGTAACTTGCCCCATGGACAAGTAGATATTTGATTAAATTCCACACCCCTGTTACATGCAATAATATTTTGATATTACCTATAGAAAGTATGGTTAATATTATCACAAGCTCTTTATTGTTTGAAATAGGTGGTTAGTTCTTAAACGAACTGTTTTGTTCCCTTCTTTTCCCTTTTTTACATTTTTTATGTAGTTTTCTGTTTTTTCTTTATAACAGGTCAAAAGGACCAACAAAATCTAAAAGAAGGTGGGGAGAATACAGGAGGGAAAAACAAAACTAGGGATGTTGGTGAGGACATTGCTGAGCCATTACAAGCTGCTGATGAATATTGACATCCTCATCTCTGGAAAAAATCACAGTATGATAGAGCAGGAAATAGGTGGCTCATTTTCCATACTACTCAACAATGTTACGATCCTTCCTCAGGAAGTGGACAGGCATTGCGCTGCCAGGAGCAGGTAGAGACGGAAGGACCAATGGAGTGGGTGGTGGTGGTCTGGTCAACGCTGCAGAGGTAGAAGAGGGTGCAGCGTCAGGAACAGTGGGCACTGATGATGTCGCTGCGGCTTCATTCTGCAACTCCAGGTCCCGTCCTTCTTTCCATTCGCACCAGTCTTTGTGAGTGGATGAAGGCAAGCTGCTTCCTCATACCATATGTCCCGAAAGAATATTGCAGAGGTGTAATGCGAGTTCTTTCTTGCTGGCAAAGGTTGCATGTCACGAGAGGAGCATTATCTTTGTTTTCCTGGTAGCATGGAGAAAAATGGCCAGACCACTGACTCCTTAATATTTTTTCCTTCTTTCCTCCTCTTCTTCTTCCTGCAGCTGGAGTTGCTGCTCTTCCTATTCCTCCCCTTGCTGGCCCAAAGTCCTTGGTCAGCCACACTACACAGGAATAACAACCTGAAGGTGTAAAGATGCCAGCAGCAAACAATACCAACTTCCCTTTAAAGGATCAGACTAGAAATGATGACAAAGGGGTGTAAACATTCTCTTGTATGTTACTGGTACTGTTTCAAGCCAATCAAATGTTTTACATTTAAGAAGTACCGTACTACTACTGCTATAGTATCTAGGAAGTTCTGTGGTACTAGTTAAATTAAACAAATATATTTAATGTTCATGAAATTGGCAGACCCATAATCTAAGCAGCATGTTACAACAGCCTTTGTGTGTGTTTACTTAATAAATATATGATTAATCTAAAGCATTGATAATGAAACCATTGCTTTATTTGGCCTACAAACGTAGTCTAAAACGTGCCGTGTATAGCCAGAAACAATAGAGACTATGATTTATGCAAGAAAATAAGAACGAGTAGGCAATAAACACAGTCCATTGCTACTAGACAGAGTGGGCAAGACTGAGCTGGAGGTATTGTTTAAAAAAAAAAAAAATGTAGTCCTCATATTACCAAAGAAAAAGATCTTGATGGGATTCCTCCACTCAATCCATGCCAACTATTACCGACCCTTGGGTGAGGTATATGGAGAGAAAAGAGATCTTTCACTCCAAGATGTTACCAATACCTTCTCCCACTCCTGTTCACATTTCGTGGGGCGCCCAATGTTACTTAGGAGGAGAGGACCAATGGTACCTTGCCTTAATCTTAGGACCTATTCAGATCAAGGGGGAAAGGATCCTAAAGTTATATATTCAGATCAAGGGGGAAGGATTAATCTTAGGACCGACTTTACTTTTACCTCCAGTCCACCAGAGCTGCCCAAATCTTACTTTTGCTTGATTGGTCACAAGCCACATCTAATTTGCTGGTATAAATAATATTCTTTAAACAATCCGCAAAAGTCGGAGGGATTTCAGATTTCCATCCCCTGCAAATTTCCCTCCTGGCAAGAATTACCACATAGAACACAAATTTAGAAGCAGATGTATTCATAGAGTAATCATTTGGTAGACCAAAAAAAATCATATTGGGACTTACTTCCATCTGTTGATGCAACACAGCTTCCAGAAAAACACATACCTCGTCCAATACTGCTTGATTCTTGGGCAATCCATTAAGATATGGATATCATCCGCAGCAGTGCACTTACACCTGGGACAAATATATTCCTTCCCTGTGGCTTTGAATAATTGTTTTGGAGACCAATAGACTCTGTAGACCGTGTAAAAATGGTTCCTCCTAAGAGCGGCTGGTTTAACTATTGCCTGCAACATAGAAAAGGAGTCAGACCATATTTTATATACTTCCTTTTCTCTGCCTCTAAATTATTTGCCCCACAGTCTTATCACTTCAAGTTCCACGTCCTCACCAACTTCCAGGAGGGCCCAATACCAAAAGGAAACTTTCCTTTTCCATATGCTTGTTCTAGAGACTAGATCAAATTTCCAGTTAGTTTCATCTTCGCCCCAAGTCTGCGTTGCCCACCAGGAGGATAATTGGTAAAACTTGAACCTAGTCAACATCCCTCGAGTTAGGCTACTTAACCCCTCCCAGCTTATTAACTCCGAATCATCTTGCAGGTCTCCCAAGAATCTTATGCCTCCCCTCTTTAGCGATTGACAAAGTTGATCTTGTAAGCATTCCGGAGTGCCAGGAGAGTCCCAGACTGGAGCCTGCGCTGCATAATACGGAATTTTCATTCTTCTCCGGATTTGCATCCAAGTCTTTAATGCCGCCCCCAAAATCTTTAGGCTGACTTTTTTATAGAACTTTGGGTCTCCATACTTATAAAGGAAAAACTCCTGCCCATACTCTACATCCTTTAACATTGCCTCAAACAGTAGACCTAATGATGAAGAATCAGTTTTGCTGGCCAACATTCTAATTTTTAGGTTTCGACCTGGCCGTAGCACCTGCGAAGCAGGTGCTTCGCCCAGGGCGAAATCTTATGATCCTACACTATGGGGCTTAGTTCCGCCTCTGTCTACCATTGGCTAGCTCCATAAATGGAGGCTAGCCATTGGAAGAGATTGGCTGTCAATCACGCTTTCCCCTGAAAACGCGATTCGGGGGCGTTTCCGTGTCTTTTTTTAAGTCCCGCCCTCTCCTCTTCCCATTGGCTGGAATTTTACCTTCCAGCCAATGGGAAGGGGAGAGGGCGAAAAACACGCCCCCGAATCTGCCAGCCGGGACACCCCTGTGACGTCATTCCCCGGGCCGCGCTGTGATTGGCTGCCGGCCCGGGACCTGACTTGGTTCAGTTTCGTGTCATTTTTGCAGAGCCAGGTCTGGTGGCCACTGGCTTTTAGATGTTGCAGGATACGTGTATGTATGTCAGTGTTGTTCTGTTGCAGGGTTAACTGTCTATGATTGCAGAGCCCATCATGCTACATTTGCCCACTTCCCTCGAGGTTACTAGCTTAGGCTGTCCAATTTTAAGGGCGTATCGGTTTTTATAGAATGTGTACCTGTGAAACGAGACAAATTCCAGAATGCCTTGCCCCTGTCGGTTGGAGCAGTTGAGGGCCGCGCAACAGATCACCATCTCCGTGAAGCTTGTGCAAGATTACCGGTGAGACACTAAAAAGGGACAACAGCTGGGTGGGAGCAGCAGCGTTGCTTTTCCGTACATCAAGATGGCGGCGCTTTTTCACTTAGCAGCTGTTTAATCCGGAAGTACTTATAAAATTCCGTACAACATGGCATCCTGCTCATACGTAGATAGTGGTATATTGATGCAAAATATAGCCTTTTTATCTCCAGCAACATCGAATACAAAATGATTCGAATAACCCAGTGACTTGTATGTTGAGCATAAGCTTATTCAAAGTTAAGCCGCTCTGTGCTAAACATTTTACGTGTGTGTTGTGCGTAAAACGATTCTAGCTTTCCGGAATATGTACAGTATCAAAATTGAGACGGACTGCGCGTTGAGCGGCTTGGGCTAATTTCACTCTGCTCTGACGAATCGGTCCTGTTCGCTCGATCGATGAATGTACCCCAATTCTTTCCACTCAAAGTAACGCTAATTGCTGTTAGAGATACGTGCGTCTGTCCTACTTCCGGTATTACAGATCTTAAATGACCTGACCCCACCGCCTCCTTGTTGTCTTCACACAGACGTGTGTTCTGATTGGATAAGTGTGCTTCCTGGTAGACAAATCCAATGATTCTATTCGTCAATTATTGGACGTACAATGCTGCTTTCTGGCTAGGCTATCCTGTTATCTAAGTGGTCTTCTAGAAGTCGGAGGTGGAAGACCAGTCAAACAGCTGAGAACGATGGACACAGGTAAGCTGGTGGGACCAGTAATTGACAGCTCAAGGGGGTGTGGCAAGGGCAATGAAAGTGTTAATGCCTCCAGGGGAAAGAGGCATAATTGCCAAAGCTTTTAAAAGCAGGACCCTTCCACATGGACATCGTCAGAGGGCGTTACTCACCTCAGTGTTCCGTACTTTTCTACGATTCTCGTATTGGAAATTGAAAGATTGTGCTATTTCATCTGATCTAACTGATATCTGCATTAAAGAGTCTGCCAGGGGGTATTCGATGAACGGCATTGCAAACTGAAGTGAGCAATAAGTCTGTCAATTGCTAACCTTTAAAGGGGTGTGGCATCACTTGCTAGTTGTTATACGTAACATACGTGTGCTTCTTTTAACCATCAGGTGGTAGGCAGTACGGCTTGTTATTAAACTGTGCGAAGTACGGATGCTGGTGGCCGAAAGGAAGTGTAACGTTGCGCAGGGTCATAGGCAAATATAGTCAACGAGTGATTGGAGGATTAGCTAGTTTTCGAAAGTCTACGTAAAATGATAACGCATCCTGATATAGTGTTCTTTAAAAAGGCGTGTCTTTAGATGTTTTCTAAATTGGGGCAGAGTTACATCGAAAACCAAAAAATAAAACGTATCTCCAGATGAGCACATCAGGACTTTTAGGATGCTGTCATGAAAAATCACGTGTATGGGAATGGGGAAAAGCACTCGCAAGAGAGAGACAATGAGACAGGAAGTGTAGCAGGGTGAGGAAGGAAAGAGGCTCGAGATGGAAACAAAACTGTCAGGCCTGGTATATAGCAGCACCAACGGTTAGTTTCTATGAAACACTGAACTTTTTTTAAAAGTACATAATGACCCCCGTTAGGACTAGGAAAACGTGACATCCACAAGGCCCGCTAGAAAAACAAAATTGCCTTAGGGAAAAATGTTCAAACCAGCCCCATACTGGAAGGGACCTCAAATAAAAGGAGGCCATATGGGCACGGTCGGGTCAGGGCCCATCCTGCTGTCAAAGTAGCCCCCATGCCTGCAGCCCTCCGGGGAAATAGCCAACGTGGCAGGTTGGCAAGTGTGGCCTTGAACATGTTCCCTGATATGGGCTTTCCCACGATTTCTTCTCCTGGCAGCATTAGCAGAGGATATGGGTTGTACAACACATTATTTGTAATTTAATTAAAAAAGAATAATATTTTTACTAGGTGGAGTGCTAGAAAAACAGCTCACTATTTTTGCAATTCGTTCGTGATTTTTACGCTTGAGTAAGAATTAGCGTTGAGTTGCCGCCAGGCCAATGTCTGTATCTTATACACATGGATATCTTTTATTCCAGATCTTTAGCTGATGAGGTAATGGTAATTAAAATAATAACAGGGCATTTATAGAGCACGAACAACAAACTTAATGTCTCTTGGGCCTTCATTGTTGCTATTATTATCTCGCTTACCAAACTTGGAAGAACGAAAGGTAACCCGACTACACAACAACCTGAATCTGTGACTTGCGGGGGAACTATCACAAAGCTCACCAGCAACAGGATTCATTTACTGCGAGGAGAGGACAGCGGTAACTACTCTAATCTGTGCCCCAGACCGCCCGCCTCCCGCTGCCAGACCTCACCTTCATCATCGGGTCCGGCCGCCGAGCGGAGCGCGGTGCAGGTTGCAGCCCAAGGACTACAACTCCCAGCATCCCTGAAGACGCATCCCGCGTCAATCACGCGCCAGGCGGCGCATAAAGCTGCTGTTACCCCGGTCGAGGGGGGGAACTATCACAAAGCTCACCAGCAACAGGATTCATTTACTGCGAGGAGAGGACAGCGGTAACTACTCTAATCTGTGCCCCAGACCGCCCGCCTCCCGCTGCCAGACCTCACCTTCATCATCGGGTCCGGCCGCCGAGCGGAGCGCGGTGCAGGTTGCAGCCCAAGGACTACAACTCTCAGCATCCCTGAAGACGCATCCCGCGTCAATCACGCGCCAGGCGGCGCATAAAGCTGCTGTTACCCCGGTCGAGGGGGGGAACTATCACAAAGCTCACCAGCAACAGGATTCATTTACTGCGAGGAGAGGACAGCGGTAACTACTCTAATCTGTGCCCCAGACCGCCCGCCTCCCGCTGCCAGACCTCACCTTCATCATCGGGTCCGGCCGCCGAGCGGAGCGCGGTGCAGGTTGCAGCCCAAGGACTACAACTCCCAGCATCCCTGAAGACGCATCCCGCGTCAATCACGCGCCAGGCGGCGCATAAAGCTGCTGTTACCCCGGTCGAGGGGGGGAACTATCACAAAGCTCACCAGCAACAGGATTCATTTACTGCGAGGAGAGGACAGCGGTAACTACTCTAATCTGTGCCCCAGACCGCCCGCCTCCCGCTGCCAGACCTCACCTTCATCATCGGGTCCGGCCGCCGAGCGGAGCGCGGTGCAGGTTGCAGCCCAAGGACTACAACTCCCAGCATCCCTGAAGACGCATCCCGCGTCAATCACGCGCCAGGCGGCGCATAAAGCTGCTGTTACCCCCGTCTCGCGGGACGCGAGCGGGACGCCGGGCGAAGCCCGGGCCAAGGGCGGGCCCGTTCTATCCCGTTCCAGACCGGGTAAGACTGGACTGGGCCTCCCCACTGACGTTTCCTCGCCCGATATATTGACTTCCCACTGTCGCATCAGTGCCATATCACGCTTACTCTTTCCTGACATTCTATTATTCTAATATATTGAATCCCCTTACTACTGCTTTACAAATATGTCACCAAGAAAGACCAGAAGTACTAAAACTTCCCATGCAGCCGAAATTATTGGACCAATTGACCACTTTATTGCACGGGCGAACGATGCGATTAACCAGGGAGCTCTTATCTTGGAAAGGCGGGTCTCTCAGGACCTGGCCGCAGCCAAACGTTCCTCATTGGGACTATTGGCGGCGGCTAGGACCCCTACGCGTACATCCAATCAAAGAGTATCTCTGGATGCACATACAGTCCCTGGCATTGTGGACCTGTCTGTGTCCATAGATCTCTCGACTACCCAGATTTCTCAACCACCATCTTCTCAAACCCGTCTATCACTTGAAAGAACCCCGATTCTCTTCTCTAATGTTAGCGGGGAGGATTCTCACACCAGGGGGCTCCGGGAGGGTGCAATATCCAAGAAAAACTGTGGATCTAATGAGAATAAGACCACGTCCCTGATAGCTGCTCCCCTACCCCCCACAGATTTACAGATTTCTTCTACCACGCAGTTGCCTTCTTTAAACCACGTTACTAACCAACCAGTAATCAGTCAGCATGAGGCACAAGTTTACATTACAGATATCACCAACCCTTCGTTAAGTGTACCTAACACAATGTCAAATGATAATGGGAATAGAGGGTGCGCTATTTCTAGTCACGATCCTCAAATGCTGCACAGTATAGAAACATTAATCAAGTCTTACATGCAACCCATTATATCGTCGCTGGAGAATCTAGAAACAGCTTTAGAAGTACTAACCAAAGAACTTAAATCCCGTAAGACTCCAATTTCTACTTCTTCGAAGGCCAAGACTTTAACTACTAAGCCCAAATTAAATTCCAACCCTAATTCTATTAGCATTGGGCCACCATCGCCTTCTCATGTTCCCAAACCTACCCCTGTTATACCTACAGTACAACAGAACCCCCCTACCTTGGTTCCCCAGCCAACAAACCCAACAGCAGCCGCAAAGAGTGGCCCAGCAATTCCATCGGCCTCAGACCCTCTGTCGGCCGCTGCTCCTATCCGTGCTACATCTCACGTACCAGATTTACCCAAAACTCCAGCATCCAAGAATGCCGCTTATAACACCAAGCGGAAAGTTAGTTATTCCCATCATCTACCACCGGATGCCTCCCCGTTCGTTGTCATCATGACGGGGGTCCCAGAGTTGAACCCCAATACTGAGGAACCGGGGTGGTCTTTGAAAAACAAAGTGCTACATTGGTTGTCTGTTAATAGGCCCCCACCTCCCTATTCCAATAATAGACTGATTAGTGTTCGTAGGGTTCCGTGGGTTGGTAATGAACCTAAAACCACTTCTGGGGATTGCATTATTATAAATTTTGAAGACCCCCAAGCAGTTGAACATATTTGTTCCTGGGGGTCGCACCCTACTCACGAGGGAATAAGAACAAATCGCTTATCATTTTTCTACCCTCCAGCTAAACGCTTCATGTCTGGCCCAGATTGGAACTGGACCCAGGTAGGAAATTGGAATAGGAGACCCAACTGGGTAGATTGGTCAGATCAGGGGGCTAGAGAAGCTGGCTCATCTTTTGGTTGGAGAGGAGTCCCCACGCATAACAGATATGACTGTCTGGAGATGGTGGATTGACCACCATCTGTTAATATCTGTCACAATGCGTACTCCTCTCCTCCCAGTGTATTGTCTTCTACATCAGCAGATTTGTCTATCCAACAAAGTTCCGTAGTTCATTCCCCTGTTATCTCCAAAGCAATTGCCATTCCCTCTCCTTCCTCCCCGCATCCAGATAGTCCAGTAGACAATCCTTCAATTCTTCCAACCACTACGTTATCTGTACTATTCTGGAACGTCGCAGGCCTCTCAACAAAGATTACCCTTAAACCCTGGTTGGACTTTGTTTATACTCATCAGATAGTCTGTTTCCAGGAAACTTGGGTATCTGAAGCATTACATATACAGGGCTATAAAACTTTTCACTCCCCAGCAATTAATACCACTCATGGTAGACATAAGGGAGGTTTAGCTATGTATGTTTCAAATAATTTGCTTGCTAAGAATATTTCAGTCCTCCATTCCACTGTTAATTACCAGATTTTAATGGTTAATTTTATTAGGAGTACGTCATACTGTTTTATTAATTTCTATAACAATTTAACCCCTGCTGATTGTGCGAAAACTGTTTCCGATATTTCACATATCTTAAATGAGCAACGTTCTAAACACCCATCGCTCGTCCTTACAGTAATCTGGGGGGGGGATTTCAATGTCCCACTGTGTATCAACTATAAGAAAGGCATTTGTGGCCTATTGGACGAAGATGAATGCCCCCTGACACATTTCTCGCACTCTCAACCAGGTGAATCGATTAATGTCAGTCTTACCTTGTTGGAATTAACTTTTGCTAATGAACTTGTAGACCCCACTGTAGATTTTAAACCCACATTTCATGGTAGGGGTTTCTCAACTATTATAGATTTTATTTTATGTTCATATACCTTAAAGGGCAATGTATTAAAATTCAACACAGGCTCTGAGTTCTTTGGTGACCACTTTCCGAACAGCCTCACTCTCAGCATAGAAGCGGGCGAAGCCCCAATAACCAGAAAGAGTTTACTGTCCCAGGACAGACTGGCTATGGATAGAACCAATGGTTTTTCAGTGAAATGGTCCAAAATAGACCCCATAATAACTTCTACAAAAATCATTTCAAAGGCACTCTCTCAGGTAAATATCTGTCTTGCGGATGAGTCTTCACCCACGCAAGTTATGCTTAGCTTTAAAGAGATTTTAAGCACCATACAGGCCGAATTATACCGTCATCATAAGCCAGGCAACCACTCTTTTCCTGGCTGGTTTAACACGGCCTGTCGCAAAGCCTTATCTGCCTTAAAAACAGCAACTCATAACTCTGTTAGAGACCAGAAGGAAATAGCTAAAGTACGATTGGAGTACAAAATAGCCTTAAGGAATTGTAAAAAGGAGCATAAGAAGAACCTATGGGCTCAATTACACGCAAGCTGCCGTACTAAGGATAGCTCGCAGTTTTGGCTCGTAGTTAAATCTCCCTTTTTGGATAACGTAAACTCTCATCGGCACTTGGATGTGGCAGTGACCCCTGACGAGTGGGTATCCCACTTCTCAAAGATCTTTAGTGGTTCCCCCCCAGCCAGCACTATACAGGCTGCAATGGATACTGATCCTCTTGGAACACAGGTTTACCCAATAGATCTCCATTTCAGTCTAAGTGAGGTCACCCACGCCTTAACCATCTCCAAAACCGGTAAGGCACCTGGTCCCGACAGAGTGCCCCTTGACATCTTCGTTACCAATATAGAATTATGGTCTCCAATCGTCTATAAGCTGATGGTGGCAGCCTTAAATACTGGCCTACCAGACTCCTGGTCCTCCTCCATACTTCTTCCCATATTTAAAAAGGGCGACCGGAACAACCCAGCCTGCTACAGGCCCATCTCCCTCCTGGATTCCTTGGGGAAGGTCGCCGGACGCCTGATCCTGGAACGCCTCCAGGACTGGGCGTCTGAGAAAAACATCATGACGGACCTACAATATGGTTTCCGGGAGGGGCTGGGCACCGTGGAGCAGGCTCTAAATCTAACCCTTTTAATAGGCAAGTACGTAGGAGCAAAGGGGGGTAATTTGTACTTGGTCTACGTCGACCTCAGTGCGGCGTTTGACTGTGTAATTCACGCCAAACTATGGTCCATCTTAGAAGATCTGGGTGTGGACCCCCCACTTATTAAGTTTCTGCGCGAGCTTTACTCAGATGCCACTGCCTGCGTGAGGTATGGGATTGGAGGCGAACTCACACCCCTATTTCCAGTCACCCGAGGTGTTAGACAGGGTTGTGTTCTGGCTCCCTTTTTATTCAACTTGTATACCAATGGGCTGGAAACGGCCATGTTGGAAGGGAGCCAGGACCTACCATCCATCAGTCATCGCCCCATCCCAGCACTACTTTACGCAGACGACTCTGTAATTCTTGCAAGAACCTTAGTGCAGCTACAAATACAACTTGACAAATATTGTAATTTCATGCTTTCTTTAGGCCTGAAGGTAAATAAGAGCAAAACCTTCGTAATGTATACAGGAACCAAGATTAAGAATCCAAAACCTCTCTTTATTGAGCATACCAGGCTGGAACGAGCTAGAGAGTATCCGTACTTGGGGGTGTTGGTGGATGACCAACTGTCCTGGAAGAGAGGGCTGGCAAGTAGAAAGCTCCTCTTTCAAAGGGCAACTTCGGCGTTAGTTTCCTTCTCTAGGAAGCTGGGTAAACCCGCCCCGCCTGAATTGCTAAAAATCCACCAAGCAAAGTGCCAAAGCATAGCAATCTACGGCGCGGGAGTTTGGGGCTATGTATCCACAGATGAATTACAGAAGGTTCAAAACGGCCTCTTAAAATATCTTCTGGCTCTTCCAAGTAGTGCCTCAAATTATGCTTGCCACATTGAGCTTGGTGTGGATTACCTTTCCGATGTTATCAAATGCCAACCAATCCTCTTATGGCATCGCATATGGACGAAGCCACAATGCCACCTAACACGCTCCTTGATTCTCGATTGTTTAAACCTGGCTCGCTGGAAGAAGATTCCATGGCTCCTCTACATTTTTAACTTCTTTCACGACCTGAACTGCCCACAATACTTTACTGACCCCTCAACAATGGTAGACATTACTAGAAAATCCTTGAAAAATGTATGTCTTAACCAACTAAGGGATCTGCGCCTTCTGTCTGAAGTAACAAAGAAAACCAATGCGCATTTGTTGACGGTTCAAGTTTCCTTTAGTATACAACCTTATCTCACTTTTTATTTGTCAAACTATGAAAAGTATTTATTGACCAGGTTTCGTTTTAATTTGCTTTTTCGCCTTGTCACCTTTCCAACTGTGTCTGATTGGTCTCACGAACTATCCAAATGCCCATGTGATCATGAGTCTACCCAATCAACTATTCATGTTATCTTGTTCTGTGGTTATTATAAAGAAACACGCAAGCGCTGGATTATCCCAATCCTGAGACAAATGGGGTTGAGGTCCTGTCGCCCAGCACTTCTGGCGTTACAGATGCTAGAAACCCAATATGTAGCCAAAAATGTTGCCTTGTTTTTAAAATCCTGCCTGTTGATTCGTAGCAAAATTAATTCTACCATTTAAACATTGCTGTCAATATGATCTATATTTTTATCTTTTTATTCTTACTTGTATTTTACCATGTAATAATGTTTTTATATATTGTACTGTATGATGCACTTTTTATGATTATCACAAGTTAATCGAATAAAAAAAAGTATTTGAATGACTTGCGGTTTTCACAAAGACATGTGCTGCACGCCTCAACCCTCTGAGCTTTTCATATTGGAATTTCCTGCAGATTTGCCCTTTTTTTGATACTTAGGATTCGTTGAATTCATGTAATGTTTGGTCTCCATTGTGCAGATGAAAGTTTCAGCATGGGTCATGAGAGTTGTGCCATGCGGCTCTGTTCATCTGGAGATGCTCCATGATTTGGTGTGGTGTTTGAAGGTGAACGTCCGTCTACCGGTGAAGGTTACCAACCCACTGGGCACATCCAAAGTCTAACCAATCCATTGTCTAAGGTGGCTACTGACTCCTCATGGTGCCTGGCAAATGGTGGAAGCTAATTCTCCATGAGTTTTTGCAATAACTGGCCCGTGGCATTTGTATGACAAAGCCAGAAAGAAGGCGGCTGTCGACAATAACAAGTACAGTCTGCTGTGCCCCCCAAAGCATATTGTGGTATAAAAACCACTAAAACAGCCATTCTACAGCACTGTTCAAAATAATTTACAGGTTGGAGCAGGGAATGACCCTTAGGTCTAAACCTTTGTCTTGCGTTGTTGTCAGTGCGTTTTTCTAACAGCTGTGCTTAAAAAGTGTCCTGACCCTTATTTATAATAAAGTATGAGTCTGAAAGTGGATATACATTATCTTAAGCTTGAAACTTTTTCTGGCATACATCTTTTTTTTTTTAATTCTCGCAGTTTGTCTGTCACCCGTCATATCATGTTCTTTCTTTCGCCCCAGTTCTCCGAGCAATAAGTGGCTTTGCTGATGAGCGCAAAAGAGTCAAAGGAATTTGAGCCAGTAAGGTGGCAGGGCCAGGTTAATTTTTAAATATATTAAACATCAGTCCTGCCATTGTGCTGCAGAGACTGCAACAATTGGCGCTGGTGATTATTTTTCTTAGCACTCATTACTCAAGTACTTTTGCAGCATGGCATGTGGTATCTGCACAGAATTCTTTGTGGCAAGGCCTGCCATAGATTGTACAAAACTTTTTATAGTACTGGATATTTCAGTCAGAAAATCAAAAATGTATTAAAAGTCTAGTCCACTAACCAGAGCACGCAAATTATCTATATAACGTACTATTTGTATTCCTGCTTTATTTCAGACTTCACACTCTCAAAATAAATCATTAAAATCGTCCTTCTTGTTTCTAGTTTCGCCTTAAATATATTTTTTTCAATTCGGTATCGCGCATACAATATCTTGAGCTAGCACAGGTTTATCTAAAGAAACTTTCGTTTTTAAGAGGCAGAATTCTGAGCCTAAACAACATATACCGTTTCCTAGAAACGAGAACCTGGCTTTAATCCCGCAGCCACTGAAGCTCAAGGCACCTCTTCCAGGAGGAAACCACATGTTCACTACATCTGAAGAATGCATCGTGTGGGGCCCTCTTAGTGGATGTATCTGATGTTATAGGTACAGGGTTACCAAAGGAGGTTTACCAAGGATATTGCTGTTCTGCAGTAACTTACATATTTTTAAATTCCATTCATTGAGCAATAATATTTGACTACTGATAACCTCTTTTATGAATGCTTGACTAATTACTGCAATTATACCATCGATATTTAGTTTATTTGTAATTTTGTACGTTAAGTAATTAAATAAATAAATAAATAAAAACATTAAACACACTAGGTAGGGCTTGTGTGTGTGTGTGTGTGTGTGTGTGTCAAGTTATAAGACCCCTTATTGGGCTGTTGTTGCAGATGACTGCCTACGAAGGTATCATTTTATAGATAACCTTCCATTACAAAAATGTTATGCTTCTCTAGTTTTTCTTGGTGCCCTCCAGCAGAGCCTTCACAGAGTGACTAGGGAGTGCTAGGGAGTGCAGAGTGACTAGGGAGTGCTAGGGAGTGCAGAGTGCTAGGGAGTGCAGAGTGACTAGGGAGTGCTAGGGAGTGCAGAGTGACTAGGGAGTGCAGAGTGACTAGGGAGTGCAGAGTGACTAGGGAGTGCAGAGTGACTAGGGAGTGCAAGGGAGTGCTGAGTGCAAGGGAGTGCAGAGTGCTAGGGAGTGCAGTGTGCTAGGGAGTGCAGAGTGCTAGGGAGTGCGAGGGAGTGCAGAGTGACTAGGGAGTGCTAGGGAGTGCAGAGTGACTAGGGAGTGCAGAGTGCTAGGGAGTGCAGTGACTAGGGAGTGCTAGGAAGTGCAGAGTGACTAGGGAGTGCTAGGGAGTGCAGAGTGACTGGGGGGTGCTAGGGAGTGCTGAGTGACTAGGGAGTGCTAGGGAGTGCAGAGTGACTAGGGAGTGCTAGGGAGTGCAGAGTGACTAGGGAGTGCAGAGTGCAAGGGAGCGCAGAGTGCTAGGGAGTGCAGAGTGCTAGGGAGGTCAGAGTGACTAGGGAGTGCAGAGTGACTAGGGAGTGCAGAGTGCTAGTGAGTGCAGAGTGCTGAGTGCTAGGGAGTGCAGAGTGACTAGGGAGGGCTAGGGAGTGCAGAGTGACTAGGGAGTGCTAGGGAGTGCAGAGTGACTAGGGAGTGATGTGCAGTGCTAGGGACTGCAGAGTGACTGCAGAGATTAAGCTAATGGCAATGTAAATGACAATGCCATTTATTTATCTGTTTTCAAAACCAACACATAAATACAAATTTTGTCATTTACAATGCCAATAGCTCTAACTTTTCCAAAGGCGAAACCATTGCATTGTAAATGCTTGTTTTTAAATGGAAAGCGTAACAGTAAGTAAGTAGGTCAGGTAGCACTAACCCACCCACAGAAAGGCCTCTCCTTAACTTTTTCCACGCTATCCTGGGACTTTTTGAAGTCCAGATGAAGGAGCCTATTTCACCCTGTAATTTAGCGATGTCCTCCACCTCAAATTGTAGTGGAACAGAGTTATATAGAAAGGTAATTTTTGGCAATATTATCATTTTTAGAAGGTTAACCCTCCCATAGATGTTTAAAAGAAGGTTGGCCTATTGTGTTATTAAACTAGACACCTCTTTGGAGACCTTCTTCCAGTTGATTTTGGGGATATCTTCTAATTTCTGAGCTAATTGAACACCAATATACCTCATTTGGCTCTTACCCCCCTGGCTACCATTTGCTTGATTCCATTCCATTATTTCGGTCTTTTCTTTATTGATTTTATATCCTGATACTCCACCAAATATTTCTGCCTTCTCAAATAGCCTGGGTATAGCTTCTGCCAGGTTTGATGTAAACAGAAGCAGATCATCTGCATAAAGAGCGAGTTTTAACTCTAGCACTGCGATTTTAAAGGGGTGAATAGTTGGATCTGCCCTAAGCCAACACACAAACAGCTCGATGTATAGGTTGAACAAGAGCGGTGACAAGGGGCACCCCTGCCTAGTGCCTCTTGTGATATTGAACTAGTCTGTTAGTGCTCCTTTCACCAGAATTTTTGCTTTTGGGTTAAAGTAAAGAGATTTCACAGCCTGAACAAATTTGTTAGGGAAACCAAAACTATCTAATGTCCGGCAGAGATATACCCAGTTCACCTGGTCAAATGCCTTTGCCGCATCTATTGCCACAATTGTAAGGGAGAGCTTTTTTACTTCAGCTACATCAATTGCACCCATTACCTGGAAGGTGAGCTCCTTTAACTGTCTCCCAGGTATGAACCCTCTCTGATCTGGATGAACTATAGTCTTAATAACTTTAGCCACCCTTGCTGCCAGAATACCTGCAAAAACCTTGTGATCGGAGTTTAACAAGGAGATTGGCCTGTAAGACTCGATCTTCTGGGGATCCTTGTTTGGTTTTAAGATCAGGGTCACAGTCGCTTCTGCCCAAGAACTTGGGATGCCTTCCCTCTCCATGTATATTTCATTAACCAGATTTTTTTAAACCGGCACTACCTTATCCAACATCCCCAAGTATACCTCGAAAGGAAGCCCATTTGGACCGGCTGCTTTGTCCCTGGCCATTTTTTTTACATGGTGCTCTGACCTCTTCCTCTGTTATACTCGCTTGCAAGAGTAACCTATGTTCTTCTGACAACTGAGGGAAGAGTTATTTGCTTTAGCCATACCTGGGCTCCCTCAGGACCCGATTCAATATCTTCCTCATATAAATCATTTATAAAGGATCTTGCCTCCTCCCGAATTTCACCATCCTCATATAGCAACGCTCCTGTCCTTCTTTGAATTAGGTTCTTTATCAAACTCCTTATCCTATCTGCCTTTGCCTTCCATGCTAAAAGAGAACTACATTTCTCGCCATATGAGAAATGCTGGAGCTTGCGGACTTTCCACCTATTGATGATTTTCTTATCCAGATTACCCTGATATTCTGCCTGTATACATTCCAGCTCTTTTTGCAAACGCAACACCAAACTCTGAGACGCCAAAGATGCCTTCCATAAATCCAACTCCTTTTCCGCTTCATCTTTTTTCATAAGTTTCCGCTTACTAATCATTATGGAGGAAAATAACCCTCTTATATAAGCTTTAAAGTCCTCCCAGACTATCTGGTCGTTAGCTGTGCCAATATTAAACTTAAAGTACTGGTCTGTTTTTTCTCCCAACTCCAACATCACTCCTTCATCCAATAGCATTGTCCTATCAAGAGTCCTCCTTCTTTGGAGCTCTTTTTGCTTAAACACCAAAATCATCTCTACGGCTGAATGGTCTGATAGAATTGCAGGGATATGAGTTATTTTTTTTTTTTTTTTGGTAAACCTTTATTTACACACAGAGCAAGTACAGGTATGGGCCTACAACCATCACGGCTGGCCGCTAGCACGATTTGATCAACGCAAGTAAGCATGTCATTGAAAACAGTTGCTCGCCGCCCACCGACACAATACCAAGATTACTTAAAATTCGCCCACTGCTCGTCACACACATAGCAGGATCAATAAAGGTTTCTTTTGAAAATTTTTAAAAGGAGAACAGGATCCGGAACCGTATATTCAATCAAGAACAAAGGAAGGGAGTACGATATCGTAGGATATTCACAGACAGGATGACTGCAATTAAAATAAGAGCGCCGGTATGCCTTAAACAGGATAAGAAGTGAAACCATTACACGTTATGTCGTCATAGCAGTCCAACCAGCACATCCCAGAACATCCCAGAAACATCCACCCTAATAGAACAAACTGGACAGATCATAGAATACACTACCCAGATCCCAGGAAAGAAAGAAAGGGAAAGAAAAATAAGGCCATAGAAACAATAAAAGGACAAAACTAAGAAGACCCATCCCGCCAACCCCCCACCCTGCACTCCTGTAGATGGCCATGGCCCACCCCCCCTAACAGTGTGCCTGTCGCCCTAAAGAACATAAACCCCCAAAAGAAACAGATTCATAAAAGAAAGAAAGAAAGGCAGTTACGAGTAAAGTGGAGGAGGAACACCAGGCCAGCTCCCGGCCCCACCGCACCCCGCGCCAACCCTCAACACAATAAACAACACTGAAGCAAACACAATCAATCCGCAAGAGGGAACAAGATACACTGTTAGCCCGCAGAGTTACATAGTTAAAACGTTTCCGAGGGCAACCTTTTCCATCAGTCCGTTAGCAGTCTCAGCTCAATGGAATCTCCATCACCCCTGACCCGCCCTATCCAGCTCACCCATATGCAGCAACCAGTCAATGTCCGAAAAGAATATTCCGGGAGACTCAGGTTTCCCGAGTGGGGAATACAGTCGGCCGTGTTGCGTAGAGGAAACGCGGGGATCAAGCCACTCCAGTATGTCCATCAGACGTCGCGGCGGGACAGCACAGGGGGACATTGGTGTAGGAAATGTAGGAACCGTTCCATTCCAATGTCGGATCCTCGTCGGAGCACTCAAGGGCGCTACATGAACAACCGACCCCTTCGGTGTCACAGAGCCAGTGGTCCCAGACTCAAAGGAGTCACCCAGTGGGCAACCAGGAGTGGTAGGAGTCGGGTCCCCAACGAGTTCCCAAGTCGGTAGGGTATCAGAAGAGCAGCCATCTGTTGTGCTCACAAGCAAAGTGGCAGACGCCCAGAGCATGGGTGGCGCCTCCGTCCTCGGGGTGACAATAATGGCGTCCAACTTTTCTTCCAGGATCCGAGCGTCTCGTTGTAGGGCACCGCGGAGGGCGCCAAGAGCCAGAAACAGGTCGCAAACCGTTAGCCCTTCACCATGCGCCGCAATGTCAGCACGCCTCCCAAATGCGTTCCTTTCATCACCTTGAAGCAGCCGAAGCCGGGAGACACCACCGCAAACAGCCTCACGGTCAACATCCAGCACCGTGGAGGACCGGGAGCGGGCACCAGACAAAGAAGAGGGGGAGTGCATGGCGTCACAAACAGGCTAGGGGAACCAAATGCAGCAGTCCGGGCAGTCAACTCAACCCGGCGGGTCCCGTGAGCAATGAAATTATTCACTAGCACGATTCAGGGAATTCCCCCGGTCGCAGGAAAGCCGGGTTCCAATTCCGGCGGCCGCTGTGTTGAGCACCCCCGTCTGGAAGCAGCAGCCCGTCTGAGGAGGAGTCGGGATCGCTCCAAAGCGCCAACGCCGGAGTCGAGGCACAAACAGAGAATCGGGACAAAATGCGCCCCAGCTTGGGCGATCGGTCAGGTTTCACGTACCGGTGGCCGCCATTGTGGTGTCGGCGGTCAGCACAGCGCTCCACTCCAGGCCCCGGCTCAGACGTCTTTACAGGCCTCAGAGAAGATGGGACGAATCTCTGGCATCCGGGCAGGTAGGAGTCCCGGAGGCAAACAAACAGCGGTCATGTATTTTCCCCCGCACGATTCCGTGATGCGGGCATAGGATAGCGGGCAGGATATGGTCGCGAGGCGGAAAGGTTTACGGAGCCGGGCGCCTAAGCGGCCATCGCGGTCGCCGGCCTGGCTCCTCCCCGGGATATGCATTATTGACTCAACTTCGGAAAGCATCGCCTGATCCGCAAGAAAATAATCAATTCTTGAATGATGCTTATATTTCTTACTATAAAAGGTAAAATCCCTAGTTTTCCCATTCTTGCATCTCAAAATATCGAGCAGGTTGAAATCTTTAATCATGTTTTTTAGCGCCACAGACATTCTTGTTGGGGTATTATATTTTGCTTTAAAGGTATGATCTAGATCCTTATTCAATATTAAGTTAAAATATCCCCTGATTATAATTGGTGCAGTGGTGTTTAACAAACTGGCCTCTAGTTTCCAGAGCGCTCCTGGGTTGTCATCATTTGGCCCGTAGTATGCTACACAAACCAGCGGCATACCCTTTACTGTCAAGGTAGCCGCCAACCATCTCCCTGACTGATCTGTGTCATATTTTATGACATTTATGCCCGCATTGCCTCTGATAACTAAGGCAACTCCCCTAGTGCTTCCCTTTTGCTCTGAACAGAGCACCTCTTGGATCCATCTGACCTTGCTAAAACCCAGTTTACACTCATGGGCCTCTAGGTGAGTTTTTTCTAAAAAAACAAATGTGATCCTCACTATTATTAAGACATCTTCATCCTACCTCTCAGGCCGTTAACATTCCAAGTTATTAAGTTAAATTTATTTGGCCTATCCATTTTTGCAGTTCCCTGAGCTCCTCCTTCGCAACTCTAGTGTTTTAAAACCAATATGAGGACTACATTTTTTATTTTTTCCCTCTTCCTCCCTACACCCTGTGCTCCCTCCCCTTCTCCCACCCATAAGGAACCCTCCTACCATACCCTTGGCGATGAAAAAACGCCTTTTCGGGACCCTCCCTTAGCAGCTAAGGCACCTACTGATGAGCTTCCACCACAAGGCTGCTGAGTTTGTTTCTCCTTGTAGCTGCAAGCTCCCAACTCCCTTTTGAACCAATCAGGTAGCAAGGCCTTTACTCTTGACTACTTCGATTTTTCTGCAAGGGAAAGGGGAAGTGGAGTGAGAAACAAAAGACAAAACACTGGTTCTTGTATGGTTCAACGCTGTTTCTCTGGGTAAGTGTGCCGGGCCTTCTGCAGAGATTTCTTCTGTGTTATAAATAATAATCACTTACTCTCTGCAATTATTCGAGATCCTTATTAAATTATTCTACACAACCACAATGAACATACCTCTTAGATTTCGGCCCTGGCTTACACTTCAACAATTACCAAACTCTTCGTGCTTAGTGAAGGCCTTAAAAAGAAGTACACCAAAATGAATCATGAACCAATTACATGAATAATGTCGTTAACTGAGTTAGTGTAATTAGTAGGGGTTTAGATTATACCAGACAACTACTGCATACCTGATTAATTGTTGTCTTGTCGAAGATTATGGGGTTCTGATCTGCAAGGTACAAAAAAAAAAAAAAAAAAAGAAAATACCAAGCACCCTATTTGGGAAAACCTCTGATCAATACTTTGTATCACACCAATGCTTGTTTCCTACTTCACAGCACTGGTTATATACAAAGAAGCACTAATCTCAATACATAGAACATACAGTACTTAACATCAGACTTAAATCAGTCTAACACTCTTTGTTCTATTTAGGGGAGCCAATGCTAGTTTGTTTGATTAGGTAGAGTCAATGATCAAGGCTCCAATGCTTTTAGATCGAGGTTCGTTTTTGCTGTGAATTAAAGACTCGAACGATCGTTTTTGTAGGACAAAAGTCTCAATGTTCTTGGTTTCACAGAAGGGAAGAGGTTAACAAAATCTTACTGTACTCCTTAACCGGAGATGTCGTGCCGTCGAAAGGGAAACACCAGGAACTGCTCTGATGTGCAGAGAAGACCGAAGAAGTGTCTGGAGGAATCGAAGATGCCCAGGTAAGTCGGGAAACCAGCTCGGTCTATTGGGTCTCTAGGAGGAAAAGCTTTCCAGGGCCGGACTCAGCAGGACGGGTGGGAGGAGGAAACACTCTGCTGCACTCGCGATGACGCTCAGATGAAGCGAAGCGTCATCGCGTTTGTCTAGCAGCCTTTTATATCTTGCTGCTTCCCTGAATCCACATGCTGCACATGTGGGGGTTGAAAGACGGTTTACACGTGCGGTTGAGCAACGTGTTCATTTATGGGACTGTCTATCGGTAAACGCTGGCATTGTAGAGGAAACTCCAACAAGTTTTGGTAAACGCAGCAATTCAATTAGGATCGCGTTATGATGCATATAGCTATGATATCATGAAAACACCAACTGGAGAGAGTGGCTTAAACAATACTTTTCTGATTGAAGACATATTATATAAAAAATGTACCATGAAAAGACCTATATACACATTAACCCTTAACACCTACCCTAAAAAGAAAGAACAACAAAAGCTCACCTTTCATATTTCATTATAGTAGATTTCAAAAAATAACTACATTTCAACTACATGTTTTAATAACTCCTGACATATGTTATACCCCCATTTTCTTTTTTTTATCTCTCAGCCCCTCACTTCTCCATTGCAACAAAAGCAAATATATCTCCCTCGTAATTAGTGTGTCCGTATAAATACCAATATCATGCCATTTTTGCCTACATTATTGCTTCATTTGTGCCAAGAAAGTGTCTACTCCCTCCGGGGAGCTAAAATTATGCATCTTGTTTCTCCACATGACCTTCAATAAGGCTGTGAATTTCATTTGGACCTGGGTGCCCTGACTTCTCAACTCGGGCATTCTAGATCCAAAGTCCCATTGCCTTTGCGCTGCTCTTACTAAGGTCAGATCTAATTTGATAGTTCACTGACTCACATTGAAGTGCTGTTTCTTTTAAAGCTCTCCCCAGAACCAATTCCTTGACGGCATATGAATGAAAATTGATTAAGATCCTTCTAGGGGCTTTCCTGTCAGAGTGCATCTTGAAGGGATCTCTGTGGACTCTCTGAATTTCTTTATCCAGGTCTATGTCAGATCTGTCTTTCAGTATTCCTTCTCTTACAAGTTTGCATATAAATGCCTTAATGTCTCCTCCCTCCGCACCTTCAGGTATTTTGAGAACTCTTAAATTGTTTCTTCTTGCCTGCATCTCCAACCTTTCCAAGTCCTCCTAAAAGGATTTATTTTGGGCTTTTAAATTCACTAAATCTTCAGTGTTCTCTTGAACAGCTTCCGAGAGGGCCTTGACTTCACATTCAAGAATTCCAGTTCATAAAACGATATCATCCACTTTCCCTTCTAATAACTCGCAGTTCTCATGTATCCCTCTCTGATTAGCCTCGGAGATCTCACATTTTGAGAGTAGATCACCCCTTAGACTTAGAAGCATTGACTAGTTATGACCCGCCCGCTCCCCCCCATTAGAGGTGTCTGCTTTTAAACTGGCCGGTACAGTATTGCTATCAGATGTAGGCACCGATGGTGTTGATTGCGTATTAAAGGGAAAATCCGTGTTAGAGGACTGAACTGTTGTAGGCTGGAGTGATTCCAGCCCCGGGTACTTCTACAAGGCTATCCTGACTGGCCTCTTTCTCAGCTCCAATGTCCGTCATTAATGGAGCATACGGATTTTCCAGTAGAAGCGGGGGAGAACTCTGCTGGAGACCTGACATCTGTCCCTTGGAGATGACCGCCTGTTCCATAATTTTGAAATAAGATTTCAATGAGGGGGTAGTCTTAATGGATGGACGTACTGCCCTGGCCTCCCTCCTCTTTTTAGTGTCCCCAGATGTTATTGTTTTTTTTCTCCTTGGGGTGGTTGGAATCACTCCCCCGGGAGTTTCCTCCTCCACTGCTAGTTTTTCTCTATTTTTTACCTCGAGGCACGAGCGCAACTGATATCTGTTTTTTGGGGGGGGGGGGCTGCCCTCCTTTAATGGGCTGAATGCTCAAGAAGTTACTAAACCCAGCCTGAGCCCCTCGCAATGGCTGTTCACTTCCTGATTTACTGCCTTATTTCCTAGACCCAACTCGGGGGAGACCGTAAGAAGGATCCAAGTGGGAAGAACAATGCTTCTTTTCCATGGGCCAAGCTTTCCCCCACCAAACGCCCGTCTTACCGCATCTGTCGATGAATCACAAAGGACCCGCGTAGCAGAGTCCTCCCGCTGCGAGACTGCCCGGCGGTGTACTGTGCTGGCTCTGCCTTCCGCCACCCTGTATCCAATCCTGGCGACCGCTGCCTGAATCCTCCGCCACAGTTTGGTTCGGCGTTCCCCGAACCCATCGTATACCGCTGCCTCCTCCTGCCCCATGCAGCGTCACCGTAATGCCAAGAAGCCGAGATGCCGGCAACTCCAGTTGCGGTATAAAGGTATAGAGGCAAACGGGTTGGAGAAATTAAAAAAATAGAAATAATCAGGGCCAAAAAGTTATTTATTTTTCAAAGAAAATACATTTCTTATTTACCCTAACAAGGCTTTTGCTGCGCCGCTACGGGCGATGCCATTGCCGACCACTTTCGGGGTTCTACCAGTGCTCTTGCCTCACCGTGCTGGGAGCTCCTGCGACCGGCGTCAGCCCACCGCCATGCTCCTCGGAAAAAAAACTAGCTGGGGATATTGTTGGGGAAAGGTTGTTGGAACTACTATTTTTAAAAGTTTTAATGATTGCACCCACAATTGCAGCTAGAACTGTACTTTAAAAAAAGTTTTACTAAAAGCGTACCTTGCACTCGAACTGATTTTTACTCGTATGTATCGTTGAACACTTCCTGCCTCCAGCAGTGCCTTCGCGCTGATCGGTTGGTCCTCAGCCAATCAGAGCCCAGCCCGGGAGGAGCCTGTTAAGCCCCCGAGGCATTTAATGAAAGCCGCAGCGCGGACATGTGGCAAAACTGAGCTGGGGGTATTGCTTGGGAATTATTGGGGGAACGGTTGTTGGAACTACTATTTTTAAAAGTTTTAATGATTGCACCCACAATTGCTGCAAGAACTGCACTTTAAAAAAAAGTTTTACTAAAAGCGTACCTGGCACTCAAACTGCATGTTACACATTGTGTGTATCGTTGGACACTTCCTGCCTCCGGCAGTGCCTTTGCGCTGATTGGTTGGTCCTCAGCCAATCAGTTCCCAGCCCGGGAGAAGCTTGTTGAGCCCCCGAGGAATTTAATAAATGCCGCAGAGTGGACGCGCCGTTGGCGCGCCAAAGGCGCACCTAAGGCAAGCCCGTCTGCGCCCATCCGCGCCTGGACATCGCCAGGAGCCAGGGACTCTGCCTCATCTGAGGCACAGAGACTAGCCTACTCAAGTGAAGCATTACTTGCCTTACAAGGTGTGGACACCTGTGGGACTCACGGTTGGGCCCCAGAGGATTGTCCTACCCTCTGTGGAAAATGTACCTTTGAGATTAACCCTCCTGGGTACCCTACACTCTCTGGGCCTAGGGCTCAAACATACACCATTCTGAGTGTCAACTGCAGATCCCTGACTAAACACCACACTGAGTTGTTCTACCTCCTTCAGGATCGGTCACCTGAGGTCCTCTTTCTAATGGAAACCTGGCTTTCCGAGGCCTCTGTGGCTATACCAGCACTAGCCCTCCCACAGGTAAAGCAATATGCAGTCTAAATAGAACAGGGGGAGAGGAGGTGGTATTGCGATTATCTATAAAACAGTCCACTCGTGTAGCCTTATCCCCCCAAGACATACCGGACTGTGAGAGTGCGCTCTTCAAAATCACACAGAGTGCAAATTTATTGTCCACTTGGTCCATCTAAAACTTTTAGAGAAGCCTTGGCGAATACCTTTATGGTACTAGCACTCCAGACTGCCAATTTTAATTTTATTGGTGACCTAAACACCCATCTAGAGATGCTGGGATCTCTGGACATTTTAAGTTTCCTCTGAGATTTGGCAGCTTGCCAATTGAAGCAAGTGGTCCTGGGTCCTACGTATATTGCTGGGCATCTCCTCGACCCATTGGAAGTCCAAGCACTCCTCCCTATGATCTGGACAGATCACTTTCTCATCTTAATGCGGCTAACGGTAGCAGACCCAGAGTCCCTGTCAAACCAGCACCCTCTACTGAAACGGCCTTGGCACAAACTTGACCAGGTGGCTTTCCTCACAGCCTTGAGCACACAGCCGCTGGATAAAGCCGTAAATATGGAAGAGGCCGATGCGCTCTTTCTTAGGAGGGTAACCCAAGCACTGGACACTTGTATCCCACTCAAACTCACCAACTCTAAAGGTGCTTGGGCTAACGCCTGGTTCAATGATGATCTGACCCTAGCCAGGAAGAATTGCAAGGTTCTGGAAAGAGTATGGAGGCGTTCATATGATTCCCAGGCTAAATTACAGTACAGATCAGCAATCAAGTCTTACCATAAATTGGTGTGTTCAACTAGGGCAGCTCACTACTCCAGCCTGATCACTACAAGTAATTATTGTAGCGAAACCATATTCTCCCTTTTGAAGGATTTGGTTACCTCTCCCTCGGCATCAGGCAGCATTATATCTTCCAGCCGACAATGTGAAGAGCTGACGAATTACTTTCTGGAGAAGGTGGAACGTATCTACCATAATTTTTTTAATTTTTTTTATAAAAACTTTTATTGCACCTGTATAATACACAGCGGAATGCCTACAACCCTGTGAGCCGGCCGCTAACACAGTTCGTAATTCAAAATGCAGCATTTTAAAATAGTCAGGCAACCATCAGTCTTTGTATTAATCCAAATAAGGCCGCTGCGAAAGAAAGGTGCATCACAGATATCTGTATCGACGCTGGATGAGGTTTTTGATTTTACTTTTTTGTAAACAATAACATTCAACTTCAAACGTTAGGAATAGTATTTCTATCTTGCGTGAATCAACACAGTCTGAGTTACAAGTACCTCTTGTGAGAGGCCTACTCTAATCCCATACTCATTTACTTGATCGCACCCCACCAATCTCACCATTACATCCACACCCTGCCTCCCCATTAGCACTTCAAATAGGAAATCCCGTACAGTAACCTCGGCTTCCCTCCTCCCAACAATTCTCACTTAGTTTTACCCCTCTTCCTCTTCCTCGTCGGAGACATCTTGATCCTCTTCCAGCAAAGGGTCACAAATTTCCCCCCTGTACACATTCCATTTCGTCCAAATCTTATTCCACTTCCCCGGGCAGGCCCGATTAGAATATACTGCCCTTTCCGTTACCATCACCCTGTCCATATTTAGACACCATTGTGATTTGGTCGGCATTTCTGCCGCGCCCCAGCGCTGTGCGATGTCTCGTTTTGCCACCATTAATCCTACTGTGACCCAGAGCTGTTCATATCTAGAGAGGTCAGTAGGCTCCCATACGTTTAACAAGCACCTCCTTGGGTCAGGTAACAGCGATAGTTCTAACGTTTGCGAGATGGTGCGGAGTATCTGTTTCCAGTATTCCCGAATCTTGGGGCATTCCCATATGGTGTGAAAAAATGTTCCTTCCTCCCCACACCCACGAAGACAGTAAGGATGTGGTATCCTATGGATGCGGTGTAGCATGGTCCTGGTGTAATAAACCCTGTGTAGTATCTTGAGTTGTACTAACCGTAGTCGGGCCGAGATGCCTACTTCCTTAGGGGATCCAAGCGCCTCATTCCATTCATGCTCGTCCATTTCGCTAGTGTCACCCTCCCATTTTGCCTTTAATAGGAGTGTCGGATCTGGGAAGTTATTGAGCAATTTCCGGTACGTGAGTGATGTTGCCCGTTCCATCATAAAATCTGTAAGGAGGCGGTCTTCTAACGGCGAGGACTCAGGCAGTGTTGTGTCGGGGGGCAGGGCTGCGAGCAATGCATGTCGTATCTGGATGTATCTATAAAGTTCCCTGTCACCAAGGTCATATAATTCTTTTAGCCGGTTAAAGGGTATCACCCCGTTCCTCTCCCAGAGATCACCCACCGTGGAAATCCCTATAGTGTCCCAGTGTGCAAAGCCCTTACTGTTTCTCATGTTGCCCAACATCCGAGAATCCCATAGCGGGGTCATTTTGGTGATCTTCCCCTTCCATCCCAGTGCTGCTGTTGCTGTATGCCACATCTGTACTGTCAGTCTAGTGGGCCCCAGTAGAGCACAAACTTTACGGTGATCGTATAATGGACCCAACAGGCTATTCGTGCCCAGTTGCGCCCTGTCCGACTGGAACGCTGGCTCAGTTTGAGGCGTGTGAATCCACTGGTTGATGGGCTTAAGGTGTGCTGCCCAGTAGTACAGTCTTAAGTTAGGTAATGCGATACCACCGTCGTACCAGCCTCTGTGCAGCTTGGATTGTGCAATGCGTGCAGGGAGGTTCCCCCATAGAAGGTTAGAGACCAGCGCTGCCACTTTCTGGAAAAACCTAGGGGCCACAGGATAGGGTGTATTTTCGAGGACGTATAAAAAATGTGGCAACGCCATCATTTTATAGAGTGCAGCTCTACCCAGGAGTGTTAACGGGAGACCCGACCAGAACGCAACATCTCGTTAAAGTCTATCCAGGTGAGGCTTCAGATTCTTACCCATAAATTCCGCTGGATCCCTAGTAACTTGAATGCCCAGATATTTGAACGACGTGCCCGCTATCGCTAGTGGGCACGCCTCGCCAAGGTTCGGGGCCTGTCCCTGCAAAACATACAGTTCTGACTTATTCCAATTCAGCGTATAGCCGGAAACGCTGCCGTGTGTGTCACAAATATGCAATAGAGCCGGTACCCCGCATTCGGGGTTTGTTAGATAAATCAACATATCGTCTGCATATAAAGACAGGCGGTCCTCCCATCCCTCACGCCATGATATGCCCTTGAGGAGAGGCGAGGTCCTTATGAGGGTCGCAAGGGGTTCCAAGGAGATAGCGAACAGCAGGGGTGACAAGGGACAACCCTGCCGTGTACCCCTCCCCAGCGGGAACGTGCGCGAGATATGTCCATTAGCTACCACGTGTGCCACCGGGTCAGTGTATAATAGTTTGACCCATGCAATAAAGCGGGGCCCGAATCCCAAGCGCTTCAGTGCCTCAAAAAGATACGCCCATTCCACAAGATCAAACGCCATTTTTGTGTCAAGTGCTAAAATCACCGCTGGTGCGTTAATAGAATCTGCTCTAGCCACCACGCCGTGCAGCCTTCGCAGATTCATCGCTGTATTTCTGTGTGGCATAAATCCGTATTGATTCGGGTGTATAATCGACGACAGATGGGGCAGGATTCTGGTCGCTAGGAGTTTAGCTAAAATCTTAACTTCGGCATTTAACAAGGATATGGGGCGATAAGAGGAACACTCATCAGGTGGTTTGCCCGGTTTAGGAATAGTTACAATGGTCGCCACACGTTGGTCCGGCGGGAGGGAACCCTTCTCTAGACATTCCCTAAATATTCCCAGTAGATGTTCACTGAGGGTTCCAGGCACTGTTTGGTACCATTCAATGGGTATGCCATTGGGTCCCATTGCTTTGCCCGGGTTTAGTGCCCGAATCGCCAGCTGGATTTCATCGGCGGTGATATCCGCTTTCAGCTCATGTGACGCTTCCGGGGACAATCTTTGGACCTCGATCGGAGCTAGGATGTCTTTGGACATCTCAGGTGTAATCACATGTTCCGGGGTGTACACCCGTTCAAAGTAGGTCGCGAGTAGTTCAGTGATACGTCTTGGGTCTGTGTGTACCGCCCCTCGGAATTATCAAGCCATGCTAACATTCTCCCAGCTTTTTCACCCACCTCGTAGATTCTATTTTGAGTGTCGGCAATGTGCCCTTGTACTCGGATGCGCAGGTGATCGTTGTATAGTTGTTGTTGAAGGGTAAGTGCGTGAAGGGTTGATGGAGAGGGGTGGTGTTCATGGGCTGCGGCCCGTTTCTGTGAGGCCACCTCCAGATCAACTAGTTCCTGTGACAACTGTCTTTTATGACCCGTGATGGAGTTAATGGCTTGTCCCCGCAGGACCGTTTTATAGGCTTCCCAAAGTGTCTCGGGGGAACGCACTGAGTGTATGTTCTCTTGGAAGTATTGCTTTGTTGTTCTCTTAAGGGCCTTGCAAACCTGTGGAACCTTAAATGGGGTAAATGCGTTTGCGTAATCGTGTCTGAGAAGAAAGTGTTAGCGTGAGTGGCGAGTGGTCTGAAATCCCTCGAGGGTGAATTGCCATTGTGTCTATATGTTGGAGGCCTTCTCCCAGCGTCAGGAAGTGGTCGATGCGAGAGAGACTGCCGTGTACAGCGGAGTGAAAAGTGTATTGTTTCGTACCCGAGTGCAGATGTCTCCAGATGTCAGTCAGTCCCATGGCCGTTACAAACCGCTGGAGGTAGGGGACCCCACCCGCATGAACCGGTGTGGGGTATCTATCAAGTTGTGTGTCCAGGACTGCATTAAAGTCTCCCCCCAGGATGATCTCACCCTCGGGGAGAGTCAGAAGAAAGTCACCTAATTTTGGGAGGTGAACCGAGTGCAATGCCGGTGGGATATATACTGAGACCAAATTAAAAAGTTTCCCCTCCCATTGCCCCTGCAAGGCCGCGACGCAGCCCTGGTCATCAGTCTTAGTCAGTAAGGGGATGAAACTTGCGTTTTTCTGTATCAGGATACCGGTCCCCCTGGAACCGGACGTGAACTCAGAGTGAACCAACATTTTTGTAGCCTCCTCTATCCAAGGCCTTGGTAGCCCCCCCTACCAAATGAGTTTCCTGCAGTAGTGCTATGGTGGGTTTTTGTCTTTTAATTGCAGTCAGTACCAACCCTCGTTTGACCTTGTCCCCAAGACCTCTCACATTCCAAAGATAATAAACGTAAGGAAGAGCACTGTGACTCAAGGTCCACTACCCCCCTTACCGGGACAGAATTATCAGCCATTAGGTACTATGGGATGCATGGTGTATTGGCCAAGAAGTGGATCAGGTATGGTGGCCATGCCGGTGCATAGCGAAGGGCTGAGGGACATCACAGGGGGTCATAATCATTGTCCATCCCACCCATCTTGCGTTGACTCATACAAAAATTCAAACAGTGTCCTCGACCGTATATATACATTCCTAACTGTAACAGTACAACTCCCCCCCAACCCCCCTCCCTGCTACCCTGCCTAACGGACTTTCAACTGCCCGCCCCCCCAACTGAGCAGAGTGCTTAACCCATCCCGCAACCAGAGTACTTGCGTGTAGGGAGGAGAGTGTCTCCCCGAGCAGGCGGCATCCCTGCGTGCCGTTGGGGTGTTCGTGCCAGTGTCCAATTGCAGCTATAAAACAGTGTGTGAATGGTCAGCGATTGCCCTGTCTATGAAAATTAAAGTATGTGGTTCATTCTTCACCGCCGGCCCCCGCAAAACCACGGGACGGAGAGCCCTCCGCTCCTCCACGCCCTGACGTCTGTGAGCCAGTTCTGCTGTCGCCTCTGCAATCCTGGTTAGACCTGTGTCGCCTCCGCTGCCGGTCCACAGTGTGCCACCCCTCAAGCCAGTCCCGGGCCGCTTCTGGAGAATCGAAAAACAATACCTTTTTGTCCGCCACCACTCGCAGCTGGGCCGGAAAAAGCATCGAATACGGCAGTTCCTTTTCCCTCAAAGTTTTTTTAACCCCCAGAAATGTTCTGTGTTTTCTAGAGACCTCTGCCGTGTAGTCTGGGAAGAAGGCAATTCTCGAATTCTGTATTTGGATCGGCGGCGCCACCCTCGCGGCCTGCAAGATGGCGTCGCGGTCTCTGAAATTGAAAAGTCTTGCCAGTATTGGTCTAGGCGGACCACCTGTCTTTGGTTTGCCCCCCGGCACTCTGTGGGCCCGCTCCACTGAGAAGAAGTTCGAGAGGCCTTTGGGCTGGAGTCTGGTTTTGATTATCTCTTCCACATATTGATCCATGGCGCCCTTGTCTTCAGATTCCGGCACTCCTAAAATTCGAACGTTATTGCGCCGGGAGCGCCCTTATTGGTCATCCAACTTTTCTCTGAGTAGTTTGTTATCTGTTTGTAACCGTTCCATCGCTGTTTGTAACTCAGACACATCTTCAACTAGTGATTTAGTGACAACCTCCACCTGTTTTACCCTTTCATTCATTTTCTGGAGGTCCGCCCGTATCAGGGTGACTTCCGTGGCCGTCGCTCCTACCGTTGCCTGCACCTGAGCCAGTGCCGCCAGAACGTCCTCTAGTGTGGCCTTCTTCACCCCCTCGGACTCCGACGTTTTCCCCGCATTCTTGCGCTGATATTGGGGAGGAGTTTGTCTCTCGTACGCGAATTTGTCCAGTTTGGCCTGTGTAGTGCTATTCCTGGGGCCTCTGTTGGACATGGCTTTGGTCTTGCTGTCTTCTCGGACCAGCGTACGTCCGTGATCAAATCAAGGAGGGCCGGTGCTTCGTTAACCTGCCGCCGTCTGTGGGTGGTCACGTTAGTTGACTGTTTCAGTAGTGGCCACCTGGGAGGTCCCCAAGACCGCAGTCTGTATCACGCCCGAGCCCCGGCGCTATCCGCGGCGTTTCTAGGCGTGATCACACGGATATCCACCGCCACTGGCCGTCTCGGGGCCCCGCTTGTATCACCAGGCCACCGGAGGATGCTTACGGGTTGTCCCGGCAGTGCGTCCCGGACACCGGTACATCCGGCCAACCACCGCTGCCAAAAGTTTATTTCCGGCCGGGTCCCAAGTATACGCAACTCCGCTGCCTCCAGAAGAGCATTAGGCCCCTCCTCTCGCCGATCTCTGCCAAGCTATGTCGCGCTGTTTTAGGGTCTTCGCCGCCGCGAAATTGGACCACCGGGTGCTGCACGGGCTCTGGGTCTGATCCACCCCTTTAAGCACCTCGAAAATCAGGATAAATATGACGGATTTCAGTGGGAAGCCGCCTCGTCACGGGAGCCTCTCTAAGCTGCGGCCGCCATCGTTGGCTGCTAGCCACGCCCCGTATCTACCATAATTTTAACCATGGCGTAACACCCAACATCACCGGGAGGAACATGTACATAGGCCCGAGACTGTCCCTCTCATGTCACTTCCCACTATTCTTCCTAAGGACTTGGAAGCACTGGTGGTCAAAATAAAATCAGGATTGCCAGATGACCCCTTAAGACCTGACGTCTTTCGAAAAGTTCAACAGGGCCTCCTGCCTGAGTGTCTGGAGCTGCTCAATCTACCCCTTGCTTAGGCAGTGGTTCCAAAATCCTGGAAGCATGCAAAATTGGTCCCCTTACTTAAAAAAACAACGCTGGACGCATCTAAGTCAGAAAACTATGTCCAATCTCGTTGCTTCCATTTTCATCCAAAATCTTGAAAGCTCATTTGAATTCGACTTTAACTCACTTCCTGGAAGCTAATTCCATACTGGATAGGTCCCAGAACGGTTTCCGACCACAATATAGTACCAAGTCTGCACTGCTGACGGTTGTGGAACGACTGCAGTCCGCCTTGGATGTCGGCAGAACCTCGGCTTTGGTTCTGTTGGATCTGAGTGCAGCTTTTGACACGGTCTCCCACGAAATCCTGCTTCTCCGTCTGGAGGAGATACGGGTTAGCAACAAAACCTTATTGTGGTTCTCCTCCTTTTTGGCCGAACGGACTTTCCAAGTAATAGCTCCCCCTTTTGCCTCCTGTGTTCACCTTCTCCGTTGTGGGGTTCCACTGGGATCAGCATTGAGCCCCACGCTTTTTAAAGTCTATATGAGCCCACTGGCGCGGATGGCCGAAGCGCTGGGAATCTCCTTGGTGTCATATGAAGATGACACCCAATTGGTGATCACCCTGTCAAACAATCCTGGCCAGGATAGAGCAAAATTTAAAGAAGACATATTGGCCATTGCAGAGTGGATGATAGCTAACTTCCTACAGCTGAACTCAGCTAAATCGGAGAACCTTCTGGCTGGCAAAGACTCCCATCTCTGGGACAATGAATGGTGGCCTCCTGCCCTTGGAGCCCCTCCAGCCTCTAAATACACGGTGAAAAATCTGGGAATTATGTTCGACAAAGATCTTAACTTTAAGACTCATGCCCAATCAGTGGCCCGGAAATGTTTCGGGCTACTTCGTGGCCTTAAGCCGATACTTGGTCTGTTTGACGCCCAAACGCGTCAGATGATCATTTAAGTCTCCATACTGGCCTGATTAGACTATTGCAATGTGATTCTTCTGGGATCCAATACGTCGGTGATGAACCGATTGCAGAGGGCCCAGAACGCTGCAGCACGTGTCATCTTTGCCCTCCCCAAGTACAGCCATGCCTCCAACCTCCTCCACCGCCTGCATTGGCTGCCCCTCGAACATCGAGTTTGTTTCAAGGCGCTCTGTACTACGCACAACATTTTGACAGGTATCGGCCCAGAAATCCTGAGCGATCTGTGCGCCCACTATTCCCCCCCCACCAGTGCTGCGCTCAGCAA
Source organism: Lissotriton vulgaris (assembly GCF_964263255.1). Classification (NCBI taxonomy): domain Eukaryota; kingdom Metazoa; phylum Chordata; class Amphibia; order Caudata; family Salamandridae; genus Lissotriton; species Lissotriton vulgaris. The sequence continues at coordinate 1,061,937,333 of NC_141689.1, read as the reverse complement.
ACTTGCTTCTTGCAAGAATTCCACGAATACGAAGGTCCAGATCTGGTGGTCGCTCCTTCAGGCGACAGGCCTCCGCCTTATGGAATTCTCTCCCTCTACATATCCGTAGCAACTCTGACCACCAGGCCTTCAGAAGGCTTGTGAAGACTTGGCTCTTCTCTCAATGCTGACTCCTCGCCTGCTCCCCACTTCGTCTTGCTTCAGCGCTGGGACGCCTCATTGCCTAGGCAGCCATGCGCTCTACAAGTATTCTAATCTAATCTAACTAGAGTACAGCACAACCCATGCACATTGTGATGACTTCAGGAAAGTAATATATGTTTATTTGTGGATACAAAAATATGGAAAACTAACTAAGGATACCATATCACATACATAGTTATAGTTAGGTGTACCTTATTTATTGTAACAATACAATTTTTTTTAACCTACACAAACATTTGAAATTGCAAAGTTATAGTTTTAACTGTATATTCTAACCTGTCACGTGACAACACAATGGTAATAAATATTTTGCAACACCACATTAACTAGAGCTCGTCCCTTCTACATGCACTGCTTATACCCTTTTATGTAACATTACTAGTACCATCATAATTTTTTGCTCTCCAAAAAACACTTAGCACAGCTATCATAGCATATTTTATGACAAAAGTAGTAATAGTAGTAGTAGCAGTAGTAGGTATTTATTGAGAGCATATATCACCGTTAGGTCTCATAGTGCTTCGCCAAACACAGGGGAAACTAAAAGGGACAGGACTGAGAATTGAGCTTTGCGGAATTTTTTATGATCAGCTTATAGGCATAGCTGTAGCGGCAGAAAATTCCATAGTTCAGGTGCTGTTTTGGAGAAGGACCTGTCGCAGTTTCTAACAGTGCGGACATTGGGGATCAATAAGAGGTGTTTACTGGATGAGCGAGGGGTTCGCATTGGCTGAGGTTTAATTAGTTTCTTTGCTACATAGGCGGGTCCCTTGTTGTTCAAATTTTTGTGTACCAAGCAGCATAGTTTAAAAGTGACCCTCTTTGTTATAGTTAGCCAGTGGAGCGTCTAGGCTGGCTGATGGTGAACGGGGGGGGGGGGGCAGATTCAAGACCAGTCTCGCCACAGTGTTCTGCAGCACTTAAAGCTTAGATAGGAGTCTTTAATTTATGGACGCAAATAATGCGTTGCCCTAGTCCAAGCCGTTTATGATTAGTCCCTGCACAAGGGGCATCCGAGAGCAGAAGGGAATCCATTTAAAGATTTTCCTAAGTGAGCGCATTAAGCCATAGCTAGTGCAGACCACGGTGTTATTGTGGTCAGCCATGGAAAGTTTATTGTCTATAGTAACTCCCAGATCCGGACTGCTGTTTTGGGTGGTGGGCATAGCCCACAAAAGTGTGCATGTACAACGGTGAGAGTATTTAGATTGTTTTACACAAAGAGGTTACAAACAAAACAGAATAAAAAACAATATCATTCTGAACAACAAAGGAATTAATCGATTGCCATTATGGAATACTATTTTAAACAGGTGTGGATTTGTATAACATATTTGTCAAGCAACATGATGCTTCAGAAAATCTGCTTGTCCTATAAAAAAAAAAACACAAAAAAACACTAGTCTCCTTTTACATCAGAGCTCTGAGAATAGCTTATTTTGATTATGTCAACGCTAGTGTTATATCAAATTTTGTATTCTAGCAAGTGTCTGATTTTGCCATCTTTCAGCAAATCTACATATAGGGATTAGATGCAGAAGTTCCAGAGTTGGAATGCCCTTGTGAGTCAGTGTCCACCTACAAATTATCATGTTTAAGGGTATTCGTCGACTCAAATCTCTCTTATAATGTAAAATGTTGGAAATGTAGTCCTGACAAAGGCAAAACTAATATTTTTCAAGAGTGGAGAAAAAAGATGGTTTAGGGAAGTGAATTCGCAATCGTGCAACAGATGTTCACGAGTACATGTACATGCAAAAACTGAATTCACAAAAGTTTGCTGGGAATATAGTTAAAGGCCAACTTCTGTAAAGGCTTGTGAATTCCTGAACATTGTGTAAATCTGCAACAATGCAAGTACATATTCCTGTGGGTGTAGTTTTGTGACTTTTTGTTATTAATTGGGCACACAATTTTTTTTGTTTTGTACATAATATTGCACAGAATAGTGCTTTACCGATTCTCCATTATTATTATCAACAGTTTAAATATTGGCTTTTTCAAACATGTTTAACAAAATGATGCTTCAAATTGCACAATAATTTAGCAAACCTCTTTTTTTCAAGCTGCAATGTTTGTGCATATTTGATTTTGAAAGCAGTCACTTATCTTAGTTCCATTTTTATGCATGCATTTGCATACATTCAGGGAGCATTAATATCATTAATGAAACATTATATAGAACTTAAATTACAACATTTTGCAAAGATCTGTATACGTGTTTACGCTGGAACCAGTCAGTAATGCAAGCTAAGCTCAAAGTTTACTACATTTCCTTAGTGCACTTGCCCCAGCAGTAAAGGCTTTGCATTCATTTTTAGGTCTCGCGCCTAGCGTGCACTGTGTAGAAGTGCATCGTGCAGCGCGAGGCATTTTGTATTAAAAAACGGTGTTCCAGCAGTCACTTTGGACTGTGAAACGCTTGTGCGTGTGCTTGTTGTATATTGTGACCCCATTGGCCTTTGCGTGCGTTTCATTTTAAAAGACTGCACGCAATTGGCCTGAAGCACGCGCATAGCTCCTCCCATGGCCTATTGGTGTCTATTACACGCATCAAGCGCGTAATCGACACCAATAGACCGTGGGATGAGCTATGCGCGTGCCCACACAGGCGTGACGTGCGCGCCACTTGTTCAGCCGCAAACAGCCAATGCTCCGGGGGAAGCAATGGCCCTGACGGAAGCTGCGCATCTGTTCTTGCAGGCCGAGCAAGATATACAGTGCTTGCAGTGTCCGAGCTTTGAGGAGCATCTGCAAGCTGCCATCAACTGCTTCAGCTTTGCGGGCTCTTGTGTGAGTTTCACATGCACATATTATTTTGTTACCACAGTCATGCAGTTCGTAGCTCTGTTAATGTGCCTCCTGCAGCACAATGCCTGGCACCCCCACCGAAACACGCACATCACGAGTCCTGAACAGGTGAGGCAGCTCGGTGGTTCATAAAGCGACTGCCGACATCACTGTGTGAAGTCCATATGACAATGTCCTGTCCTGAGAGATAACTATGTTGTTCTGCCCCGTCCCGTTGTCCATGTTGTTTTTCTCCCCCCCACGCCGTACTTTTGGTTGCACTTTTTCTATCACACTTTACTACTTTTTTTCCCACCCCGCCCCCCTCCCGTTGTCCATGTTGTTTTTCCAACCCCCCCCCCCCCCCCCCCCCCCTTCCGTACTTTTGGTTATATTTTTTCTGCTGGTCTCCTCGCTGCGTCGTCAAACATAGCCCACGGAGGACCGGTCGCAAGCAGGTGGTCCACAGGTGCCGCAACCTACTCGGAGGAGCACCGATTCTACTGCTCTCACCCTCGCCCCTTCACTTGTTTCACCTTGGCTCGGCCCCTCTTCTTTCCTAGGGCAGGATGGAACACGGGTGGAGGTATGGTGAGGCATTGGACCCTTTGCCTCATGAAGGATGGACACTACCAGTCTTGCCTTTCCCAGTGCCCATTACCGAGTGATAAATGGCCATCATTATGGCAGCTGAACAATGCCTAAGGATTTAAAAAGCAATCGATAACAGTATATGTTAAACTACACCGAGTAAGGGGGCATTTCAGAAACAGCTTCTTGTTCTTAAAGCTTTATGATCATTAGCTCCCAGTTATTTGAAGTTTTACAGCTGATACATAACGGAGAGGCCGTAAAAATCTAAGCCGAGTGTACGCCCCCTCTGCAGGTCGGTTTAATCTATTGTGAGGGTTTGTGTAAAGACGGCTACATGCCACTTTCCTCAGATTTCAGTTCAGGGGCTTTCAGTCTGAGCTGAGGACAAACCCTTCAATCATGTATCCCAAACATCAATACTATTAAAAGATCATACAGTCTGTGCCTCTTTCATAATGTGCACTGCTGCGCCTTTGAGTGCCAGTACTCTTGCTTGTCTTCAAAAGTGGCCTTTCCCAAGTTGGCACTGCAAAAAATATAATTAAAAAATGTCTCTCTTCAAAGTCCTTTTCCGGGAAGCTTATAAAAAAAAAGCAGCATGTTGACATTTTCTGAAAGCATATGTTGTTTGATTGTGAACCGCCGCATTCAGCTCAGAGGGTGCCTAAAAGCGCTGGGGCTCGCGCTAGGTGGAAAGAAAGGCCTAGGTGATAGTGAAGAAATAGACAGGTGAGATGGAATGATAAAGGAAATAATCTTTAACAAAACAATATGAAGTCACTAGATGCTTCTGCGCTAGAGCACTGTAGATTGGAGAAGAACTTAGAAGAGACCGCAAGGTGGAATTTTGAGTTTAGTAGCTCCTGGGTTTTATATGCTGGCTCTGCTTGCATACAATGTGTGATGTGCATGCACTACATTCCTGTCCATCAAACCCAAAAGCTAGGTAAACAGAACATGCCCTGACTAGTAGCCTATGTTGTTTGAAGATTATTGCAACTGACAATGTGGTTGTTGCAATAATCACACGGGTCCCCTCGGTGTCTTCACTTGCACACACCGTACCTGAGGCGCCTTTCAGTGTGTCCAGTTCAGATCTTGCTGCGTGACTTACAGAATGTTGATACTACACATGCACACGGTCTGCTCCTGGGTGTTGCCTACACCAGCTGCCTCCCCTGCTTCAGACATGTCTGTGGCTGGTGAGGATGGCTCAGAGGGCACCGTGCCGCCATGTGCTCTTGGCAGCGCACCTCTTCCGTGTTTGTTTTCCCGCTCTGCCGGCTGGCCCCGGCGCACCTGATTCCCCCTAGGACGCTGGGCTGGGCCCCGGGCTCTCTGTTACCATGAACGCTGTGCCTGGTACAGTCAGCCCCCAGGGTCTGACCTCATCCAACAACAAACAGGCGCCAGGCCTGTGGCTCCTCCCTGAATTCCTCACCCGACTCTGCTTATTTATGCCGTATTTATTGCATTGAAGTTCCGCATCAGAAGGTGGGCCCCTTCCCAAAGATGGCGGCTGTAATCCGTCAATTACAGACTGACAGGCCGCTTCACAAAGATGGCGGCTGTAATGTGGCAATTACAGACTGACAGGCCGCTTTACAAAGATGGCGGCTGTAATGTGCCAATTACAGACTGGCAGGCCGCTTCACAAATATGGCGGATGTAATGTACCAATTACACATTGGTAGGCAGCTTTACAGAGATGACGGCTTTAATGTGCCAATTACAGACTGACAGGCCGCTACATCTGTCATAATTTACTTTGTTGGCTAACATCTAAAAAAAAGTGTCCACTGTGCTTTCTTCAGATTACACGTGACTGTCTGTGTTTCCCTTTTCTTTCCTCTATCAACTTTAACACTATTATATTTGCTCCTTTTGTCCTGCGTCAACTGCACACCGCATTATTAAAGTTTGAGCTATTGGCATTGCTAAATAATACAACACCAATAGCTCAAACTTTAATAATGCGAGACCTATTGCATTGCAAATGCTTGTTTATTTTATTTATTTATTTTACAGAGTTTTATATAGCGCAATCTTGACCCGAATGGGGGTATCAGAGCGCTTTACATAACACCAGTTGCATTACATGAGGACACATTTACTTTTGTTAGGCACAGGGAAATTAAGTGATTTGCCCAGAATCACAGGATGTTGAGCGTCATTGCTGAGACTCGAACCCAGTTCCCCAGATTCGAGGTCGACCCACCTAGCCGTTAGGCCAACTCCTCTCCCCTAATCCTCATGGATACAAACATTGCTTTAGCGAAAAGCAATCCCCTTTTGCAGATCCGTACTGACGTACTGTAAAAAAGGCAGCCATAGAGTTCCTATTGCAGGGCCATACTTATCCAATGAACAAATAAAATAAAAACTTGTTATTCTTAACCTAAAAAAAATATGTCCTGGGTGTTGGGTGACAAAGAAATTCCACACCCCTCTATAAAATTATATATAACATGCCCAGAAGTAGAAAGCAGACAGGGGAGATTAAAGGTAATACAGGAAAATAGCCAGGGAGGGACAGAAAGATTGGCAGGCATGATACAAATCAACCCCAAGTGTTGTGACTATAGAACTGCCGGGTAATGGGTAACTGCATCACAGTGGAAAGAGAAAATGGGAAGGGGTATGGCTCCTCAAAGGAAAAGAGATGCACCTAACTGCAAGAGCTACTTATTTTGGAACTGGGGAACCAGATTCAAGTCCTAGCGTTGGCTCCACATCAGGTGATTATGGGCAAATCACAATCTCTGAACCTGAAAAAAAATGTATCTGACGTTGTGTAATGTAATCTGGTGCTCGTGTAAAGTGCTCCAATAGCCTTGTGCAGAGTTTTCACTACATAAAACCACAAACAGTAAAAATAGGAAAAATCAACTGCATTATGAGAAAGAAAACTGAGAACAGTTGATACTTTGGGGTTGGGAAAGGGAAGAGAGAGTGCACATCACACAAGGGCTCTGTGCAACCCAAATAGGCTGCAATGCATGCTGCCTAGAGCCGGACATTGTCAGAGATATATTGAATGCTTATATCCATTGCTTCAAGTACACCACTGGGGACAATGCACACATGTGTTCTATTCAAAATGTGCATTATTAATAATGTGCAAAGTTATTAATCTCTACTTGAGTTCATATGTGCACAATGGCATTAATGTAATGAAATTAAAACAAATTTGCTTCGACTTGTTAAAGCAGAGCTTTTCAAACTTTTCATGTTGGTGATACACTTTTCAGACATGCAACATTTCGCAACACAATAATTCAATTTTACAAGCAAACCGGAGGTTAAACTAACTGCATATAAAAGATACAGACAAATACATAAATTGTGATAACCAAATGTATGGGGACACAACATATCTCCCGAAAACCTTACATGTATATTTTTAAAAATACATGATTTGTAAGATAACATACATTTCCAAAACGGTTATGAGTAACAATATGGAAATATGTGCAAGAATTTAAAAAATGTGAATAAAACCAACTACTTACTGTTTTAATGAGATGTATGAGGTTGATAGTATGGACACAACAGTTCAATATTTAGTGGAATATTAGACAAAGACACTCGCATTTCGTCATCAAGCATTTTCAAGCTTCCACTTTTCAGAGTCTTTAAATTTGTCATCATTGAAAAGGATACTTCATAAACGTATGTAGTAGAAAACTTCAGAAGAATTTTTAACACTTTTTTACCTATGCTTGGATTCATTTTGAAAAGCTAATTCTTCTTTTTCAATAAGTAAAAAGTTCCCAATTTCAGTTGAAAGAAATGGATTTCTGATCTAATCAGTCTTGGATTCTCACATTTTGGAGGTAATGATGAACTTTCCATCCGGGCATTGTTAAATGGTCAACAATTAGCTGCAATGTAAAGATCATATTATCGTCTTGAAAAGTATCCTCGCTGTGAACCATCGTCCTAGCCTGCTGGCGCTGCCGCGGCCCTCCTTGCTGTGAACCATCGACCTAAGCCTGCTGGCGCTGCCGCGGCCCATCTTTGCAGATCCCCAAGCTCGGGGATTGTGAGCTTCCTTCCTGCCGCACCTGTACCGGACCGGTACTAAGACTGTCCCGCTACGCCTTTCCCCTACAGAGACTAGAATTGAGAGGACCCTCGTGTCCTGACCCCACTGTACCGTATCACCTTGCTTCAAGATTCGCATATAAAGTGTGTTGAACTCATCCTGGTGTGGTGTCTATCTGTGGGGGGGAAGTTACTTGTCTGTACAATCGCTGGAGACGGCCCTCACCGGAGGCCTCTCCCCTGTGCTCCGCTGACCCTCCGGGTCTCCGTCTAACATTGGTGGCCAGCGGAGCGATCCGAGCCAACGCATATTCGTACAGAGAGTGACTCACCCCACGACCACCATGACAACAAAAGAGAGCGGAACAACGGAAAAATTCCAGATGGAAAAACTAGAAGAATACAACCACAGAGAACTAAAACAATTCTGTATAGAACTGGGCATTGCTACCACAGGACTGAGCACGAAAGAGGACTTCAAACACGCCCTAGAATCCTGGGCAGAGACGGGTACGACCGTACCCCAAAACCAAAGCCAAGAGACACCCGAAACCAGCCCCGCGCCGACAGAAGAAAGAAGACTGGGTCTCTCACCAGAGGAGGCCCGAGAACGAGAGAAAAGCAGGCTCCACGAATTGGAGCTGGCTCGACTTCGCTTGGATGGAGAACTCAAATTGGCGGAACAAAAAATAACTTTGGAACACTTACGGCTCCGAGAGGAGCGAGAAGAGAAACAAAGGCAGAGAGAGTTAGAAGAGAAGAAGCTAGCCTACGAGCATGAGCGCAACTTGAAGGAACTAGAGATTCGGAGGCATAACAAAGACCTCGGGGTCCCTGGACACCCGAGCCCCCCTGTCCCTACGGACCCCAAGGTCCACATCCCCAAGGATGTCGACAGAGAATATTACCGGAACGATGATATCCAGCAATGGTTCAAAGCCTACGAAGTAGCCATGACCTCCCACCGGATTCCCCGGAGAGACTGGGGGGCCGGGCTATGGGGGAGGTTTGTCAACGAAGGGCGAGACGCCCTGCTGCAACTCCCGGACCATCACATGACGTCCTACGACCGAATGAAGGCCGCTCTCCTCACTCGATACGGACTCACGCCCCAGATGTACCGCCAGAGGTTCCGCGACTGCAAACGGATCCCGGGTACGACTTGGGTGGAGTACGTGAACTACTTTAGCCGAGCCTTCGAAGGGTGGATCAAGGGCAGCAAGGTGACCTCTTACGAACAACTCTGACCTTATCGTATGGGAGCACCTCTCTAATAACTGCTTCGTCGAGCTCCGGCAGCACCTCCTTGATAGTAAACTGACTGAACCTCGGCAACTCGCCATTGAGGCTGACCGGTGGGAGAGCACCCGAGTTTCCCGAAACGGGCCCAGCGAACAGAACAGAGCCGCCCAAGAGTTCCATCGCCCCCGAGGGGGAGGGGGAGGCCAGGGTCGGGGAAGAGATACCGTCCCGGTGGCCCCCGCCAGCAACACCCCGCCCCCGACCGGCCGAGGGAGCCTCCCGATGCGACCAGGTGTCCGCGCCAACGTTATCTGCCACCGATGCCAGCGACCCGGCCACTACGCCAATGATCCCAACTGCCCGAAAAACCAGAGCCCTATGCCCCGCCAGGTCGCTGCCGCCGCTCTGGGAGAAGAGCAAACACAAGAAGACACTGAAGAGTACGAGCCAGACCAGCCCGAGTGGGAACCCGCCGCCATGTCCCTGGTCTACCTAGGGGAAAGAGGCCTGATTCCGCGGGCACCCCTTCCCGCCAACACGCAGAAGTACAGCCAGTGGGTCAACATTAACGGGCACCGGGCTGAAGCCCTCCGCGACACCGGGGCCAGTGTGACCGCAGTCCGCTGTCATCTGGTGACCCCGGACCAGATCTTGCCTAATATCCTTTGCCCCATACGGTCGGCCGACAACTCAGAAAGCCTATGTCGGATGGCCTGCGTCCCCTTCGAGTGGGGGGAGCATCCGGAATGCTAAAAGTGACTGTCCGCGATGATGCCCCTGTGGACTGCCTCCTGGGGAACGACCTCAAAAGTTCTCCCAGGTCAGCCGTCGAGAGAAGAGAGCACCTGGGGATGCTGGGCCTCCCTGAATGGGTCTGCGTCACGACCCGGTCCATGGCCGCCCGCACCATCCCCAGTCCAGAAGAACCCGAATGGCCAGCACCTCCTCCCCCGATCGTCCACGAGGGAGCCACCCTGGAAGCCAGTCCTCCGGAAAACAACGAAGAAGGACTCGATCGGCTCCGGGACCTTCCCGAACTGGCCCAGTGGCGTCAAGAGGGTGGCCCCACTCAGGAACAATTCCAACAGGAACAGAGATCATGTCCCTCCCTTGAGGGACTCCGGCAGCAAGCCCTCGCCCAGAGCACAGGAGACACCTCGGGGGCCCACTGGATTTATTGGGACAATGACCTGCTCTACAGCGAGCAAAAGATTGCCGAGCTGGGGGCCAGCCGGGTGCTGGTGGTCCCCCTCCGCTTCAGAGACTTCCTCTTGAACCTAGCACACGATGTGCCTCTTGCCGGACACCTGGGGCAAGACAAAACGTACAGCCGTTTGGTAACCCACTTCTACTGGCCGAAGATGCGAAATGATGTAGCCAACCACTGCCGGGCCTGCCCAACCTGCCAGGCCAGCGGGAAGAGCGGCCGAAAACTCAAAGCACCCCTGCAGCCTTTTCCCATCGTCACCACCCCGTTTGAACGGGTGGGAATAGACATTGTGGGGCCCCTGGACCCCCGAACAGCACAAGGGCACCGATTCATCCTGGTCCTGGTGGACCACGCCACCCGCTATCCCGAGGCCATCCCTCTTCGGACCGTGACGGTGCCTGTGGTAGGCCGGGCCCTGATGGGAATCTTCTCGCGGGTGGGCTTCCCCCGGGAAGTCGTCAGCGACAGGGGCACAAACTTTATCTCTAAATACATGAAGTCTCTCTGGCAACAGTGCGGGGTCACCTACAAATTCACGACCCCCTATCACCCGCAAGGAAATGGCCTGGTCGAGCGATTTAATCGCACCCACAAGGGGATGATCATGGGCCTAGAAGAACCCCTACGTCGCCAATGGGATGTGCTGCTCCCGTGCCTCCTGTTCGCCTACCGAGAAGTCCCCCAGAAATCCCTGGGCTTCAGCCCATTCGAACCTCCTATATGGACACCCCGTCCGGGGCCCCCTCAGCCTGGTCAAAGAAGGGTGGGAGGTGGCCCCTAAGAAGACTCCTCCGGATGTATACAAGTATCTCCTGACCCTCCGCAACCAGACCCGGCGATTCAGGGAACTCGCCAAGGCCAACCTGGAAGCCAGTCAGGAGGACATGAAGAGATGGTATGATCAGCGTGCCTCCTCCATCGAGTTTGAGCCGGGACAACAAGTATGGGTGATGTCCCCAGTTGAACCCTGCGCCTTACAAGACAAATGGACCGGGCCCTTAAAGGTGATAGAGCGCAAGGGTCCCGTCACCTACCTGATCGACATGGAGTCCCCCCGGAACCCCCTACGGGTCCTCCACGCCAACAGACTCAAACCACATTTTGTGCGCTCAGAACTCAGCCTCCTGATGGCTACCGATAGTGGGACGGAGGAGGACTCCGAGCCCCTTCCTGACCTGCTGAAGACACTCGAGCAGGACGGGTCCGTGGAAGGGGTCAGACTCTCCGATGCCTTATCCCCAGAGCAACGCCAAGACTGCCGAGACCTCCTGCTACAGTTTGCAGATCTGTTTTCCCTCATCCCCGGGGTCACCCCCTGGTGCCTTCACGACGTGGACACCGGGGATAGCCCCCCTATCCGACACAGGGCGTACCGAGTGCCAGATCGAGTGCGCACCTGCATCCAGAACGAAGTCTCCAAAATGCTGGCTCTGGGAGTGATCGAGCCATCTGAAAGCCCCTGGGCCAGCCCAGTCATACTGGTCCCCAAGGCGGCCGCCCCGGGCGTTGCCCCCGAGCTCCGGTTCTGTGTGGACTATCGGGACCTGAACGCCGTTACCAGAACCGACGCTCACCCCATCCCCCGGGCGGATGAGTTGATTGACCGCATGGGGGCCGCCCGCTACTTGAGCATCTTCGATCTAACAGCGGGCTACTGGCAGATCGGCCTCACCCCCGGGGCCCAAGAGCGATCCGCCTTCTCTACCTCGGATGGCCACTACCTCTTCAAAGTGATGCCATTCGGCATGAAAAACGCCCCCGCTACCTTCCAGAGACTCGTGAACAAGGTACTGGCGGGCCTCGAAGAATTCAGCACCGCCTATCTGGACGATATTGCTGTATACAGTCGCCACTGGACAGATCACCTCCACCACCTCCAGGAAGTCCTGCACGCCCTCCGGCAGGCCGGGCTCACCATCAAAGCCAGCAAATGCCAGATTGGCCAAGGGTCCGTGACCTACCTGGGACACCAAGTGGGAAGCGATCTGGTGGCCCCCCTCCAGCTCAAGATCGCTGCCATCCAGGCCTGGCAACCACCTGTCACCCAAACCGAGGTCCGAGCCTTCCTGGGGCTCACCGGGTACTAACGGCGGTTTGTGAAGGTCTATGGCAGCATCGTGGGGCCCCTCACAGAACTCACATCCAAGAAAAACCCCCAAACCGTCAACTGGACCCCGGACTGTCAAACAGCCTTTGAGAAATTGAAGGCCGCCATGTGCACCGCCCCCGTGCTCCAGGCCCCAGACTACAGCTGGGAGTTCATAGTGCAGACTGACGCCTCAGATCATGGAATTGGGGCCGTCCTCTCCCAGCTCAACTCCGAGGGAGTCGATCAGCCAGTGGCCTTCATCAGCCGATGCCTGCTGGCCCGAGAACAGCGCTGGAGCACCATCGAGCGCGAGGCCTTAGCTGTAGTGTGGGCCCTCAAGAAGCTCCGGCCCTATCTCTTCGGCACCCACTTCCGGGTACAAACAGATCACCGACCCCTGCAATGGCTAATGCAGATGCGGGGAGAGAACCCAAAACTGTTGCGCTGGTCCATCTCCCTGCAGGGGATGGACTTCACTGTGGAACATCGTCCAGGCCAGGACCACGCCAACGCAGACGGCCTGTCACGCTTCTTCCACCTCGGCGAGGAGAGTACCCAAGAGGATGGGTGACTCTCCCTGCCTTCAGCTGGGGGGGACGCATGTTGGACAGGCCTCGTGGAAGGCCCGCTCCCTCCCCGCATGGCGAGGATCGAACCCCTGTTCTCCCTGTATCCCTGACAAGAACCATCCCGGCAACCCACTGGGGCAACCCGCGACCCGTCCACAACGGAGCTCCAGCCCCGAACACCCCAGTACCGGCTGGCCCGGGCCCCCTGTCAGCACCACTGCCCCGGCCCAGCCGCCATCTTTGGACACTACCTGACAAGGCCGCGTGGCCTCGGCTCGACCCCAACCCTGGGCCTGGCCAGGCCCCGACATCGAGGCACCACCATCCACCCAGGGGGTGAAGAGACCACTTGGCGGGTCAATGGGAGAAGGAGTGTCAATGGCTCCCCTCCGCCAGGTGTCGATCGCCCCCGGCCTCCCCGGGCGCTGGCTCCACCCCCCTGCTGGGTGTCTGGACTCCCTCATCCCGGACCTCCCGACCTCCAAGTGCGAGGGTCCAGACATCAAAGGAGACCAGACCTATAACTGGGGCAGCTCCAGAGCAGGAAGGCAGTTGTATCTTGGAGTCGAGAGACACCGTGAGGAACTCATCCTTGAAGGCCTGCTGGCACTGCCGCGGCCCTTTCTTGTGAACCATCTCCGAAGCCTGCTGGCGCTGCCGCGGCCCTCTGCAGCGTGAACCATCGTCTTGGCCTGCTGGCGCTGCCGCGGCCTTTCTCGTCGTGCATCATCTTCGTAGCCTGCTGGCGCTGCCGCGGACTTCCTCGTTGTGAACAATCGTCCTAGCCTGCTGGCGCTGCCGCGGCCCTCCTCGCTGTGAACCATCGTCCTAGCCTGCTGGCGCTGCCGCGGCCCTCCTTGCTGTGAACCATCGACCTAAGCCTGCTGGCGCTGCCGCGGCCCATCTTTGCAGATCCCCAAGCTCGAGGATTGTGAGCTTCCTTCCTGCCGCACCTGTACCGGACCGGTACTAAGACTGTCCCGCTACCCCTTTCCCCTACAGAGACTAGAATTGAGAGGACCCTCGTGTCCTGACCCCACTGTACCGTATCACCTTGCTTCAAGATTCGCATATAAAGTGTGTTGAACTCATCCTGGTGTGGTGTCTATCTGTGGGGGGGAAGTTACTTGTCTGTACGATCACTGGAGACGGCCCTCACCGGAGGCCTCTCCCCTGTGCTCGGCTGACCCTCCGAGTCTCCGTCTAACAAGGCAGGAGACGCAGAGTAGGTAGGATGTCAGTAAAAGTTTATTGTATATCCAAGTGTAAGAGACCTCAGCCACCAACAGCCAAAACATTGAAGAATAACATTCTGTCACTAAGGAAGACATTCTAAATTACCATCATAGCAAAATATCACTCTCTGCTAGTCGACAAAAACATCCTCAGTAAGAGAAAACACGCTTGGATGATAATTACCAACTATAAGACACTTAACTCCAGCGCCGTATCTAAACGTCACATTCTCGGCCTAACGAAAGTTACAACTAATGGCCCTCGCCCTAGGCAAACTCCAGTCCAGATCAGCCGACATGGGTCCACAAAGGGATGAAAGAATGCAGACTATGCTGGAGCGGGAAAGAGGGCTTTATTCATCTAGTCTGCATTTGTCCTAAACTTCACTTTTTTAAAACACACGATGAACATCAGAGGTACAAGGACATGCAGATCCGCAATTGTAGCAAGCTTGGATCCAACAGACATCTCACTGAACTGTCAACTAATAAAGTTCCTCTCTGCAAACGTGAATGTACTAAAAAATGAATCTTGAGTATTACACTTTAAAATCAAATAAGACTGATTGGACCGGAGCCAGGAATTTTGCATTCTAAAATATTGGAGAAACATTCTCACTCGCACAGTAGACTTTGTGTTATTTAATGCTTGGGTCGAATTAGCCGTCAATCATAAACATTTGAAAATGGTAGTATATTATTAAGAGATTTATTAATTGATTTATGACATCTTATACAGAGCTGAGAGCTGATTGTCAAAAAAATACTTTTTGGGGGGATTTACATATAATCATTTTTACTGCAGTTTTTAATGTATTAAAAAGTGTATTGTTGTGGTTTTAATTAACTTAAACAATTAGAAAAAATTTACTTACATCATAGCCTAGCAACCCTAACAAAGGCAAGTTCCATAATACAAGGTACAGAATACAGGTTACATAAAACATGGTAGAGAATACCACACATTGCTTTTGGACTTTGTAATAAGCCTTCCTTGTTTTCCTAGATTCCAGTCCTTTATTTGACTGTATTTTTAAATCATATTTTGTGCCTTGTCTCTCGGACACTGCCTCGTGAAATTGAGGTTAACACCATTCCCAATCCACCTGATTCCTAGGCGCACCCCAGCTGTAATTTTAGGGATGCATCGGATCGCACGCACTTGCACCGCTGCCTTTCACAGTCCAGTTACCCAAGCTGAGGCGAATTTCCCTTACATACTAGTTTACTGCACAACGCTAGGTATGCCTGGCTCTATTTGGCCAATCTCAAGGTGTCACACAAGAGAACTTCACCTGTTACCTTTGCTTCCAGTTCCCTCAGAGCTCCGGGTCGAGGCTCCAATGGATTAGCGCCTCCATTTGAGGCCCAACTAACACCACCCCTTCCCTTCCACGCACAATGTAGTCGAGGTCTCCATTAGGGCGCTGAAACTTCCCGATTCTTCCACGCACCCTAGACTTTTCTAACGCTTGTTGCGCAATAAAAAATTGTTTCGGAATTGGCACGCTCGCATGACGTGAGAGCTGTCGCTAGGCACCGTCCTTCCATGTGACTGGCTGCGACGACGCTTCAGTGGGAGTTAAAAGCGCTGCCATACCAGGTAAGGCATTTGTCTGGCCTTTTCGGGGAATTCCCCCACAGCCCGAGAAAAGGCAGGCATAGAAATCAGAAAATAATGTAACCCATATAGCTAAAAACAATCCCAGGAGTGTAATGACGTGTACAGAATCAGGCAACACAACCATTCTGTAGTACGAGACGAGTCTCTCAAAGTGGTCCTATTCTAGTTCTGAATCGCACCTGTCACGTGGGTCTCTGTGACTACCCGGAACCTGTCTATGTATTGTTTGCCCTTCCGGTTGAACATTTGAAATGTTATATTAAACATAAAGGAGAGTATCAAGGGGTGCTAGGGTATCAAACCCTTGATGGTGCCAGTATTTGTCACATTAGATAGATGGAAAATGCCTACAATTTGTTCATATTTCCGATAATGAAAAGTCGTTGAGCTGGTGCTTAAAATGCTTGTGTAAAAATGTCTTTATTCCTTTACAACCTGCCAAATTGGCATTTCTGCCTCATTTCGCTCCTCTTAGATATTTATAAATACGTTGAAAGTAATTTCTGCTTATACGAGCTAATTTAAATGTTTGTTTCAAAGGGAAATAATACTATTAACAGTAGGGGTTTCGAGTTTGTTTTTTTACTAGACTGGACATTAATTTCCAGCCATGCCAGTAAAACATTGGCAGGATAGTCACCCTTAATCAAGACTGGGTGCCTTGCATAGGCAGCAGACCCAGTTCGGCTCACGGATGTCTATTGGAAAAGACCTGGGAATGAATATTATTTCCAGGACCTCTGGGTCAAGTAAATAAATCCTATAAGAATTTCATTTTTAGATTTATGATACTAACACTCATACTTTATGTTATGTTACGTTATAACAGACTTTTAAAGAAGATGTTCACCATAGACTTCTTGGCGCTAGGGTAAAGAAGGCAGCAACAGCTCGGGTTAGTGTCTGTAAGCTTGTCAATGATGACTTTTGTTAGACCTGTCTGGCCTTTTGCGTAGCCCCTCCTATTAATTATTTATTTTGTCCCCTTTTTTTGCCCCTCATACCCTTTATATCTTTTTGTGTCCACTGGATTATTTTTACCGTGTTGGCCTAGGGGTTAGATGCTCTTTGGCCCGCATAGTTTTTCACCTAAGGCCTAGGTGCCTTTTCTGACTGGAAAGCATGGCACCCACAAAATGGTCGCCATTATCTGCCATAACGGTCATCCCTGGGAAGGGCCCATAGACTAGAATAGGGGCCTTCCAGAACCTTCCGGTCCCTTCTGGACCTTCTGAGGCCACCCTATAAAAGGTCAGCTGCAGGGCAGCCATTTTGTCTTTTCAGAGTAGGCTAGCTGGAGTTAAGGCTGTAGCATAAGACGGGGGTAGGATAATCAGAGGGTTGACCTCCCAGTGTAGGGACGCTCCTTACTGTTTCACCACCCTTCTCCCCTTGTAGTTGCTGACCTGACCCTGCCTGAGGAAATCCTGGAGACCCTGGGCACCTGTCCTCATCCAGCCCCCAGAGGAAAGAGTGGGTGAGGGAGGTTGTACTGGAGTGTAGCTTCATCCACTGCCCAGTAAGGAAAGGGTCCTGGTGCAGATTAAAGGAGAGGGAATCCTGTGTGCCCTGGTCAGACGCCACAAGAACTGAGAGAAAAGGAGGCCTCATCAGGCATTTCAACAGAAGCCCCCCCCCCTTTTGGTACCTGTTGTAACGCTTCGCGACATTAGGGGTAGTGGGGTCATCCTGGTCGAAGGCTAGAACCAAGTGCCTGGCGCAGGCCCCGCCGAGGGAAATGGCCGTGTAGCGAAGGCTGCCCCCATCTCTCTGTGACTGGTGACTGAGGCTTTAGGCTCGCGCTAAGGAATCTCATCCCCGCACTGTGCAGGCCCCGCCGAGTGAACGCGGGTCCTGGAGCTTGGGCGGCACCAAAGGCGGAAGTCCAGCGGAGCTGAGCAGGCTCTGTCCTTGAGCCGCTAATCACCTGCGCATGCCCGGTCGAGCCGCTTCCCTCAAGGAAGGCGGAGTCAGCGCCTGTGGAGAAAGCGGGCGTGAGGCGAGCATCGGCTCTTCTCCGCTTGTGTGCCCCTCTTTCCCGCTCTAGCTCCAACACCGAGGAGCTGTTCTAGCGGGTGAGGAGGGTCGAGGGGCAGACAGGCCCGCGCCAAGTGCCCTGGTGTGGTCTTTGTTCCCCCCCGACGATCGGAGTCTCTGGCCCGGTGGGCCCAGCACTGAGAAGTAAGGAGTGAATGAGAGGGGGAAGTTGAAGGCTGTAGATTATCCGATAAAAGGGCAGAGGAGCAGTAACTATCGGTTGGCCACACAAGGAGTGAGCTGAACTGGGCAAAACCTTTCAAGACTTCCACAAGAGACTTCATAGATCTGTTGTTGAATGCTGACTGAATTATTTTGGTAAATAAACCTCCTTGAGACAGCTCTAGAGGAGAGCTTGCACAGAATAAGTTGGGTGGGGAATACTAGCCATCCTTCCTTGGTGTTGTAGAGGGGAGGTAAATGATAATAACCCTTATTGGAGGATCAAAGACTAGCTGAGCTTGTAAGGTGTGTAGACACTGCTCCCTGACAGCCAATGTAATGTACTTTCATGCTGAAAAATTGAATTGTGAGATATCTTTGCAGACTTGTAGAAATCGATAACTTCACTGTTTGAATGTACCGTTCTGTACTAACTAAGGATAAATAATAGAAAAGAGAACAAAGTAATATTTTTATAAAACAACACGTATTTTCCTACAAAAATTATGGTGTAGTGTCCTTTTTGTGTGGAAGTACATTGGTTTACTGCTGAGTGGTGTGCAACTTTTACACATGTGCCTCTATTTAGTGACTGTCTTACCCTAGGCCAGGCTACCCTATGTAACCAGGCTATCCTAGGTCCAACATATTGGTGTCTAGCGGTGGGATGAGAACTGTGGTTGCGACTACTCTGCAGTAACTAAGTGTAATCCACTGACCTACACCAGGAGTTTTCTCCTGGCGGACTTCCTAATTTTTACTTTTGCTTTTTCCAAATTTATTCCTGGTGGTGGGGTGGCGGTAGCTTCAGGTTGCCCTTGTAACTCTATTCTTTTTGTGTGCTTGTCCTTAAATTGCCTTTAGCAAAATGGAATTTGCGCTGGAAGAACTGGACACTTATTCTGTGGCCCAGCTTAAGGACTATTGTCAACAAATGGGAGTGTTTTTTAAGCGTGGTGCCAAGAAGGG
Source organism: Lissotriton vulgaris (assembly GCF_964263255.1). Lineage (NCBI taxonomy): Eukaryota > Metazoa > Chordata > Amphibia > Caudata > Salamandridae > Lissotriton > Lissotriton vulgaris. The sequence continues at coordinate 1,061,918,561 of NC_141689.1, read as the reverse complement.
GGAACTTCGGCGTAAATAACAAGGACCCCCTGCTAGACAACTGGATTTGTTATACAGGGAAAGTAAACAATGTAATAACAGCTAACAAGTGGATAGTAAAGCCAGGGAGAAACAGCATGTAGGAAGCACAGAAACCAATTAAAAAGTACAAAATTGAATTTATTTGTAAATGTACACATTTAGGATAAAAACATTTGAAATTTCGAAAAAATACAAAAACATGGCAACAAATTAAAAAACCAATAAATTCAATATAAAGAGATTATCTTTCTAACACAGTTATACAGAAATTCATAAAAAAGTGGCAGAAATAATCATCGACGCGCGTTTCGGCGTTTGGACAAGAACGCCTTCCTCAGGAGCCACAATAAAATCTGAAAAATATACATAAAATGAGTTAAAAACACACAGGGGAGTATTGACACTCCTATCATCACTATATCAATATTTATACTAGGAACTGTGTCCGAAGCTGTGCTTACCAAACATTTTTTCCCTACTTATGCAGTTAAAGAATCTAACTGCACAAGGAACAACCTAAATAATTTATATTTGAGCAGTGTCATAATCAATGGGCAAAACAAGACATGGATTAGGGCCCCCCACTAAATTGCGTTCACACAGGGGACTACCTGTACTCATTATCGATGATAAACCACTATAGGCTTTCTTAATTATTTGTAAACATACCTGACAAAGGGGAACATAGGTGAGACTAATCACTCCCTATTCCTTTAGAGAAGTATCACGGATGGGGTAAGGATATATTTCTTGCTTGTCAAGTAGGTGCAATCACTTTGTACTTACATCAAATTTTAATCTGTGATAATTGAAACATTTATATTCACGATCTATTAAGAGAATCTATACATATCCTATATATCCTATTTATTCAGTGCTTGGATATGTATAGCCTGTTTTGCTTACCTAAATTGATTGATGTATACACGATATTTGCTGATTGAAACACATAATTCCACAGTTAATTTGTACCAGCGAGTCGTAGAGATTTTAACGCTGGGAGAGGGGATAGATGAGAGCATTTAGTTGTCTTTACATGAAAAAAAGACGGGCCCAATCTAATCTCAATTCTATAGGCCTCTAAACTATATGCATCTTACCGATTGTGGAGACAGTGTGTGTGGTTGCACTTTAGATAAATGGCGAATTCTTCTGGCAATTTTCACTGCTGTTGATAAAAAAGACCGACCAATGATGTTTAGGGGAGAGGTTGCCTTTATTGGTACATTTGCACTGTTTAACGTGGAAAAAAACTTACCGCTAAAGAGTAAATTAATTCTTGCAAATATGTACCACGGAACGCTGAGGACCGAATATCTCTGAGCGTCTACTTTATAGCTTTTGGTGCTGTAGGTAAAAGATAGAGCAAAGAAAGGAACCCTGCCGTTATTAACCTCGTATATCAACGTGCTGCAACAAGGCAAGTGTGGATGAAAAGCCTTCGTCTATTTGGGTAATGTTGTCAAAGTGACGGCAGCCAATGTTTAATTAAAACATGCGGTTAGGAGAATTCATACATGTGTTTTAAATTATATGTGTTTGCCGGAAAAGACGAATAAGGTTATTTTGTTTTAACAATTCTTTATCTTTAATAAAGGGCGAAACCTGATACAAATTCAATATTTCGAAGTCGTAGCTGCAAGTATTGAGAGCGTCAAGGAAGCATCGGACAAGTATTATCTAAAGAGAAACAAAGTAAAACTAATGTCCGCGCTCTAGGTAGCGTAAACAGTAACAATGTATCCGCTTACCATTTCCTCCACCAGCTTGATATTTCTAGTGGGAACGCGGGAGCCGCAAAAATGATGGCTGCTTGTCTCCCTTTTAGAAGTCTCGAAACTACGAGTAAAAAGTAATAGCGCTAATAAAGTTTAATCTGTAACATAGGGTTTGGACGAGAGAATAGTCTCGTATTTACTAAACCCGATATCAGGGGGAAAGGGATCTCTGATCTACTTACCGAGATTAGTTGTAGACGGACGATAACATCAACCTGCGGGCGCCGCCTTCTGCATGTATCCTAGCGTCCCGCAGCCGTTGGAAAGGCTAATTGACCTGACTGGGGATTCCGGCTCTATTTGAATGGTTCGTTTTTGATGACGTGTGAAAGTAGATATTTAAAGGGAAAGAATTTCTATTTACCGCTGTGCATGGGGAACGTGTATTTAAACGGCCAGAACAAGATTTCCCAAAATACAATTGGTATTGGGGAATCGAACATGCCGCACAAGGGTTTAGGGGTGACGAAAGGAAAATCGAGGAATACTCAAATCCTTTGCATTCCAGGATGTATTTTTTAATAATAATAGGGAACATTTCATTATAACAATTGTCCCAAGTATTTGTGTCGGTTGAGACAGACCGGCAGATGGTCAAAGGTGGTTATTACTAATTTCCTAATGCCGTAAGAATATCTTTAGGAATATAACGAACAATAGGGGCAAAAACCGACTGGAGGGATATTAAGACCAGATAAGGTTTAAATTTCCGGAGAGCCTAGAGAGATTAGTCGAACGGTGAAGTAGACATGAGGCAGAAAATTATTTGGACGTATGGATCATTCCTTCTAGTTATCAGCGAGTGATATACCTCACTTGGGGACTATGTCATATAGGAGGAAGCCGTGTGATCCCACATAAAGACAGAATCCCTATCAAAATATAGATTTCTGCGGTGATTAGAGAAAGAGGTCCTATTTATTGGCAGATGGCATTCTCCCAGGGTATTTCATTATTAAGGCCCCTTTTGTGTGTATCTAGAACAAAAATCCAAAAAACTTCGCGTTTTTTTCGGATGGCACATCCTCCTTTATTTTCTGGGGTTTTGATCTTTTCCAGGATTCTCCAGTGTATATCTTCTGGAGTATGTTGCAGTTCAAGGAAGTGCTTTACTAAGGGCGCATTCAGTTTTTGGGTTTTAATAGCTGATCTATGTTCAGTGAGACGTGTCTGTACTGACCTGCACGTCTCACCAACATAGCCCATGCCACATGGACAACCAATAAAATAGACCACATTGGTGGTTTTACAGTTCCAGAGCTCAGTGGCTCTGAAAGTTGAACCATTATGGATGAATGTCTCACCGACCATGATGTTTTTACATGATTTGCAAGAGGAGCAGGGAACTGTGCCTCATACTGGTATATTCGATAACAGAGATCTCTGGGTTTGATTACCGTTGGGCAGTCTAGAGTTGAATTTTGAGTGAACTATTTTATCTTTCAAGTTCCTATTTCTCCTGTGGGCAAATAGTGGTTTTGTGAGTTTCAACGTGGAGGAAGGGTTACAATTCAGAATGTGCCAATTGGCATTGATAATTTGCCTTATGCGCTCATTCATGGTCGAATGAGTGGTGACACATACAATTCGATCGTTTGCCTGGTTTTCTTTAGGAGTCAGTAGCGCATTCCGATCGAAGAATCGGGCACGTTTGTAAGAATTCCTTATTAATCTGTGTGGATAACCACGATCACAGAATTTCTTACGCATGATTGCTGCTTGCCGGTCGTAATCCGACAAGTTCGAGCAGTTCCTGCGCACTCTGAGGAACTGGGAGAAAGGAATGCTCTCTCTTTGACACTTAGGATGGAAGCTACTGAAATGCAGTAAGGTGTTTTGAGCTGTCTTCTTCACAAATAAATCTACCTCTAGTTTGTTGGCATTGATTCTGATTAGAAGGTCTAGGAACTCAACCTGATTTTCACTATGATGTGCGGTGAATTTTAGATTACTGTCAGTTAGGTTGATCCACTCCAAAAATTCCAAGAGAGTGTCTTTCCCATTGGTCCAGATAAAAAAGATGTCATCAATATATCTGGACCAATGGGAAATAGACTTGAAAAAAGGTGCCATTTCATTGTATATGAAACGTTCCTCAAACTGGGACATATATATATTGGCAATTGACGGGGCGACAGAAGCTCCCATACTTACGCCTCTCAGTTGGCGATAAGTATTTGCTCCAAATTCGATTATATTCTCCGTCAGGACCATAAACAAGCAGTCTATTAGAAATTTCTTGGGACATGTGATGTTGTGCTTGTCTATGAACCAGTCTGTTGCTCTTATTGCCTCATCTATCGGAATATTACTATAGAGTGATTCTATATCAAGGGTCACAAGTATGTCTCTTCCAGCTATGATGTTCAAGTTTTCTACTTTGTTTATCATATGGCAGGTATCCTTAATGTAAGATTTGATTTCTGGGATATGAGGTCTTAAGAAGTGATCAACGAATTTGGACAATGGCTCTGTGGGGGTACCTATAGTAGACACTATGGGTCTATACGGGGGATTTTCTGGGTTTTTGTGTATTTTTGGAAGACCATAAATACAGGCAGTTTTGAATTTATTAGTGTTTAGAAATTCGTGATCTTTGGTACTAATAACGCCACTAGAGAGGGCATCATTGGTCAAAGCATTAATTTTTTTGATGGTGGTATTAGTGGGATTACATTTAAGCTGTTGGTAGGTGGATCTGTCACTTAACATTCTTATCATGTTTTGCTCATAGTCGCTTGAATTAAGGACCACAATACCTCCTCCCTTATCAGCTCCTTTGATCGTTAGTTCTTTATTGTTAGCAAGTTCTTTAAGAGCGTGGGATTCATTCATACTGAGATTATATTTAGGTTTAGGGATGTATTCTAAAGTCTTTTCTAGCTTTTTCATCACAACCAGCTCAAAGGCCGCAACTTCTGGCCCCAACTGTTCTAACCCAGGGCTGAAGGTGGAAGGTAATGAAATTTCATTATGTCTCTGTATTGAGGAATCATTTAAGTTCTCCTCCTTGTCTTGAAAGAATTTTTTAAGGCGAATTTTCCTAAAAAAGGCAATAATGTCTTTATAAAGCTCAAAGGTATTCACAAACGAATGTGGAACAAAGTTCCTCAGAGTGCGCAGGAACTGCTCGAACTTGTCGGATTACGACCGGCAAGCAGCAATCATGCGTAAGAAATTCTGTGATCGTGGTTATCCACACAGATTAATAAGGAATTCTTACAAACGTGCCCGATTCTTCGATCGGAATGCGCTACTGACTCCTAAAGAAAACCAGGCAAACGATCGAATTGTATGTGTCACCACTCATTCGACCATGAATGAGCGCATAAGGCAAATTATCAATGCCAATTGGCACATTCTGAATTGTAACCCTTCCTCCACGTTGAAACTCACAAAACCACTATTTGCCCACAGGAGAAATAGGAACTTGAAAGATAAAATAGTTCACTCAAAATTCAACTCTAGACTGCCCAACGGTAATCAAACCCAGAGATCTCTGTTATCGAATATACCAGTACGAGGCACAGTTCCCTGCTCCTCTTGCAAATCATGTAAAAACATCATGGTCGGTGAGACATTCATCCATAATGGTTCAACTTTCAGAGCCACTGAGCTCTGGAACTGTAAAACCACCAATGTGGTCTATTTTATTGGTTGTCCATGTGGCATGGGCTATGTTGGTGAGACGTGCAGGTCAGTACAGACACGTCTCACTGAACATAGATCAGCTATTAAAACCCAAAAACTGAATGCGCCCTTAGTAAAGCACTTCCTTGAACTGCAACATACTCCAGAAGATATACACTGGAGAATCCTGGAAAAGATCAAAACCCCAGAAAATAAAAGAGGATGTGCCATCCGAAAAAAACGCGAAGTTTTTTGGATTTTTGTTCTAGATACACACAAAAGGGGCCTTAATAATGAAATACCCTGGGAGAATGCCATCTGCCAATAAATAGGACCTCTTTCTCTAATCACCGCAGAAATCTATATTTTGATAGGGATTCTGTCTTTATGTGGGATCACACGGCTTCCTCCTATATGACATAGTCCCCAAGTGAGGTATATCACTCGCTGATAACTAGAAGGAATGATCCATACGTCCAAATAATTTTCTGCCTCATGTCTACTTCACCGTTCGACTAATCTCTCTAGGCTCTCCGGAAATGTAAACCTTATCTGGTCTTAATATCCCTCCAGTCGGTTTTTCCCCTATCGTTCGTTATATTCTTAAAGATATTCTTACGGCACTAGGAAATTAGTAATAACCACCTTTGACCATCTGCCGGTCTGTCTCAACCGACACAAATACTTGGGACAATTGTTATAATGAAATGTTCCCTATTATTATTAAAAAATACATCCTGGAATGCAAAGGATTTGAGTATTCCTCGATTTTCCTTTCTTCACCCCTAAACCCTTGTGCGGCATGTTCGATTCCCCAATACCAATTGTATTTTGGGAAATCTTGTTCTGGCCGTTTAAATACACGTTCCCCATGCACAGCGGTAAATAGAAATTCTTTCCCTTTAAATATCTACTTTCACACGTCATCAAAAACGAACCATTCAAATAGAGCCGGAATCCCCAGTCAGGTCAATTAGCCTTTCCAACGGCTGCGGGACGCTAGGATTTATGCAGAAGGCGGCGCCCGCAGGTTGATGTTATCGTCCGTCTACAACTAATCTCGGTAAGTAGATCAGAGATCCCTTTCCCCCTGATATCGGGTTTAGTAAATACGAGACTATTCTCTCGTCCAAACCCTATGTTACAGATTAAACTTTATTAGCGCTATTACTTTTTACTCGTAGTTTCGAGACTTCTAAAAGGGAGACAAGCAGCCATCATTTTTGCGGCTCCCGCGTTCCCACTAGAAATATCAAGCTGGTGGAGGAAATGGTAAGCGGATACATTGTTACTGTTTACGCTACCTAGAGCGCGGACATTAGTTTTACTTTGTTTCTCTTTAGATAATACTTGTCCGATGCTTCCTTGACGCTCTCAATACTTGCAGCTACGACTTCGAAATATTGAATTTGTATCAGGTTTCGCCCTTTATTAAAGATAAAGAATTGTTAAAACAAAATAACCTTATTCGTCTTTTCCGGCAAACGCATATAATTTAAAACACATGTATGAATTCTCCTAACCGCATGTTTTAATTAAACATTGGCTGCCGTCACTTTGACAACATTACCCAAATAGACGAAGGCTTTTCATCCACACTTGCCTTGTTGCAGCACGTTGATATACGAGGTTAATAACGGCAGGGTTCCTTTCTTTGCTCTATCTTTTACCTACAGCACCAAAAGCTATAAAGTAGACGCTCAGAGATATTCGGTCCTCAGCGTTCCGTGGTACATATTTGCAAGAATTCATTTACTCTTTAGCGGTAAGTTTTTTTCCACGTTAAACAGTGCAAATGTACCAATAAAGGCAACCTCTCCCCTAAACATCATTGGTCGGTCTTTTTTATCAACAGCAGTGAAAATTGCCAGAAGAATTCGCCATTTATCTAAAGTGCAACCACACACACTGTCTCCACAATCGGTAAGATGCATATAGTTTAGAGGCCTATAGAATTGAGATTAGATTGGGCCCGTCTTTTTTTCATGTAAAGACAACTAAATGCTCTCATCTATCCCCTCTCCCAGCGTTAAAATCTCTACAACTCGCTGGTACAAATTAACTGTGGAATTATGTGTTTCAATCAGCAAATATCGTGTATACATCAATCAATTTAGGTAAGCAAAACAGGCTATACATATCCAAGCACTGAATAAATAGGATATATAGGATATGTATAGATTCTCTTAATAGATCGTGAATATAAATGTTTCAATTATCACAGATTAAAATTTGATGTAAGTACAAAGTGATTGCACCTACTTGACAAGCAAGAAATATATCCTTACCCCATCCGTGATACTTCTCTAAAGGAATAGGGAGTGATTAGTCTCACCTATGTTCCCCTTTGTCAGGTATGTTTACAAATAATTAAGAAAGCCTATAGTGGTTTATCATCGATAATGAGTACAGGTAGTCCCCTGTGTGAACGCAATTTAGTGGGGGGCCCTAATCCATGTCTTGTTTTGCCCATTGATTATGACACTGCTCAAATATAAATTATTTAGGTTGTTCCTTGTGCAGTTAGATTCTTTAACTGCATAAGTAGGGAAGAAATGTTTGGTAAGCACAGCTTCGGACACAGTTCCTAGTATAAATATTGATATAGTGATGATAGGAGTGTCAATACTCCCCTGTGTGTTTTTAACTCATTTTATGTATATTTTTCAGATTTTATTGTGGCTCCTGAGGAAGGCGTTCTTGTCCAAACGCCGAAACGCGCGTCGATGATTATTTCTGCCACTTTTTTATGAATTTCTGTATAACTGTGTTAGAAAGATAATCTCTTTATATTGAATTTATTGGTTTTTTAATTTGTTGCCATGTTTTTGTATTTTTTCGAAATTTCAAATGTTTTTATCCTAAATGTGTACATTTACAAATAAATTCAATTTTGTACTTTTTAATTGGTTTCTGTGCTTCCTACATGCTGTTTCTCCCTGGCTTTACTATCCACTTGTTAGCTGTTATTACATTGCCAAGAAGGGGGAACTCCAGACCAGTTTGAGGGCTTGGGTGGAAGCACATAGAGAAGGAAAGGAGGAGGATGAGGGGACAGACCGGGACACGGCCATAGAGGTAGAGGGATTGTTCCATCCTGAGGTGGGAAACCTACTCCCAGGACCAATGACCTACTCTAGGAGGGGCAGTAGTGTCTCCGGCGGAAGCTTGACCGAAGCGGAACTCACAGACAGGAGGGAATAAAGGCAACTCAAATGGGAGTTGGCCAGGCTAGAACAGGAGAGGGAAGAACGGAGGATGGCACATGAGTTTAAACTAAAAGAGCTGGAACTCCAGGCCCTGCAATTAGGACCCTCTCCTACTCCAAATGGTGGCAGCGAAACCAGAGAACCAACCAGGGAGTCCAGACCCTGCCTGCCTAAGGACATAGTTGCCAGCTATAGTCAGGGGGACGATATAGCCAAATGGCTGGCTGCCTATGAGGTCTCCTTAAGAGCCCATGGGATCCAGGAGAAGCACTGGGGGGTTGTACACATATATGCCTCCTACTGGTCGGGACACCTTGTTAGCCTTAGAACCGGAGGAGCAGACCAACTACCCCACCATGAAGTTAGCACTGATCAGAAAGTTTGGGCTAACCCCAGAAAAGTATCGCCAAAAGTTCAGGGGGAGCCACAAGTTAAGCACCCAGAACTGGGCGGATTTCCTGGACTATGCGAGGAAGGCATTGGAGGGCTTGGTACAGGGCAGTGAGGTGAAGGATTATGAGGGGTTGTATGACCTTTTTCTTAAAGAGCATCTACTCGAGAAATGTTTTCCCGAACTGCGCCAACACCTGGTGGACAGCAAGCTGACCAACCCCCGGAAGCTTGCAGAGGAGGCGGACATCTGGGCAAGTACCCGGGTGTCCTCAAAGGGGACTGCAGGGGATTCCCAAAAGTCCGGACAGGGCGCCCCTCAGAAGAAGGAGGGGGGAGATAAAAAACGGGAGTTCTCTAAAGGTCCCCAAAACAGTTTCCAGGGAAAGGGAACAGGTTTCACCCCTAAGGCTAACCCGCCCAGAAACCCTCAACCTGGCCAGAGCCAGCAGCCAAGGGTTGTCCACTGCTTTGAGTGTGGTGGTGTTGGACATTATAAGGGAGATGTCAGATGCCCAAAGAGACCACCCCCTCCCACCGGAGGAAAAGCCCCGGGAGTAGCTAGTGTAGCGCTCGGGAGGAGTTGCCCTTAGATAAGGGGGGTGAGTGGGCGGGTGTCACCTTAGTGTCCCTGGGAGATCGGGAGATGGTTCCTAAGATCCAGGTGCCCCCAAATACTACTAAGTATGGGCAATGGATCACCATCAATGGCCAGAGAGGGGAGGCTCTGAGAGATACAGGAGCCAGTATGACTATGGTAAGGAGTCAACTGGTGTCTCCAGAGCAGGTGATTCCCAATGTACTCCACCCTGCCGCGATGGCTGACGGCAGAATGGGCCACTACCCTGTGGCCCAGGTTCCCTTTGAGTTGGAAGGGGTTGCAGGTTCACTTCGAGTTGCCGTAAGCCCTGCCGTGCCAGTCGATTGTCTGCTGGGGAATGACATGGAACACAATGCTTGGAGAGAGGTGGAATACCGGACGCATTCAGAGATGCTGGGTACACCTGACTGGGCCTGTGTAAGCACAAGGTCTGCGACTGCCTGGAGAGGGAGTTTGCCCGGGTTGGAGCCTGGAACAATGGCCCAGCCCGCTGCCAAAAAGGGACAGACCCGAAGACAGGAGAAGCCTGCTTCGGCTTCCACGCCCCATGTGACAGATCGGCCACCTGCGGTGGTGGACCAGGAGCCCGTGGAGGGGGAAGTAGTCTCTCTGGAGGACCTACCCATCCCTGCTGAGTGGCATGTGGAGGGAGGACCTACCAAGGAGGAGTTCTGTAAGGGCCAGAAGGAGTGCCCTACCCTTGAGGGACTGAGGCGACAGGCCGAAGCCCAGGCAGCAGGGAACGTTGCGGGACACTACCACATTTACTGGGAGGACGGACTCCTCTACAGTGAACCCAAGGTACCCTTACCCGGTCTATCAAGGGCCTTGGTAGTCCCGCAACGGTACCGAGCCTTTCTGCTGGAATTGGCTCATGAAATACCCTTGGCAGGACACTTAGGTCAGGACAAGACCTTTGCTCGGCTTGTCCCCCACTTTTACTGGCCTCAGATGAAAGTGGCGTCTGACACTTACTGTCGGACATGTGTATCCTGCCAAGCCAGTGGGAAAACAGGGGTGAAGCTGAAGGCTCCCCTGGAACCACTTCCTGTCGTTAGCACCCCCTTTGAAAGGGTGGGCATCGACATTGTGGGGCCATTAGATCCACCAACAACAGCTGGTCACAGGTTTATCCTGGTTCTGGTGGATCATGCCACCCGGTACCCAGAGGCAATTCCTCTGAGGACTATCACTGCACCTGTGGTGGCTAGGGCCCTGATGGGGATCTTTACCCGAGTGGGTTTCCCCAAAGAAGTTGTGTCCGAAAGGGGGACCAACTTTATGTCAGCGTACATGCGGGCAATGTTGAAGGAGTGTGGAGTGACCTACCGGTTCACCACTCCATATCACCCCCAGTCAAATGGACTGGTAGAAAGGTTCAACAAGACCTGGAAGGGCATGATCAGAAGTCTGCCTGAAAGCCTGCGAGGAAATGGGACGTCCTCCTACCCTGTTTGCTATTCTCCTACAGGGAAGTGCCACAGAAGGGAGTGGGCTTCAGCCCCTTCGAGCTTCTGTATGGGCACCCTGTACGCGGTCCTCTCAGCCTGGTGAAGGATGGATGGGAAAAGTCTCCCAGGAAACCCCCCCAGGATGTGGTGAGCTACATGCTGGCCTTCAGGAGCCAAATGGTGAAGTTGTGGAAGAAAGCTTCTGACAACTTGGAGGCCAGCCAGGCAGTAATGAAGGAGTGGTATGACCACAACGCTCACCCGGTGGAGATCTGTATCTGTAAAGCAATTAACAGCTGAGAACAACCCTGAGGTCTCAATGAGCTTGTACATTCCTCATACACCTTTAAACATTGTACTACACATAATTTATCATTCTCAGGAAAAGCATTGTACTCAATGTGTCGAGAAAGTGTCTTGGTACGTCCAGTAATATGAAAAGAAACACCCTCTGGAGTAAAAACTCTACCTGTAACATCGAGAGCTCCTATGCCCGAGGAAGGTCTGCACGCTGACAGGCATAGCAACATATCTAACTTGGCAGATAACTGATTTCTAGAAAGAAGATTGTTAGTAGGCCAACGATTGAATAGGGAACTGACCAAGGAAACGTCCCACAATCCCGTATATTTGGGTTTAGGTGGGTTAGCAACCCGAATGCCCTTAAGAAGCTTTCATACGACCGGATGCATGCCAACTGGTTTTCCGTCCACCAGCTCATGACCCGCTGAAATGGCCCATCTAAAGTTATTGACCGAGCGATAAGCAAGGCCCTCCGAAGCTTTATCCGAAAGAAAGTTTAACACTTGGGGTAGCTCAGCCCCACAGGATCCAAATGTCGTTCCAAGCACCAATCCACCCAGTTTTTCCAGGCCGAGGAATAACGTTTCCGTGTGGAAGGGGCCCAGGCCTGTTTGATGAACTCAGAAGCTTTTTCTGAAACTCCTGGTATGTGCCACTGTTACCGGAAAGCCTTCATGCCATCAGCGTGAGGCATCCGTCCAGAATCATTGGATGATTCTCCTGAAGAGGGCCAAGGAGCAATGATGTTGACTCTGGGAGCAATCTGGGAAGGTCCCAACTCCACTGTAGCAACTTCGGAAACCAAGGTTGAGATGTCCACCACGGCGTCACCAGGACTATCTCCGCTTGTTGTTTGATCACCTGTGTCATCACCCTGGGAATCAGTAAGAATGGGGAAAAGGCGTACTGAAGTGCACCCGACCAATCCTGAAGGAATGCATCGGTCGCCAGTGCCATCGGATCTGGCCTCCAGCTGAAGAACTGAGGAACTTGACACGTGAGCCTGGAGGCGAAGAGGTCTATCTGAAAGGGACCCCAAATGCTCTGTATCCACTGAAAGACCCTGGGAAGCAACTTCCATTCACTGTAATCCCTGAGATGTCTGGAGTTTCAGTCCGCCACCTGATTGGACTGGCCCGGGATGTACTCCGCAATCACCGAAATCTGGTGGTTGAGACAATAATGCCAAAAATCCTTGGCAATCTCGACTAACAGAGACGACCTTGTGCCTCCTAATTTGTTGATATACCTCACTGCCGACACATTATCCATGCGGAGCTCTGAATTGTGAACGAACCCGCAAGGAGTTCTAGGCAATTGATGTACAAGGACAACTCCTGCGGGGACCATCTTCCGCCTGTGGAGACTTCTCCGCAGCGCGCTCCCCAGCCCCAACGGCTGGCGTCGGATTCGATAACTATCTCTGGCTGCAAACCGAATATCGCCCTGCCGTTCCACGCGTCCACATGGCCCAGCCACCATTGCAGCTCGGTCCTCACTTCCTGAGTCAACGGTATGGCATCCGCGTACGACAAGCCTTTCTGGATATGTTGGATCTTTAGACACTGTAAGGCCCTGCAATGAAGAGGACCTGGGAAAAGGGCCTGCATTGAGGAGGCCAGAATTCCCACAAACCTGGCTATGGCTCTTAGCGAGACCGTTTGTTTGCTCAATTACGCTATTATCTCCTTCTTGAGATCCTTCAACTTCGTCTTGGGAAGGCACAACTGAGCTGTCAGGGAGTTTATCATGAAGCCGAGGAAGTCTATTATTTGAGTCGGGGAAATAACTGACTTGGGAAGGTTGATTACAAACCCCAATTTCTGCAGAAGCGCAGTCGTGAGCTGCAAATGTTGTAGAAGGATGTCCGGACTCTGAGCCATCAGCAAAATGTCGTCCAGATAAATGATTAATCGCACACCCCGTTCCCGCAGGTGTGCTACCACCGGCTTCATCACCTTAGTGAAACACCAGGGCGCCGATGAAAGTCCGAAAGGAAGGGCCAAATATTCATACCACTGATTGTTCCACTGGAATTGAAGGAAGCGCCGGTGAGGAGGAAAAATAGGGATGGAGAGATAGGCGTCTTTGAGGTCCAATCTGACTAGCCAATCTCCCTCCTGCAACAAATCTGCTAGAAGATGGATCCCTTCCATCTTGAATTGGTTGTAAGTCAGAAATTGATTGAAACTTCTCAGGTTCAGCACTGGCCTGTTTCCACCTACCTTTTTCTGCACCAGGAATATGTTGCTGCAAAAGCCGTGAGGACCTTCGTTGCACAGAGCTATTGCGTGTTTTTGCAGCAAGTCCACGATTTCTTTGTCTATAAAACTGCATTCTTGTAGTGAAAAATGGTGTTGCGCGGGAGGCTTTAGCTGAAAAGGAGGAGAATAGAACTCTAAGTGAAAGCCCATGACAGTGCCTGCCAATTGTGAAGAAAGTGCTGTGTGCGACCTCCCAAAGGCAGATGAGAACTGCCCACAGCACTCACCTGAGGACTGTTGGGCTTTAAAGCCGGCCCTGTTTCCACCGCTCTGGAAGCGTCCGCGGTTGAATCTGCGACATGAGGGGTAGAAGGTGCCTCCACGGGTGTAATCCCACTTCCCTCTGCCACGTCCAAAGTCGCCTCTTTGGGGGCCTTGATTGAAGTTGTGGCTTGACGAGCGGCCCCTGCCTTTCCAGCCCTGTTAACAACACCCTGATGGAACACTTGTTTGATTCCTGTTTGAGCTTTGTCGAGGGACGTAAAAGTCCCGGCGTATTTTGACACGTCCTTGATGAAGCGCTCTTCAAAGAGATGTCCGTCGGCCAGGGGTACGGGTACAGCATTCGCCAGCTCGGTTAAATTCCTGTCCATCCGAATTAGGAGTGACTTACGCCTTTCGGCCGAAATCGCACAGTTGGCGTTTCCCAGTAAGCATATCGCTCGTTGGGTCCAGCCCGCGAGGATGTCAGGATCCACAGAAGTAGAACTGTACTTGGCCACAAGGGCCATCTCCAATATCTTTGCCAAGGGCCCGATGACGTCTAGTAACTTATCTTGGCATCAGCGCCAAGCGCGGTCTATGCCTCTCTTCGGATCTTTAGAGAATTTTTTCAAGAAGGTGAGGAGGCTTGCGTCAATCTCCGGCGTCTCCGCCACTTTGTCGGGGATGTCCGGTCTAGGGCATTCCGACCGAAGTCGGCTGCGCACCTCCCGAGAAAAACCTTTTCGCCGATTTTCATGGATATAATCGGAGACCTCGGGTGGCGGGAACCAGTCCGAAGACCGGGGGCGCATGATATCGGAGGGATCAAAAGTGAATGGTGTGTTTGCAGGCTCCAAACCTGACGGGGTGGACGTTTTGGCCCTTTTTGGTGGAGGGGGCTCCTCAGAAGTATCTGTGTCGGTATCCGTGCCCGTCGAAGTGGTATCTGTGTCAATGTGCACCTTTTGCTTGCTTTTGGCTTTAACACCTGCATAAGAGTGGTCCTCTGGAGCACTGCTAGGCAGCGTTGACAGGGCTTGCGCATGTGGCCATTGACGGCCTGCTTCTGTGCCTACGGAGGAAGTGAAAGCTTCAGACTTCTTCTTCATAGGTTCCATGCCATACCCATGACGTTTAGCGAAATTTTCAAGCTGCCTCTTTATAGGACCGAGCGCAGCTGCCAAGGCCTGGTGAATGGTCTGGGAAACCGTGTTCTCAATGGCCTTATTCACGGATGACTGAACCGAAGCATTCAAGGCCTCTTCAGGTTATCTTCCACGACAGCAGTAGACTGTCCCTCATAAACATCCTCCTCATCCTCATTAGGATAACGCACCCAATCCTCCATGGCGTGCAGAAATTAACCAGGCAAGTATTTCTAGCCGTGAACCAGTAAGAACAATCTGTACAGGGAGGAGTACGGGGGGGGGGGGTCAGCCCACGTGCACACTAGCCACAAGACAGTTAACTCACTAACTTCAACCCCCTCAGCAAAGCTGTAATCATCAGGTCAGTGACCTATGCCAAAAAATAAGCCTGAGGAGCGTGTGCGCACTCCAATGGCAGGGTTTATACAGCCAAAAGGCGATCTTATTAAATTTGCGGTGGTCTGAGCAATATATTCGGGCTGGCAATGATCGGAATTTCACGCCGGTGTGCGCAGCCCAAATCGCGCCCCAAAACCACCCAAAGGCAGCCCAATTGTGCGCGACTGGGTCGCACACACCGGCCGTGAGCCACTTGGCGAGAACGGCGTTTGCGGGCGATTAGGGAGGCCCAGATGCCAGCGCTGTAGCTCTTGAAGGGACAATGCCGAGGCACAAACAGGCTCGTGGAGTGCTTCGGCCGAAGGTCACTGACCCCTCCGCTTGACACGCGCCTACAAGCGAGGCGCTCGCGTCTGCA
The DNA here is from genome assembly GCF_964263255.1 of Lissotriton vulgaris. Taxonomy (NCBI): domain Eukaryota; kingdom Metazoa; phylum Chordata; class Amphibia; order Caudata; family Salamandridae; genus Lissotriton; species Lissotriton vulgaris. Next base: position 1,061,902,805 of record NC_141689.1, on the reverse strand, counting down.
CAGCGGGGTCCGCCGGGTGTAATAGAAGCCGGCGCCCCGGAAGAACACTCGCGGGAGACTCCCGCACCCAACCACAAACAGATCCACTTAGCAATCTACCGCGCCGAAGGCGCAAATAATGTACAGATACAAGTAATAGACAATAAGCGCAATCCACTACAATAGCGGACGTATAGCTGTAATAAGTAAGTCTATCAATACCACTGAAACATAACATGTAATAGAGATAAGGGACGGTGCACTTAACTCTTGCTGTGAGCAGCAAAGAAAGAGGATTATGGGACTGTACAGACGGCTCTTATGGGCTGTGGAGGAGTGACTAATGAGCAAGCATCATGGGCAATGTAGTTTGCTTGAACTAATTGTATGTTTTTATTGGCTGCTGTGATTTTGCAGTAAAGATAAGAGAAGCATAATCTGAAGCCTCCGGTCCTGTAATAGAATTTAATTAGCATACATAGCCACTGATTCTTTTGGCATACTAATTCTTAGCTTTTACAATTTTCCAAGTTGTAGCACCTGCCAGTAGGTGAGATGAACAAGCCTCCATTTGGCTTTTGCTCTCACTACTACTGTGCGGGGGACATTTGCACTGTCCTCAGTTTTCTGAATGTCAGGCTAGATTGATCAAGCCAACTTAATTGAATTTAGGGCGGGACCTCCGCTCAAAGTGCCACCATGATCTGGGTCTTGTGAATTTTAGCTGTTTGTTAGTGCAAGGGGAGTAAATAGCGTTCTTCAGAAATCATTCGAGCCCCTTCCTCTAAATCAGCGGATTGACAGACACTGTAGGCAACATAAAATATAAATCTCAGCAAATTCTCATTATTTACAGCAATTTGTGATGCTTATCATATCTTCCTACTTTTAATGGAGGTACAGATACAGCAAAATATCATCAGAAGAAACTGTTTGCAAAATCAGTGCTTCAGTGTAAAAGTGATAGTAGAATCTCACTTATAAGGAACTAGCTATTGTTGAGAAGTTTCCATTCCCAGGTTGTTGGCAGTCTTTCCTTTATTTAATTAAGGAAGTATTACTCATCTTGCCGGTAATGGTAGTGGATGGCAAATTGTTGTTATGAATAAATTCAACCTAAACATAGATAGAATTGACTTTGGTGATAGACAAAAAAGAGTAGTGGACATAGAAGAACTAAATATTGAGTGCCTAGTGTAAAGCAAGCAGGTCCATCTACCTGAAGACACGCGCATTCATTTAATGCTTATAGCACGACCTGGACGCTGAAAGCGCTATGTGGAGATTGATTTAATAACTGCACGAAGCAAGACTATGCAATTTTTTAAAACTTGTATGTGAACTTTGCACTTTACATTTTAAAATCGTTGTTGCCCTTTTTAATTTGTTTGCATTCTACAAACCTCTCTTTGGCGATCCTTGCCGCCCCTGCTACCCCGGTCCACCGCAAGCGTTAGGCTTGTTTGTTGTGGAGGGTGCAGGGCGCTACCTTCTCCGGGTTGTTCCCGGTGCCGGCCACTGATTGGTCTAGAGTGTGGGAGGCGGTGCTGATCGCTAGCACGGAGCCTACAAAACTCTGACGATGTCTAATACGCGCAGCGATGATGCGCAGCGCCCGCGCCGACCCCGCGCCGAAGACACGCCTAAGACTAGCCCGTCTGTGCCCTCTCCGTGCCAGGACGGGGCAGGGGCTGAAGGCTATGCTTCCAAAGTCAGGCCTCTACAGGTATTGTCCCCTGCCCAGATTAAGGCTTTGCGCCCTATACTAAATGATAACTGTACTCTACTTGCCATCCCGCATACAGGAACAGCCACCTGCCCTCATTGCAGTTATACTATCACATCCTTCCAACCCTATCCCCCTCGTAGAACTAGGCATAGTAAATTACTTAAACAGCTCTCTCCTACTAACGATAATTGTTTGTTCTACAGTATTAACTGTCGTTCCCTGCCTATGCACAGGTTAAACATTTTCGACCTTTTAGTGGATGAGAAACCTAACGCATTATTTCTCACAGAAACCTGGCTGCATGCAGGCTCAGGCCCTGACGTAGCTACGGCCCTTCCCCCCAATTATGCGATTATAAGGGTGGATAGAACCCGTAAAACGGGGGGTGGAATTGCTATTGCATATAACAAAAAATATACTTGCACGCTCGAGCCACTAGCAATCCCTGAGTGTGAAGCTGCATTCTTTAAAATCTGTCTGAATCCCAACTTCACATTTTCAGGCATCCTCATGTACCGGCCTCCCGGAAGCTGCGCTAAATGGGCCACCGATTTGGCCAATTACATCACCCCTTTTCTCTTGGCGTCAAAAAACTTCTCCATTATTCATCTAGAGGATAAATCAAATACGACTAGTGCCAATCTGTTAGAAGATTTTACTGCACTAAACATCCATCTCCTAAATTCGGGACCTACCCACAAGGCAGGACATTTATTAGATCCACTTCTATCGAACCTCTCACAACTTATCTGGAAGGACACCACTCCGGTGTGTTGGTCTGATCATTTTTTAATTAAATTTACTCTCAAACCACCCATTACTTCCATGGACCATAATATGTTGTCGACCCTGCCTAGGAAAAATTGGAAATCCCTAGATATTCCTAAACTTAACATTGCACTCAGCATGAACACGCCCAAAAAGAACCAAACTATGGAAAGTATTGTTAATGCCACTCAATTATGGCTTACCAATGCAGCAGAGTCCTGTCTACCCACTCCTAAATCCAAGGGCAATGTACATCGCCCTCCCGCCCCATGGTTTAATGATTCACTTAAAGTGGAAAAAACCAAGTGTAAGGCTCTTGAAAGAGCATGGCGCAAAGACTTCGACCCCGACAAAAACACTAGGTACAATACAGCTAGAAATCTCTATCATACCGCGTGTAAAAAAGCACGTGCTATGTATGTAGCTGATACCATCACGGGAGCTGTAAACAAAGCTAAAACTTTGTTTAACACGGTCAAAGATCTTGCGGGAGAGCAGACCACAGCCCCATCACGCCCTCTAAATGAGAAGCAATGTCAGGACCTAGCCCAATTTTTCTCACATAAAATTGACAAATTAATCATTGAGATTGATAAGAACAACTGTGACACTACTTCGACGGAAAATTGGGAGTACACTCCGACTATAAATCAAACCCTACAAAAATGGCCGCCCATTACAATCGATACTCTAATTTCCCTCATGAAGTCGATTAGATCTGGCTCTCCACAGGATCCCATTCCTATCAATATAATAAAACTTTTGGATACGCCCGCCCTTGAAATTATTGCAGACACTTTAAATTCATCCCTCGAGTTGGCCACAGTTCCTACCCTATAGAAACATGCCATAGTGACCCCACTGTTGAAAAAACCCACAGCAGACCAGGAACAACTAGCCAATTATAGGCCCAAATCACTCCTTCCAGCTTTCTCCAAATGTCTGGAGAGACATGTACACTCAGCCCTCACCCTTTTTGCAGACAAAAACGCCCTTCTCCATCCCACCCAGTCTGGATTCCGAGCGGGTTTCTCCACAGAGACTGCCCTGTTAGGAGTCTCTGAAACCATCAAGAAACTCCTCGACGACGGTCAGACAGTTGCGCTTATTTTACTCGACCTAAGCGCAGCCTTTGACACTGTGTCGCATAAAAGGCTACTCACCACGCTTGAAAAAAATGGAATCGGTGGAATTGCCCTGCAATGGATTAGATCCTTCCTGAGCCAACGTACATACCAAATAGCATCTGCCGCTGCAAGCTCTGGACATTTTAACTCCCCTCATGGGGTACCACAGGGCTCCATCCTCAGCCCGCTCTTTTTCAATCTATATCTTAGACCCTTAGCAGATCTAGTGGAAAAAGCAGGACTCACCTTTATGACGTATGCAGACGACTCACAAATTGTCTTTTAATTGTCTGAATCCCAATCTTCATCTTCGTCCTCTCTCAAAGATGGTCTCCTGAACATCTTCAACTGGATGACAACTAACCAGTTGAAATTAAACGGAGACAAGACGGAGATCCTTCTTCTGGGCAAACAACCAGAGCTCTGGAATATATCACACTGGCCTACACAGATGGGTGATCTTCCAACACCAGTGCCTCATGCAAGAAATTTGGGAGTAATTCTGGACAATACACTGTCCATGAAGCAACAGGCAAGCAAAGTAGTGGGTCTCTGCTTTACCATCATTAAATGGCTCAAGAAGATCCTGTGGATGCTGCCTATCCCCATGCAAAAAACAGTAGTCAATGCCTTAATTACATCCCGGCTTGACTACGGGAACATCTTGTACCTGGGGGCAAATAAGGCAGTTATAAAAAGATTACAGCTGGTACAAAATACGGCTGCCCGACTTCTCTGCCATATACCAAAAAACACCAGCGTGTCCCCCTATCTACGTGAACTGCACTGGTTGAAGGTGGAAAATCGTATTAGATTTAAGACCTTAAATTACATGTTTAAAATCAAATCAGGTACCGCTCCTAAATATCTTCAGACACTAGCACATCCCTATATCCCTACAAGAAACTTACGGTCCCAATCAGCTGAAAAGTTCTGTGTACCTAGATTCAAGCTCTCCAGGATGGGAGGAAGATCATTTGCCCACCTGGGTCCCACTATCTGGAACTTATTACCACTTCACATACAGAAGGAGGGAAGTCTCTCCAGGTTCCGTAAAGAGATAAAGACCTGGTTGTTCAATCAGTAACCTTGAACGACCCCTGCTATATTATTCCATTCATGATGCTGTGTTCTTAGGCACCCGGAAACACTTCTTGGGTAGCTGTTTGCGCCATATAAGTTTAAAAAATCAAATAAATAAATAAATAAATAAATAGGCAAGGACCAAATGATTTCTGAACTTTCATTCCCAGTTTTGGGAGCGGATTAGAAGAAAGTTATTTCAATGTTTAGGGCATCTTTCTTTGTTTATTTGATTTCACTAGAAGTGGTGTAAATTATAGCTAATCATTTGGGAAATTTGTCAGAGAAATTTCATATTTGCTTCTTTTTTCCCATTCCTCTGAAGTTAGGCAACTTGTGGTGATAGAATGTTTTTGTCAGAATAAAGGCCTCTGTTTTCCCCCAGCAAAGATGTGTCTGGAGCATAGTATGCGAACTAATTTCTGTGCATCCGAGGCCAGATTACCTGCAGAGTTAAAGGTATTGCTTAGTATTTATATTAGTGGCTAAGGGATAGGTTGGATGGAAACAATGGCCAAAGAAGTCATCCCATTCAGGTTTTTCACCGGTGGTACCAAATTCAAGAGCTTCCGGAACTTAAATCGTATACACCCAAAATTCCTTCTCAGACACGTATACTCTAGACACTCTCTTTTAGCCTTTCCCATACCTTGTTAGATCAAAAACATTTTAAAACTTAACACTCTTGCATATAACCTTTGCTTCAAAGCTGCCATTGTAGGGCACATCTTAACAAAAATCCATCTACTTGTTCCACCGCCTCAAACTATTGTCTTGCCTCCCTTCTTTGTTACCTATCCGACTCCATGGAAAGACTCCTCTTCAGCAAACTTACGTAGTTTACCACCAGTGCCCTCTGCAGTCCCGTCCAATTGGGAAACTGATACAACCGCAATCGTCCCTATCTGCACTTTATATCAACCAAACACATGATTCTGACCACTATGTTAAGCTTGGGTATTACTGGACCTCCTTTTCCCGTTCTCTTACGTTGCTACAATTCCTGCTCTGTACTGTGATGCTCTGATAACTGCATTATGGCTGTACATGCTGTCACTTCCAAATCTTTCTCGTTCGCCCCTTAGTCGAGAGGCCTCTCATAAGTGTTTTGTCTTTGCTTATTTTTTTTACAACTTATGTGCTCCCTGCTATCCAAGTCACTTTCTCCTCCCTCTCGCTCAGTCTTGCCAAAGCTAAGGTCAAATACTTCCAATTGTCGAATGCATACACAAAAACGTTGCACTAATTATCTTTCCACTTGACACTCCTGTTTACCTTCCGCTCATGCTCCAAGCGTATTAGGGTGCTCTTTGACGGTGAAATGTTTTACACTTTAATCACTTTGTCATCTACTCAGCATATGTAAAACTCACTCTGCTAGTGGTTTTAGTTATTTCACTAGTACTCGGAAATCTCCACTACTGCAGTAGCATCCTATCATACCTGTTAACCTGGCCCTCCAAATCCCTTGAAAGTGTCTTTGAAGTCCTCCTTCGATATCCCCGCCCAACAGTTACACTTAGGAAAAAGACAGTGTTAGAAATGAGATTTCTGGTTGCCTAAGGTTTGCACCAAAGCCAGGCAGAAACCACCACTGTAGTCAGGATAAGGGAGTTACACTCCTAAAATAAACCCTGCTCACCCCCTTGGTAGTTTGGCACGAGCAGTCAGCCTTATCTTAGAGGCAGTATGTAAAGTATTTGCACATAAATACCAGTACTTCAGTGTAATCACTACAAACAGACACCACACGAGTTTAGAAAAATATCCAATATATTTATATACTCAAACAAGACCAAATACAATAAAAATCCACAGTACAGTACTTTAAAAATAGTTGCTTTGCAAGATGTCTCGAAAAGACAGTTCCTTGATGTTGATAGCTCCGTCCGGGCTATCATGGTGTCATGAACAAGCAAGTCCAAACAGTTCTGGCTGACCGCTGCCTCGCGGGTCAGCTGCGGTGTCGGGAAGATCCGCCAACAGTACCTTTCAGAGATGCAGGTCGTCAATGACCTCTCGTTGTCCCGCCCGTTGCAGGTCGACCTCCTCTCTGATAGAATCAGGAGCGCTGGCGTTGGCAGGCTTCGGGTGCTGCGGTGCAAAGTGCAGCAGTGCGGCGTGCAGTGCCCTCAGGTCGCGGTGTGAGCAGCGGCTCGGTGGCGGCGTCAGATGGCATCGTCGGTGAGACCAGAGTCGCGTTGTGAGATGAAGGCGGTGCTCGTCATGGTGCTGGCAGCTCACGGTGCAGCAGCAGCATTGCTGTCGCTAATCCCTGTCGTCGGCTGACAACTGGAGTCGATGGCACCGGCATTGGTAGGCCAAGGCTGCGGTGCGGAATGAGGGCGGGGCGTCGTATAACTTTCCGAGCCTTGCCCCCGAACCACAGTGCAAGCAGCGGCGTCGAGTTCTGCGCGGAGCGGCGTAGTCAGCGATACCAAGGCATCGTTGTGAAGCGAGGCGGTGCGGAGTGCGGTGCCCACAGGTCGTTGTACGAGCAGCAGCTCGGTAGCAGTGTCAGAAGGCGTTGTCGGTGAGACCAGGGTCGCGGTAAGGTGTTTCGGCGGTGCTCTCTGCAGTGCCTTCAGGACACAGTGTCGGCAGCTGCGTCGTAAACGGCGTTGGGCTTGAAGTCTTTGATGTTCCTGAGACTTCGTAAACAGGGGGCAAGCTCTACCTCAAGCCCTTGGAGATACTCATCACAAGTAGAGAAAGTTCAGTCCAGTCCTTTCACTGCCCAAGGCAGAAGCAGCAGCTGCAGGCCAATCCAAAAAGCAACCACACAGCAAATGGGCAGTACTCCTCCTGGCAGCTCTTCCAGAAAGCAAGTTCTAAAGTCTTGGGGTCTGGGCTCCAATATTTATACCAGCAATTCCTTTGTCCTCTGAAGGCAGAGGGGCCTGGACCTAGTTCAAAACAGTTTGGGGTGCATTCTGCCAGGATGCACGTTCTTCCTTTGTCAGTGTGGGCCAGGGTCCTCAGACGCACCACAGGAGGTGGATCCAGCATTGTGGAAGGTGAGCCCAGCCCTATTCAGACCCAGGTGCTACGCCTCCTACCTATCTATGTGTAGATGTGCCTATTCAGACCGGCTGTCACACCCTGACTCCTGGAGTCTCCCCCAGCTCCTGTCACTCACAATCCAGACAGGCAATGCACATACTAGCAGAGGTGGGCTGGATGGTTAGGTCTGAAAATACCTACTTTCTAAAAGTGGTATTTTCAAACAAAGAATGTTAAAACCAACTTCACTAAAAATGTATATTATCATTCTGAGTTCAGGCATACTAAACTCGAATTTCTACCATGTTCCCTGAGTCAGTTAGGATCATAGGATACAGGTAGCCTTGCAATAGTGAAATAAAAAGTAGGCTGCAATTCACTACATGCCACACACACCACGGCATGTCCTACCTTTTACATACAACGCACCCTGCCCATGGGGGTACCTTGGGCCTACGTTAGGGGCGACTCACATGTAGAAAAGGGAAGGTTTAGGGACTTGCAAGTGTATGCACTTGCCAAGTCGACACAGCAGCCCCAGCTGCGCACAGGCTTTGCGATGGCATGCCCCAGTTACACTTTATGGGCTGTTTGCATGTGTGACACAATCCAGTGCTGCAGCCCACCAACAGCATTTGATTTATAGGCCCTGGCACACGCAGTGCACTTTACTAGGGACTGACACATAAATCAAATATACCAATCATGGAAACACCAATCCATAACACATTTTATACAGGAGCACTTGCACTTTACCACTGGACCACAGTGAGAATAGTGCGCAGAATCATTACACCAGCAAAAATAGAGTCAAAACTGGGAGGTCAGAAAGCAAAAAGTCAGGGGAAACACGTCAAAAGATGCCAAGTCTAACACATGTCTCCTCCAGCTGAAAGTAGGGAGAACTACCCACCCTCTTGGGAGTTCTCTTCACTAAGGCGGAAGAATCTGGACAGACCATCTGTGTTGGCGTGTTCTGTACCAGGGCGGTGTTCCACCGTAAAGTCCATCTTCTGTAGGGAAATGGACCACCTCAGCAGTTTTGGATTCTCACCCCTCATTTGCATTAACCATCTGAGGGGCCTGTAGTCTGTCTGAACCCGGAAGTGAGTCCCAAACTGGTATGGTCTCAGCTTCTTCAGTGCCCAGACCACATCAAAAGCTTCCCTTTCTATGGCACTTCACCTCTGTTCTCTGTGGAGCAGTCTCCTGCTAAGGAAGACTACAGGCTGATCTAGGCCCTCTTTGTTCAGTTGATAGAGCACCGCTCCCACACCATGCTCTGATGCGTCAGTGTGCACGACAAATTCCTTGGAGAAGTCAGGTACCTTGAGCACAGGCGACGTGCACATGGCTGTCTTCAGGGTATCAAAAGCTTTCTGCCAAGACTCAGTTCAGATCACCTTCCTGGGCTGCTTCTTGGAAGTCAGCTCTGGTAAGGGGGCAACAATGGTGCCGTAGCCCTTAACAAATCTCCTTTAGTAGCCGGTGAGACCTAAAAAGACCCTCACCTCTGTCTGGGTCTTGGCGGGCTCCCAAGCCAGAATAGTGTAAATCTTGGGCTGTAGGGGCACCACCTGGCCGCTTCCTACCTGGTGTCCCAAGTATACCATCGAACTCTGCCCGATCTGGCACTTACTAGCCTTGATCGTGAGGCCTGCACCTTGCAGCGCCCTCAACACTTTCTTAAGGTGCTGTAAATGTTCTTCCCAGCTGGAACTGAACACAGCAATGTCATCCAGGTAGGCGGCACTGAAATCCTCCAGTCCAGCCAACACCTGATTGACCAACCTCTGAAAGGTGGCAGGGACTTTCTTCAACCCAAAATGGACTTCACCCGGAACTGGAAATTACCTTCTGCGGTTGAGAACGCTGATCTCTCCTTGGCCCCATCGGTTAAGGTAATCTGCCAGTACACAGACGTCAAATCAAATGTGCTGCGGAACCGGGCAGCTCCCAACCGATCAATGAGCTCATCAGATCTGGGGATGGGGTGCGCGTCAGTCCTGGTGATGGCATTGAGCCCATGGTAGTCCACACAAAACTGCAGTTCTGGAGTGGCACTGGGTGCAGCAGCCTTTGGGACCAAGACCACTGGACTGGCCTAAGGACTGTGGGAGGGCTCAATCACCCCTAACGCCAACATCTTAGAGACCTCCTCCTTGATGCTGGCCCTAACCCAGCCAGTCAACGTGTAAATTTTGTGCTTTACAGGAGGGCTGTCACCAGTGTCCACTTCATGGGTACACCAGTGAGTAACACTGGGGGTCAGAGAGAACAGTGGGGTGAACTGTCCCAACAACTGGCGACAGTCCCCCTGCTGCTCTTGAGTCAGTGTAGGGGAGAGGATGACACCCTCCACTGACCCATCATGCTCCTTGGTAGACGGGAGGTCAGGGAGAGGCTCACTCTCTTCTTCCACCCCATCCTCTGTCGCCAAGAGAATAATAACTTCGGACCTCTCAAAGTGGGGCTTGAGGCGGTTCACGTGAAGAACCCTCAGATGGTTCCTTGGAGTCTGCAAATTCAGCAGGTAGGTGACGTCACTTTTGCACTCCACCACCTCGTATGGCCCAGTCCACTTGTCCTGCAAGGCACAAGGTTCCACTGGGGCCATGACCTACACTTTTTGCCCAGGTTGAAATTCGACCAGAGTGGCATTCTGGTCATCCCACTTCTTCATTTCTTCCTGGCTTGCTTCTAGGTTTGCCTGAGCTAGTTTCCTGAAGCGGGCAGTCTGGTTTCGGAAGGCCAGCATGTAACTAAATACCTCCTGGGTAGTTTTCCTGGGAGCTTCCTCCCAGCCCTCCTTCACCAAACTTAGAGGTTCTCGGACAGGGTGGCCATACAGGAGCTCAAAGGGGGTGTACCCAAGAGACTTCTGAGGCACCTCCCTGTATGCCAGTGGTCTTCAAACTTTTTTATTCCGCGCCCCCCACCCTCCCCCAGTGTAGAAAAACAATTCGCCGGGCCCCCCCTCAAAATATTTCACAATTATTTTATTTAACTGGCAATGTTTAATTATGTCTAGACTTATTTAAATATTGCAGCTAAGTTCTGTCACTGTTTTAGAAATGCAAACAAATACATGATTTCCAAACATACTATTCCGGTGCGGCAGGCCTTACTAATGTGCAAAGGATCCAGTGTGATTATTCAAAATGGCAGTGTGGGTCTTGGAGAAAATTTGAAGTCCCTTCCCTTTTGACACCTTCTCCCAGCCAGGATTTAAATGACAAAGGATGTGAATGCTGGCCCATTACAGACGTGCTTACTGCTGCTCATTTTTTTAGGCTGAAAACAAAGCATAATGTTTCTTTTGGCCAGAGCCCCCCCTGAGATCACTTGAGGCCCCCCTAGGGGGGCCCGCCACTCAGTTTGAAGACCTCTGCTGTATGCAAAGAGCAGGCATGGCAAGAGGACGTCCCACTTACGCCTCATGGGTTCTGTTAGACCCTTGATCATGCCCTTCAAGGTCTGTTTGAATCTCTCCACCAGACCGTTTCCTTGGTGGGGGTACACCACACTCCTTCCACAGGGATGTCATATACTTAGATATCAAATTGTTTCCCCAGTCAGAAACCACCTCTCTGGGGAATCCCATGCGGGAAAAGATCCCCATTAACGCCCGGCCCACCACTGGTGCCGTTGTTGTCCTGAGAGGGATTGCTTCGGGGTACCGGGTTTCGTGGTACACCAAGACCAGGATGTACCTGTTGCCCATGGCTGTCTTGGGATCCAGTGGCCCCACAATATCCATCCCTACTCTTTCAAAGGGTGTTCCAACAACAGGAAAAGGTTGGAGAGGAGCTTTGACCCTCATCCCACTCTTACCACTTGCCTGGCAAGTTTGGCAAGACCTACAGTGTGCAGTTGACTGCCTTCGCATTTGGGGCCAAAAGAAGTAGGTGACAAGCCTGTGAAAGGTAAAGAAGTAAAGCTCTCGCAACCACAATTCAGTATAATCAGGGAAAGAAAAACGTTTCAACAAAGTATTTGGCAATTCTGTAATAAGCAACAGCAGATTCTTGTCTCTTTATCCTTAGGAAGGTTGTTTATTTGATCCACATTCAGCCGACACGTGTTTCGTCGTGTTTGAAGTTGAGTCAACACGACTCTTCAGGGCTGATAAAACAGAAAACAACGTAGATATAGCATATCTCACATTTTTAACATGTTAAAATTGTGCGATAAGTGACGAAGATAGGTCTTGAAGTGCATGAGTGTGAAGCCTTATTTGCCCACGAGTTGCTTTGGTGTCTAGCGTCAATCCTCTAGAAGGTTCAAACATGCTTCTTCAAAACTCTTAATAAAAACAATTACGGCGCATGGTGGATTGGTGACGACACATTCAAAGATGTGAACTGGAAACTGTAGTGCTTTCAAAATTGCCGTGCTCTCGACGATCCTACATTTGGAAAGACTCAGGGCGGACAAGTGTTACTATTGATTGCTGGACGGTGTGAGTGAGTCCGTGACGATTAATAGATCAAGGTGCATTGATTACTAGTGAAAACTGTGCTTAAAATTCCTATGCCTTATAAAATCCGAAAATGCATACCTAGTGGTGTGACCCACTGGTCAGTAGGTCGGACTTAAAGGACACTCTAGCTTCAGGTGGATAGTTCTGTGTGTCGAGAAAGGAGGGAGGCATAAGAGTGAGGCAAGCAGTTGCATATGGCAGGGTGCTTAAAGAATTTACCATTGGTCTTGCTTACCAGTATGTAAAGTTAATGACACTCAGAAAATAAACAAAGATTTTCTGCTCTGGGTTTAGAGCAATCGAATTTTCATCTGTTTAAAAGTTCTCCAAACCAAGTATGGTGGACGAAAGCAAAGATAAACTGTATAACAAAGGAGATTGTGAAGGATTTAAAATATATCTTGTAAAGGTGAATAGATTCAGTTGTGATATAGTCACAAATAAACAAAAGGAACGTACCTGGATATGTGTGTGTATCTAGCCGTACCGGGAGGGGATCCAATTAAAGTTTCATAAAAGTGGATTAGGTTCGATCCCTCTGTGGATTGCGAACTATAAGGACAATGAGACAGTGTAAGACGGTAAGCGATAAGAGCGAATATATTATCGCTTAGGTCAGGTTCTGAGTCTGCCCGTGTGTAGGCAGATCAAATCGTATTAAGACTTACCAATGTTGTGGTATCCCTCCTCTGTGTGTTCCCGGTCGCCGTGTTTCGAAAGACGGACATGTGACCGGAAACAGGAAGTGCCTTTATACGATATTAGCCTGAAAGACTAGAGCGTGTGTGACGAGTCCTAGTCCTCCATGTTGGAAGAAAGGTATCCTAGGAATAATACGTAAAACCTGGTTGGTTATAAGGTGGTATAGTGGCGAGTGCACACCATGAGTGAAAACGGTGCCTAATGAGTGTTCTTATTGGTGACATGACAATTATATATACAAAACAAACTGTTGATGTATTACAACGAGAAGTCACATAATGATATCAGTTTAACAGATGATATTGTAAACATCCTTGACTCATACAATGAATGTATGTTATGGGTAAAAAAATGTTAATCTGGTGTTCAAAAGGCATTGTCCAAATGTTCTACAATCCAGTTTGAAATGGTTTGTATCTAACCTGAGTATACATGTGTTGAACATATATGATTACTATACTGTTTCACAACCTACAATATGTTGGGTGTTTAGCTGCCCAGAAAAAATTGAAGTTCTTGGTCATAGTTAAGCCCGTGTTCCACGCATTGCAAACGCATGATCCACGTAGCTTCCCTACGCCTCAGTATGAGTTCTCGATTACCCCCCTAATGTTCAGAGGGATTGTGTCTATTCCGAAGAAACGCACGTCGACTTCATCCTCTCGTGGTTGACATTCTGCAATGTGTAAAGCCACTGGGTATTTCGGATCTCTTTTCTGAATGGCTCGCATATGTTCAACCATTCTCTCTTTCAGGGGTCTGATGGTACTGCCTACATAGATTTTACCACATTGACATTCAATGATATAGACCACAAATCTAGTTAGACATGTGATGTTATGCTTGATGTCGTATTTGATTCCATCAAAACCATTGAATGTCTTAAACCCATGTTTGCCCCATATGCACATGGAACAAAAACCACATTTGTAAAAGCCAATACTTCTTGTAGTTAGCCAGTCAAGTGCAGCAGTTTTGTGTGGAACTGTAGGACTGAGTTTGTTTTTAAGTGTGAAGCCTTTTCTGTATGTGATAGTTGGCCTCTCAGAAATACATTCTTTGAGAGCAGTATCACCAGTTAGTAAGTTCCAATGTTTGGTGAAACTTTTCTTGACAATTTGATTCAAAGCATTACATTCGGTGATTAGTCTAATCTTCTGGGTGGAGGAAGCAGGCTCTGTGAGTTTCTTTAAGCAATCTGATCTTGAGGTGCGTCTAGCCCTTTTCTCTGCAGTTTTCAGTGACTTCGGGGAATAACCTCTCTTAAGGAATCTATTCCTCATGTTGGTTACGCAATTTTCGAACTCGATCGGTTTACTACAGTTACGTCTCGCCCTTAGATATTCCCCATAAGGAATTGCCTGGATCTGGTGTTTAGGGTGAGAGCTGCAAGCATGGAGGATGGAATTACAAGAGGTCGGTTTTCTGTAGAGCTTGCTTTGTAGGATATTGTCTTTTACATAAAATTCAAGATCTAAGAATTCCATCTTATCTCTGCTGTGTTGCATGGTGAATTTGATATCCCATGTGTTGTTATTGAGATATTCGAAAAAGGATGAAAGTAGGTCCTCCGTACCGGACCACAAAAGAAAGCAGTCATCGATATAACGACCCCAGAAAACAATGGAGTCGATATATCTGGCTCCTTTGGTTCCACAAATTAGATCAGTTTCGAGAGCTCCCATAAATAAATTAGCAAAAGAGGGTGAAAACTTGGAGCCCATGGCTACCCCCCTCTTTTGTCGAAACCATTTTCGGTCAAAAATGAAGTAATTGTTTTCTAGGATAAGTTCCATCATTTGTAACAGCATCTTCGTGTGAGCCCACAACGAAGCTGGCCTGTTCGAAAGTATTTTCTCCATAGCTTGCATTCCTAGTTTAGGATTGATACTGGTGTAAAGAGACACCACATCCATCGTCACTAGTAACGTGCCTGGTTGCCACTCAATGTCAGTCATTATGCTCAATATATGCTTGGAATCCTGGATATGTGACGGTAGATTCTTGACTAAAGGTCCTAAAAAAAGGTCCACATATTCAGATAATTTCTCAGTGGGACCCCCTATTCCCGAGACTATTGGTCTGCCAGGGGGAAATGGAAGCTTCTTATGTATTTTAGGTAGTGTATACAACCATGGAAAGGTGGGTTTGGACACTTTTAGATAAAGACCAGATTGCTTCCAATTGAGTAGTAGTTTGTTTATTTGAATTGTCAACTGACCCATAGGATTATGAGTCAGTTGTTCATAGCATGTGCTGTCATTAAGTTGATTCAATACCTCGTTGTTGTAGTCAACGAGATCCATAACAACAACATTGCCCCCTTTGTCTGCCTCCTGTCAGATTGTCTCCCACTAGGAACCACGCTGCAGGAGCGATGATATTCCCAGCCCTCTATCCCTACACAGACTGCAGCCCGCAATATGGATATCACTGCGCACTACAGCCTGCGCCAGGAAAGGGGGTAGGATAAAAAAGAACCCGTCCCGGGGAAGAGGAAGACTTCGGAGGACCCAGTACGTATCCAGTTCTTAAGGCTCTCCAGGGGTACAGAGAGAAACACACCCTGCAGAGGAGAGATAAACAGAAAAAATACAAATGAGAATTCACACCCCCCTGTACTCTCGTCCAGGATATGTGTAAACAAAAACGTCCCGCTTCCCAACAACCCGAAAATTCAGTGGCCACAAAAAGAAAAGAGAAAAAACCCGCCAACTAGCAGCTGGTTCGTAAAAAGAACCTGAAATAACACAAAAGGATATCGAGTGAGGTCCAATATCCGGAAATGAATGCACTGGCGTTTTTAAATGTCCGCACGCAGCCGCGTACAAACTCCAATGCAGAATCAGGTAAATAACCCAACAAAGTTCGTACTCCTAATCCTGATACAGGAGGTATCCTTAGCAGAGCTAAGCCTCGCTCCGCAAGTAAATTGTCTCCCAATAATCCAACACGAACACAGCCGATAATCCCCCGCAGCTCGGTCACCAGAAAAGACAACGTGACCGGTAACTAAACCAAGCACTGACTGCCTGGTTTCTTCTCCTTAAATGCGATTACATGGGTCAAGAGGGAGGGGTGTACTCGACAGCATGTGCACAGAGAGAGGACTGGCCGCAACCCGTTCTAAATCCCAACAGTACCTCCCCTCAAAGTCCTCCCAACCGGACGGGGCTTAGATGGGTGGCGCAAATGAAAAAGCCTCACTAATCTAGGAGCATGGACCCCACTCGCTGCCTCCCAGGTACGATCCTCCGGGGGCTATCCCTTCCAGTCTATCAGATACATGAGTTTCCCATTCCTTCTCCTGGAATCCAAGATAGCACTAACCTCAAACTCCTCTTCCTCACCTACCACCACCGGGGGGGGAGGGGGCAAAACCTGTGTGGTAACGACATAGGGTTTTAAGAGGAAGGTGTGGAAGACAGGATGGATCCCATACTCATCAGGTAACCCCAACTTCATTGCTACAGGATTAACTACTTTGAGAACAGGAAAAGGACCCACAAATCTAGGCTGTAATTTTCGCGGCCCCCCTAATCTCAAATTCTTGGTGGAAAGCCACACCTTATCCCCCACCCGAAAGGAAGGAGCCGGGGCCCTGTGTTTATCTGCCTGCCTCTGCATGTCAACCTTGGCCTTCTCTAGATGTTCCAAAGCCGTGTTCCAGATCTGCACCAATGAGAGACCCAAGGCATTCACTGCCGGTACCTGGCCTGAAGGCTGAATAGGGATTGCTCGAGGGTGGAACCCCATGGAACAAAAGAAAGGGGTCATTCCCACAGCTGAATGCACACTGCTGTTATATGCGAATTCAGCCAGCGGGAGAGCCACAACCCAATTACATGACAATGATGTTCCCAGACACCTCAAATACTGCTCCATGGTCTGATTGGTGCGCTCCGCCTGACCATCCGACTGAGGATGATATGCGGAGGACAGACATAATTTCATCCGTAAAGCAGCACACAATTCAGTCCAAAAATGAGAAACAAATTAAGCCCCCCTATCCGAAACAATGGCAAGAGGCAATCCATGCAGGCGTACCACTGAAGACAAAAAGATCGTGGCCAATTCCCCTGCAGTAGGTAACTTAGCTAAGGGTATGAAATGTGCCATCTTAGTGAATGAATCGACCACAACTAATATGGCTGTAAAACCAGACTCCAAAGGTAAGTCCGTCACAAAATCCATACTTATTGTTTGCCAAGGAGCCTTAGGGACAGGGAGAGGATGCAACAATCCTGAGGGCTTAGCATGAGTCGGTTTATTCACTGCACACACAGGACAGGCCTTTACATACGACTGTACGTCTCTAGCCACTGACTCCCACCAGAACCACCGCAAACAAAACTCCATTGTCTTGGTGGAACCAGGATGCCCCGCAAGAGATAAAGAATGGCACCATTCCAAGACCATATCCCGGAGATCAGGGGGAATAAACAGTTTGTCCTCATGATACAGCAACCCAGTTCTTAAGGAAATCAAAGGCTGTGACAACCAAGGTGTAAGATCGATCTTTGCCAGTTCTTCCCGAACCAATTCATTAAAGTCATCAATGGAAATGCTGCCCACTATTCTTTCAGGAGCTATGAATGAACACCTCTCTTTCTCAACTGTCTGGTTAGTATGTTTCACATGGATACGGGACAATGCGTCTGATTTTAACTGCTGCACCGCTGGCCTATAAGTAATGATAAAATCATACTCATTAAAAAATTAGACCCACCTCATCTGACGAGGGGTTAAGGCGCGCGCTGACCGGAAGAACTCCAAGTTTTTATGGTCAGTGAAGATAGTTATCGGATGCCGAGCACCCCACAAATGATGGCGCCACTCTTCAAAAGACAATTTAATGGCCAACAATTCACGCTCCGCCACGGTGTAATTCCTCTCAGCGGGCAGCAAGGTTTTAGAAAAAAAGGCAATCGGATGCATGTATCCGTTCTCCACGTCTCTCTGGGACAATACCCCCCCCCCCACAGCACACAAAGAAGCATCCACTTCCACAAAAAAAGGCAATGTAGGGTCAGGATGAACCAAAACAGGAGCTGTAGTGAACCTTTCAATTAATAGATCCAGAGAAGATTGAGCATGATCAGACCAAACAAAAGGCACCCTCTTCCGTAACAACACCGTCATGGGGGCTATGATCTCTGAGAAATGCGAAATAAACCGCCGATAGGAATTGGCGAACCCAAGTAGGACTTGAATATCTCTCACACAAGTTGGCGACGGCCAAGAAGTGATAGCTTCTGTTTTCTTGGGATCCATCATGATCCCCTGTTCGGAAATCACAAATCCCAAAAACTCCACTTTAGGCGTGTGAAAGCTACACTTTTCGAGTCGAACGTACAACTGATGTTCTTTCAGACGCTGCAAGACCTGCCCTACATGGTCTTCGTGTTCCTCAACAGTGGTGGAAAACACAAGGATATCGTCAATGTAGACTATGACGCTCAAATCCAAATATTCCCTCAATACCTCTTTGATGAAAAACTGAAAAGCAGCCGAAGCGTTACATAGCCCAAAAGGCATAACGCAATACTCATAAAGGCCGAATTTGGTCCGGAAGGCAGTTTTCCATTCATCGCCTTCACGGACGCGGATGAGATGGTAAGCACCCCTAAGATCTAACTTGGTGAAAACCGTCGCATGCTTCAGTTGATCAAGCAACACAGGTATCAAGGGAAGAGGGTACTTGTTCTTAATCGTACCCTTGTTGAGTGCTCTATAGTCCACACACGCCCGAAGTCCACCTTCCTTCTTTGGAATAAAGAAGATAGCCGATGATACAGGCGAGGAAGAGGGACGGATGAACCCTTTCTCCAGCATCTCATCGATATACTCCTTCAAATGCAGTTCCTCAGGGCCCGACAAAGCATAAACACGACTACAAGGTAACGTAGCCCCTGGCATCAGATCAATCCGGCAATCAAAAGAGCGGTGCGGGGGAAGTTCTCTAGCTTTCCCTTTATCAAATACATCACTAAAGGCCGAATAGGATTCAGGGACTCCCAACTCTTCCTCCGTTCCCCCAGAACTCACAGCACAAGTCAAGGGGGTTATCCAATCTGTGGGGACCTTGTAACAATTCTGCAAACAATGAACGGAGTCAAGGGTCACTGTTCTTCTTATCCAATCGATTTTGGGATTATGTGTCTGCAACCACGGTACTCCCAAAACCACACCGAAAGAAGGGGCATCGATTAAATAAAAACCTATTTCCTCCGAATGACCATTATCTCCTACCATACATAGAGGTTCGGTCTGACGTGTGATTGTACCAGATGACAATTCAGTACCGTCAATGGCCCTTACCGGTTCCGGTTGTTCCTTGTAAACCCAGGGAACTCCAATTCTCTCGGCCAACTTGATGTCCATAAAGTTCCCCGTAGCACCGGAGTCTAATAAAGCCGACACTGGAGCCCTATGGTTGTTTGATATAACCAAACAAACGGTGATAGTAAAATATCTGGGGACCCTCTTCACTATGCCGGGTATCTGATACGGGGTACATTGAACCATAGATTCCTTAAACAGAGCGTCCCTGTGCACACAAGCCACCGCCTTACGCGAAGGTTCCTTAGAGGGTTTCACGGGACAATCCCTTGCATAATGTCCCTCATGGCCACAATATAAACACAGGTTGTTGGATCTACGCCTTTCTTTTTCTACTGATGACAACGGTCCTCTGACTCCACCTATTTCCATCGGTTCAGGGGTCTGTTTTACCTCCCCCCCTGTTCCCCGTGATTCACTCAGAATAGGCAGAGGTCTTGACAGAAAGTGTCTAGTTCTTTCTCCCTTCCTTTCCAATAACCGGTGATTCAACTTCACCACCAGATCAATAAACTCAGTGCAATCAGACGGAGGATTAACCACCTGGGAAACCACATCCTTTAGTTCCTCGCATAACCCCTGATAGAAAATGGAGGCACGTTTATCAACAGGCCAATGCGTTTCGGACACCAATCTATTGAAGGTAGATACATATGTAAGTAGGTCTTGTTTACCTTGCCGTAACTTCAATAGTTCAGCGTCACTGGCCTGCATAAACGCATGTTTAGCAAACAGGGCATGCATCAATTCCTTGAACGTATCATAATTGTTCAAGACGGGATCGTCATTCTCCACTAAAGGCACAGCCCAGGTAGCTGCAGTCCCTGCCAAATAAGAGATCCCAAATGGCACTTTGGCGGAATCGTTAGGGAAAGCTGCGGGCCTGCACAAGAAGTGGAGATGGCACTGATTCATAAAGACAGCGAATTTATTCGAGTCCCCCGTAAAGCGTTCAGGGACCGCTAAAGGGACAGGAGTAGGGGTGGTAACATTGACTGTCATAGGAGCAGAGCTATTACTAGCGCCTCTGTCATATTGAAAAGTGGCGGGTTGTATCACAGGTTTACCTGCTCCCCAACTTCCCTGTTCTCGGGACCTAGCCACATCCAACTCCCTACGCAACCCCTGATTCTCTTGTTTTAAGTCCTGCAATTGTGTTTGTAAAGCAGTTATGGCACCCATTAATTCCTGCATAGTGGGGACCCTCTCTTCCTGCCCATTCTCCTCATTCTTATCTACATCCATCCTCGCTCGGGCAGCGCAACTATTCGTGGGCTTGGTTTTTTGTCAGATTGTCTCCCACTAGGAACCACGCTGCAGGAGCGACGATATTCCCAGCCCTCTATCCCTACACAGACTGCAGCCCGCAATATGGATATCACTGCACACTACAGCCTGCGCCAGGAAAGGGGGTAGGATAAAAAAGAACCCGTTCAGGGGAAGAGGAAGACTTCGGAGGACCCAGTACGTATCCAGTTCTTAGGGCTCTCCAGGGGTACAGAGAGAAACACACCCTGCAGAGGAGAGATAAACAGAAAAAATACAAATGAGAATTCACACCCCCCTGTACTCTCTCTATGCACATCCAGGGTTTACGGGAACCCCAACAACCCCTCTCGTCTTACCCGCAAAAGGTGTCAGGATCGCTGAACAGGAGATGTGGTGCCTCTTCCTTAGTATTGAATTCTTCTAGAGTTGACTCCACTCTATAGTAGCTTCCTGGATACTTTATACACATTAGGGGAAAAAGTCTTCCGACATAAAAAACCCCTTTCGTCCAGGATATGTGTAAACAAAAACGTCCCGCTTCCCAACAACCCGAAAATTCAGTGGCCACAAAAAGAAAAGAGAAAAAACCCGCCAACTAGCAGCTGGTTCGTAAAAAGAACCCGATATAACACAAAAGGATATCGAGTGAGGTCCAATATCCGGAAATGAATGCACTGGCGTTTTTAAATGTCCGCACGCAGCCGCCTACAAACTCCAATGCAGAATCAGGTAAATAACCCAACAAAGTCCGTACTCCTAATCCTGATACAGGAGGTATCCTTAGCAGAGCGAAGCCTCGCTCCGCAAGTAAATTGTCTCCCAACAATCCAACACGAACACAGCCGATAATCCCCCGCAGCTCGGTCACCAGAAAAGACAACGTGACCGGTAACTAAACCAAGCACTGACTGCCTGGTTTCTTCTCCTTAAATGCGATCACATGGGTCAAGAGGGAGGGGTGTACTCGACAGCATGTGCACAGAGAGAGGACTGGGCGCAACCCGTTCTAAATCCCAACACCTCCCTGATAATGATATCAGGATTGTTACTGAGGGTATAGAGTGCTAAGCGTTCCCCCTTTGTCAGATTGTCTTTATATTTGAATTTCATGTTCAAGTTCTTGATATTGACTTTGTTAATATCCTCAAGAACATGCCTATGAAAATTGTCAATGGCATTTCCCCCTGATAGTGTTGGGGTCCATCTGGATTTGCATTTAAGGCCACTAGCTATCCCATAATCAGTCTCAACATCCATGTCTTCTAACAGCTTTTCCATATCATATGGACTTTCCTCTCTGTCTGTTAAAGAAAGAAGCAGATGAGTTGTTTGAACATCTTTAATAGTCATTGATTTATTATCAAATACAGTTGGAATGTTCCTGGAATGCCTGGAGATGTTAGGTTGGTCAGCAAAATATTTCTTCAGTTTCAGATTGCGTACAAATTTGAAGATGTCAATTTTAGTTTGGCAGATGTCTCCGGTTGCGTGAGGATTAAAGCTCAAACCCTTGCCAAGTAAAGAGATCATATCCTCAGTCAAAGAGAGAGAGGAGAGGTTGACTGCCTGAACCGTATTACCCGGATCAGTTAGTTCCTCTGTGTGCCTGATCTGAGTTTCCTCCGATAGTCTTCATTTGCTGCCACGTTTACCTCTGTGGGTTTTGGGTCTGGTGCGCCCCTGGGAGGTTGTGTTCTGTTTCCCTTTCTGATACGCTCCATCTCTAATAAAAAAGGCATGCGTGTGGGGTCTGTGCTGTCTAACACCTCATTCTCAGGTTCACTGAGTCCAGTGGAACTCAGTGAAGTGGTGCTGGAATTGACCGAGCTGGCGGTTGTGGATCTACCTGTTTGAGACCCTTGTTTCTTTCTAGGAATCATTGAGTCATATTTATGGTCATAGGTATAGACCCTCCCATTTCTATAGTCTGCCTCGTCTCTTTTAATTTGACGGGCTTTCCTGGTTTTGATATCTGCCTGATGTTTGAGTAGGATGTCATCCAGTAGGGTGTAGTTTTTGACGGTTGACTCTGGCTTGTTAAGATCTTTGATCTCCTGTTCTATAATGGAGATCTCTAATTGTAATTTAGTGGTCTTACGCTCAGCACTCTCTATCAAAATATCCATCAGATTAATAGAATTTTGGTTAAGAGACTCCTCCCATTTAACTATCAAATCTATTTCCAAATCATCATATGTAGGAAAAGTGTGGGAGCGAAGCCCTCTAGGTACTTGTTTAATCCATCTGTAATATTTGAGGGTGGTTCCATCCCACCACCGTGAGTTCTCTTGTTTTTTTAGTTTCTCTAATTTGATAAACTTGTCCCTGAGACCCTCAACAGGCGCAGGACCTGTGGAGGCTGAAGCCTGGTGTGTAGGCATCCCTTTTGCTAAATTGTCAAAAAGATCAGCTGCCGCTTTGTCTCTGTCCATGTCTGGACAAAGTTAGTTATAGATTGGAGTAAAGATCAGATTTAAATATAACGTGGAGGCACCCAGTCTGAAGAAACAGTATGGCTAACTGTGGAGGGTTTTTTAGATTTTCAGAACATGTAGGGCGCTCTGCCTAGAGTAAACGTTATGGAGTTACTTGAAACAACAAGTGAAGTGGCGGTGCGTGAAGAGCGAACGGAGAAGCCCTTAACCGTTCAATTAGAAAATCAACAGACTCTCCCAAACTTAAAGAAGCAAAGCTCTCGCAACCACAATTCAGTATAATCAGGGAAAGAAAAACGTTTCAACAAAGTATTTGGCAATTCTGTAATAAGCAACAGCAGATCCTTGTCTCTTTATCCTTAGGAAGGTTGTTTATTTGATCCACATTCAGCCGACACGTGTTTCGTCGTGTTTGAAGTTGAGTCAACACGACTCTTCAGGGCTGATAAAACAGAAAACAACGTAGATATAGCATATCTCACATTTTTAACATGTTAAAATTGTGCGATAAGAGTACCTTTATCTAAAAGTGTCCAAACCCACCTTTCCATGGTTGTATACACTACCTAAAATACATAAGAACCTTCCATTTCCCCCTGGCAGACCAATAGTCTCGGGAATAGGGGGTCCCACTGAGAAATTATCTGAATATGTGGACCTTTTTTTAGGACCTTTAGTCAAGAATCTACCGTCACATATCCAGGATTCCAAGCATATATTGAGCATAATGACTGACATTGAGTGGCAACCAGGCACGTTACTAGTGACGATGGATGTGGTGTCTCTTTACACCAGTATCAATCCTAAACTAGGAATGCAAGCTATGGAGAAAATACTTTCGAACAGGCCAGCTTCGTTGTGGGCTCACACGAAGATGCTGTTACAAATGATGGAACTTATCCTAGAAAACAATTACTTCATTTTTGACCGAAAATGGTTTCGACAAAAGAGGGGGGTAGCCATGGGCTCCAAGTTTTCACCCTCTTTTGCTAATTTATTTATGGGAGCTCTCGAAACTGATCTAATTTGGGGAACCAAAGGAGCCAGATATATCGACTCCATTGTTTTCTGGGGTCGTTATATCGATGACTGCTTTCTTTTTTGGTCCGGTACGGAGGACCTACTTTCATCCTTTTTCGAATATCTCAATAACAACACATGGGATATCAAATTCACCATGCAACACAGCAGAGATAAGATGGAATTCTTAGATCTTGAATTTTATGTAAAAGACAATATCCTACAAAGCAAGCTCTACAGAAAACCGACCTCTTGTAATTCCATCCTCCATGCTTGCAGCTCTCACCCTAAACACCAGATCCAGGCAATTCCTTATGGGGAATATCTAAGGGCGAGACGTAACTGTAGTGAACCAATCGAGTTCGAAAATTGCGTAACCAACATGAGGAATAGATTCCTTAAGAGAGGTTATTCCCTGAAGTCACTGAAAACTGCAGAGAAAAGGGCTAGACGCATCTCAAGATCAGATTGCTTAAAGAAACGCACAGAGCCTGCTTCCTCCACCCAGAAGATTAGACTAATCACCGAATTTAATGCTTTGAATCAAATTGTCAAGAAAAGTTTCACCAAACATTGGAACTTACTAACTGGTGATACTGCTCTCAAAGAATGTATTTCTGAGAGGCCAGCTATCACATACAGAAAAGGCTTCACACTTAAAAACAAACTCAGTCCTACAGTTCCACACAAAACTGCTGCACTTGACTGGCTAACTACAAGAAGTATTGGCTTTTACAAATGTGGTTTTTGTTCCATGTGCATATGGGGCAAACATGGGACTAAGACATTCAATGGTTTTGATGGAATCAAATACGACATCAAGCATAACATCACATGTCTAACTAGATTTGTGGTCTATATCATTGAATGTCAATGTGGTAAAATCTATGTAGGCAGTACCATCAGACCCCTGAAAGAGAGAATGTTTGAACATATGCGAGCCATTCAGAAAAGAGATCCGAAATACCCAGTGGCTTTACACATTGCAGAATGTCAACCACGAGAGGATGAAGTCGACGTGCGTTTCTTCGGAATAGACACAATCCCTCTATACATTAGGGGGGGTAATCGAGAACTCATACTGAGGCGTAGGGAAGCTACGTGGATCATGCGTTTGCAATGCGTGGAACACAGTCTTAACTATGACCAAGAACTTCAATTTTTTCTGGGCAGCTAAACACCCAACATATTGTAGGTTGTGAAACAGTATAGTAATCATATATGTACAACACATGTATACTCAGGTTAGATACAAACCATTTCAAACTGGATTGTAGAACATTTGGACAATGCCCTTTGAACACCAGATTAACATTTTTTTACCCATAACATACATTCATTGTATGAGTCAAGGATGTTTACAATATCATCTGTTAAACTGATATCATTATGTGACTTCTCGTTGTAATACATCAACAGTTTGTTTTGTATATATAATTGTCATGTCACCAATAAGAACACTCATTAGGCACCGTTTTCACTCATGGTGTGCACTCGCCACTATACCACCTTATAACCAACGAGGTTTTACGTATTATTCCTAGGATACCTTTCTTCCAACATGGAGGACTAGGACTCGTCACACACGCTCTAGTCTTTCAGGCTAATATCGTATAAAGGCACTTCCTGTTTCCGGTCACATGTCCGTATTTCGAAACACGGCGACCGGGAACACACAGAGGAGGGATACCACAACATTGGTAAGTCTTAATACGATTTGATCTGCCTACACACGGGCAGACTCAGAACCTGACCTAAGCGATATTATATTCGCTCTTATCGCTTACCGTCTTACACTGTCTCATTGTCCTTATAGTTCGCAATCCACAGGGGGATCGAACCTAATCCACTTTTATGAAACTTTAATTGGATCCCCTCCCGGTACGGCTAGATACACACACGTATCCAGGTACGTTCCTTTTGTTTATTTGTGACTACATCACAACTGAATCTATTCACCTTTACAAGATATATTTTAAATCCTTCACAATCTCCTTTGTTATACAGTTTATCTTTGCTTTCGTCCACCATACTTGGTTTGGAGAACTTTTAAACAGATGAAAATTCGATTGCTCTAAACCCAGAGCAGAAAATCTTTGTTTATTTTCTGAGTGTCATTAACTTTACATACTGGTAAGCAAGACCAATGGTAAATTCTTTAAGCACCCTGCCATATGCAACTTCTTGCCTCACTCTTATGCCTCCCACCTTTCTCGACACACAGAACTATCCACCTGAAGCTAGAGTGTCCTTTAAGTCTGACCTACTGACCAGTGGGTTACACCACTAGGTATGCATTTTTGGATTTTATAAGGCATAGGAATTTTAAGCACAGTTTTCACTAGTAATCAATGCACCTTGATCTATTGATCGTCACGGACTCACTCACACCGTCCAGCAATCAATAGTAACACTTGTCCGCCCTGAGTCTTTCCAAATGTAGGATCGTCGAGAGCACGGCAATTTTGAAAGCACTACAGTTTCCAGTTCACATCTTTGAATGTGTCGTCACCAATCCACCATGCGCCGTAATTGTTTTTATTAAGAGTTTTGAAGAAGCATGTTTGAACCTTCTAGAGGATTGACGCTAGACACCAAAGCAACTCGTGGGCAAATAAGGCTTCACACTCATGCACTTTAAGACCTATCTTCGTCACTTATCGCACAATTTTAACATGTTAAAAATGTGAGTTATGCTATATCTACGTTGTTTTCTGTTTTATCAGCCCTGAAGAGTCGTGTTGACTCAACTTCAAACACGACGAAACACGTGTCGGCTGAATGTGGATCAAATAAACAACCTTCCTAAGGATAAAGAGACAAGGATCTGCTGTTGCTTATTACAGAATTGCCTAATACTTTGTTGAAACGTTTTTCTTTCCCTGATTATACTGAATTGTGGTTGCGAGAGCTTTGCTTCTTTAAGTTTGGGAGAGTCTGTTGATTTTCTAATTGAACGGTTAAGGGCTTCTCCGTTCGCTCTTCATGCACCGCCACTTCACTTGTTGTTTCAAGTAACTCCATAACATTTACTCTAGGCAGAGCGCCCTACATGTTCTGAAAATCTAAAAAACCCTCCACAGTTAGCCAAGCCTGTGAAAGGTCTTGTCCTACCCCAAATGTCCTGCCAAAGACAGGTCATGAGCCAGACCCAGTAGGAAGGTCCTGAACCGCTGGGGTACCACCAGCACACAGGGTGACACAGGCTCTGTGACCTTAGGCTCACTGTATAGGAGACCATTCTCCTAGTAGATCAGCTGTGACCCGGACTGATTACCAACTGCCTGGACTGCAGCCTGCAGCTGCAGACCCTCCAGAGTAGGGCACTTGCTCTGCTCCCGGCAGAACTCCTCCCTGGTGGGACCCCCTTCTTCCTGACTATGGGTCAGCTCAAAGATGTCTCCCAGTTCGGCTACCTGCTCCCCTGTGGGCACCGGGGCGTCCCCCTCGAGGTCCGCGGGAACTTTGGGGGCCAGTTTCCCGCACCCCCTGCCCTTTCTCTCGGCAGGGACTTGGGCCACTGTTTCAGGATCCAAGTCCCTGATCACCCTTTCTGGCCATCATTGACCGAGTAGACTCGCATGCCCACTCTGGCCAGGGCCGGTCCTAGCCATGGGCGGTATGGGCAGCTGCCCAGGGCCTCGCGCTCATGGGGGCCCCGCCGCCAGCCCCGCAGTTGCGGGCAGCGGGAATAGATACATTATAATCATGGAAAAAGTGCTGTGCAGTGCGCACAGCACTCTCGTCAAGCTTGCGCAGGGGCCCGGGCCGGGCCGCAAGCAGTAAAAGTAAGGCAGGGAAGGAGGCCGGGAACTAAACACTGTCTGCGCAAGCACTGCACGCACCGTGATGCACGCACCCCACCACCTATCTTGGTGGTGGTGGTGGTGCCTTAGTGGTGGTGACGTGACGCCGGCCTTGCTCATGATGCGGGTGACAGTGGGTCCCAGGGCCGTCAATCTGGTAGCGCGCAAAAGCGCTACCAATGACGGCCCTGGACATGATTTTATGGCCAGTACCCCCGGCCCTCTCAGTGTGACACACTCAGCATGCCCACATGCCATTCGGGCCACGTGGGCAGGGCTGCAGGCAGGAGTCGGTCGGGCCCGGCCTCCTCGTTGAGTCGTCGTTGAGCAGTTAAGGTAAGAGACCTGCTTCGTATTTATAGTATAATACTTAGAATGTTTCAGACATACGATTCAAGATGCTTAGTCACCTTTGGCACAACATTAGCAGGAACCTGGAGACATTAAGTGCAAAAAACAGAGTTAGGAGACTAGTCACCTTTGGTACTTCATCAACTAGAATGTGGGGACACTTTAAGGTACAAAAACATATACAGGAGTAAAAAATCAATACAGGTACACAGACACATGCGAATGCGAAATTAGCAGAATTGTGCTGTAATATTTAGGGGGGAAAGCACAATTAGGAGCAAAAATCACTTCTAGGAACAGAAGCACGTTTAGACACAAAAGATGCAGAAGTGTGGTATCCAATTTAGGTGCAAATGAAAATCATGCACAGTCCCACTCAGTCCAAAACCACCAAGATGTGAATGACACTGTCTTAAAAAAAGGTCCAAAGCAACCAATATCCGAAGAAGGCTGACCCAAAAGCCCTCTCTGTGTAATTTGTCACAAACAAAAGGGCTTCGCGGTGTCTCACCTAAAAGAAGTTTGGAGGAGCTGTTCTTCCCTGACATGGGAGGACTCTGACACCAACATGAACCCACCTGCTTCTTTCATCAGTGTGCCCTTATAGTACATTTCCATAGGCCACTACTTTACATAACTCTTTGCCCTCTGGTTCGCATCATTGTAGGCCCTCCTTAGCCAAATAGCCTTTTATCCCTCAAATGTACATTATCCTGCTTCCCAGATGCACAGCAGCGAGTGTCCTATGGAGGCGTATCAATTAATGGTGGCCTGAGTTGCATCACTCAGTACCACCCCGAGGCACATCACCCTGAGCCTTCAGCTGTATAGTGTAATGTGTGACTGTTGTGGTGTGTGCATTAGTGAATGTGTGTCTTTAGGCTCTTGAGAAAAATTCTGTGTGTGTGTGTTTTGGTGTGTCTGTGCATATGTGTGTGCTTTGTGTGCATGTGCCAATATTTGCGTGCTATATGTGTGCATGTGCCAATTTGCAAGCCTACTTGGTTTGTCAATTCTTAGTTTCTATATCATGATATTTAAAATGTTTTTTTTTTTGATAGACATATGTATTCTGGTGCCAGAGCCTCCCGGGGAACTCATGTGCCCTTTCAAGAGTAGAAAACAGACTCTCATAATCTGTTGGTCCATGGGCTACAACACAGGGATCAGTATACGTTTATGTGCTGGTAATCTTTGGAAAAGTGCATGACTTGGGCAGGGATATACAGATTCTATCCAGTTTCTTACTGGCAAAAGGACCATTTATTTTCCAATGCTAGCTACTTGCCACAGTAATTGCTAGCTGTTTGGCACAGTGATGTATATACAATAGCACACACGGGTTGCATTTCAGGGACACAGAGCGTTTTCTAAAGCTCGCACCTGAGCCATACTGTGCTGAAATGTTGCTTCGAGAAGCACGTATGCTGAGAGCCGAAAGTATAGTTAATTGAGTGGTAGTTGGTGATTTGCCGTAAGTTCTCACCAAATAATTTGCAAAGTCACTTTCTGTGATGTCACTTAGAGGGGCCTCACATCTTCCCTTTTGCCCAGGGCCTCAGAAGGCCTAGGACCGGCACTGACTCTGGCAAACCAAGAATCTTCAAGTGAGACCTGAGTTCAACATCCTTCCATAGGGAATGCTCCAGGTCGTTACCTATCAGACAATCTACAGGCATGGTAAGGCTCACAACCACCCTCAAGGGACCTGAGACCCCCCCCCCCCCATTCAAAGGGACCTGTGCCACCTTACACTGGCGCTCGGAGTTGTCTACAGCAACTACTTGGTGGAATGCCCCTGGGACTACCTGCTTCTCAGAGACCAGGTGACACCGGACTGAGGTCATACCGGCTCCAGTATCTCTGAGAGCCTCTACCCTTTGCTCATTATTGGTCACCCAGGTGCTATATTTCTTTGTGTTAGGGGGCACCTGGTCTCCTGGGATCATCTCACTGTCCCCTAGTGAGACGTGGGTCATTTCTGAGGGATCCCCACCCTCCAGTGGGCACCTCTCCTCCCCAAGCGCTACTTTTGCCAACACTTTGGCCAACACTTTGGTCGGTGGGTGGCTGTGTCCCCTTTAGGCACCTGGAGTCCCCCTTCATGTGACCCACCTGGTCGCATGCATAACACTTGCGGGGGCCGATCTCAGCAGGCTTTCCTGCAGAGACCCCTTTCTTCTCATCACCTGGTGGCGGGGAACCTTTACCCTGGGTACTAGTTTGGGGCCCTTTAGAGAACTCCTGACTTTTACCCTTGTCCCCCCACTCTTCTGCTGTGGACCCTGCCCACCTTTGGCTGAGTCTCCCCCAAACGCTTTCTTGTGGACCCTGGAACTCACCCAGCAGTCCGCCTCCATAGCAAGCTTTCTGGGGTCAGTGAGCTTATTGTCAACTAGGTGCTGGCGCAGATCTGCAAAACATAGACTAGACAAGTGCTCCCATGCAGTCAAATTGTAGAGTCCCTGGAAATCAGTTACATTACTGCCCTTCAACCAGCCATCCAGCGACCTACTGAACATATCCACACATTCCAACCAAGTGTTGGCCTCAGACTTTTTACTGGACCTAAACTGATCCCTGTACTTCTCAGGAGTGAGCTCATACCTAGTGAGGAGAGCGCCTTTCTTGCCAACATAGGTGAGGTCCTGCGCCTTACCCACAGCTATCAGGGTATCCCTAGCTTCCTCAGGAAAGAGAGGCCACAACGCCGCTCCCCAGTTCCTCTCAGGGACCCCATTCATATGAATAGATGACTCGTACCCTTGAAACCCCCTTTGAATGTCATCACCCTTTTTGTACTCTTTACCTACATTCTTGGGGCTGTGTACAATCCTGTCTGTGTGTGCTGAAGAGTTGCTGCCACCATCTGAGCCGGTACTACTCTTTAGCTCCAGCTCCTTGATCATTCTCTCATGATCTAGTATCATCTTGCTTTCCTCCATGGCTATTCTCTTGTCTTCCCTCTCACTTTCTATTCTGAGTTTCTCCAATTCAAGCTTCCTTGCTTCACGCCTGTCCTCCAGCTGCTCTGGGGGCAAGCTACTGCTGCCTGGCTTGGAGGGCTCCACTCCTCCCAAAAGCACATCTCCCCTTGGGCCAAGTTCATCCACCTCTCCACTGAGATTACCAGTTTGCCCACTGGCATGTCTGGCTGCTACCCAGGCCCTTAGCGCCTTTTAGTAGCTCACCTTTCCTTGTGAGGCCTCTGACCTGGACTTTCAGGTTCTTGTAAATCGATTTCAACTCCTTGACATTGTAGAATTCCAATTGATGTTTATGTTTATGTTTATGTTTTGGCGATTTTTATAGCGCGCAAATACCCTGGGGTGTCTCGGCGCTCACTGAACAGAACGATGGCTAAGGCAGATCTTAATGTGGGAATAACCAGGTTTTTAATTTCTTCCTAAAGCTAAGGAGCGTAGGGGCAATTTTGATGGTGAGAGGGAGTGAATTCCATAGTCTGGCTGTGGAGATCACAAAGCATCTATCACCCCAGTTAGCTTTTTTTGTGCGTTGGACTTTGAGCAGATGAGCTGAGGATGAACGAAGGGTTCTTAGGTTTTCAAGCAGACGGAGGGCGTCCTTGAGAAACTGCGGGCCTGAGATGTTGATTGCTTTATAGGCAATACACAATGCCTTAAATTTTGTGCGGCTCCTGACTGGGAGCCAGTGAAGCTGTTGGATATAAGGAGAGATGGAGGTGAACTTGGAGATGCCCAGTAAGATTCTGGCTGAAGCATTCTGCACTAGCTGAAGCCTATTAAGAACTTTTTCCTGTGCATTAAGAAGGAGGGTGTTACAATAATCCATTTTAGCGAAAACTAGAGTGCTGATCAGTGTCTTACCAGCTGAAGTGGGAAGGTAGGGAAGGAGCTTCTTGATCTTCTTCAAAGTGAAGAAGGAGGTGGAGACTACGGAGTTGGCATGATGGTGAAAGATCAATCTGTCGTCAAATATGACTCCCAGGTTGCGAACCTTAGTAACAGGTTCTGGTGGAGGTCCCATCTCATTGGGCCACCATCGAGGGGACCAGGCAGGTTCCAGTTTCCCGAATGTCATGACCTCTGTCTTCTCAGAGTTTAATTTTAGGCAGTTTGATGACATCCAGGAACTGATGGCAAGCATTCCCTCTTGAAAGTTTGCTGCAACTGTCGATCCATCATTATGCACAGAAAGGACCAATTGGGTGTCGTCGGCATAGGTCGTAAGGCTAATGCCGTAGGACTTAATCACCCTCGCTAAGTCCGAAACATATATGTTAAACAGGGTCGGACTTAGCGAGGAGCCCTGTGGTACTCCGCACGGAAGGGAGAATGTGTGGGAGAAGAAAGGGCCCAGCTTTACAGCCTGTGAACGGTTAGCCAGGAAGGAAGCGAGGAGTTCTTTGGCATTGTTCTGGATGCCAATTGCTGAGACACGGTCGATCAGGGTGGCATGATCAACCGTGTCAAAAGCTGCAGATAGATCAAGCAGTATTAATACTGCCGCTCCTCCTTCGTCCAATGTCATTCTTGTTTCATCTGCTGCTTTTATTAAAGCAGTTTCGGTTCCGTGTCCCTGCCTGAAACCAAATTGGGTCTCGTCCAGTAGGTTATTTTCATCGATAAATTTGGAAAGTTGTATGTTCATTACTCTTTCGAATATTTTTGCTGGAAAGGGAAGACATGCGATGGGTCTGTAGCTGGAAGGGGAGGAAGGATCAAGGGTGTTTTTTTTTAGGAGTGGCTTAATGATGGCCTTTTTCCAGACTGAAGGGTATGAGCCGGTAGTGAACATAGTATTACAGATGTTCGTCAAAGCGGGGGAGATGGAGTCTGGGATGAGGTTGAGAATGGAAGGAGGACATGGATCCAGAGGAGATCCTGATTT
Organism: Lissotriton vulgaris; assembly: GCF_964263255.1. NCBI lineage: Eukaryota > Metazoa > Chordata > Amphibia > Caudata > Salamandridae > Lissotriton > Lissotriton vulgaris. The sequence continues at coordinate 1,061,869,836 of NC_141689.1, read as the reverse complement.
GGTGCTGGAGATTAAGCGAGAGACTTGTTCCTCGGTGACTGATTTGAAATTACAGAAGGAAGGAACCTTAATAGCTGGAGATTGATTAGTTATGATGATTGAAGAAGGTTTGTGAAGAAAGGCTGAGAAGATTGAAGTGACTTTGTCCTTAAAAAAATCTGCGAGGGAGTTGAGAAGTGTCAGAGGGGGGGGGGGGCAGGGGGGTTTGAGAGATGATTAACCACTTGAAACAATTTTCTTGCAGAGTTTTGAGCCTGATTAATTTGGGAAGTGTAATAAATTGTTTTTTCAGAAGTGATGAGGTCTTTGTATTTGGAAAGGGCGCTTTTGTATGAGATTTTATCAGTAGGATTGTAGTACCTGCGCCAGTGTCTTTCCAGATCTCTGCAATGTTGTCTTTGAAGACGTAGGGATTCCGAGAACCATGGGGCAGAAGGAGATTTTCTATTGCGATGAGTGATTTTAGGGGGTGCTAGTTTGGAACAAGCCATGTCCAAGATGTTGAGGTAGTTGTTGGAGGCTAGTGACGGATCCGATTCCATAGTATTAATGCCATCGGTCAGTATAGAGGCAAGATGAGAAGTATCGATGTTTTTCCAGTCTCTTGATGAGATAGGAGAAGATGATCCAATTAGAGATGGAGGGGATTTGATTTTTATAGAACAACAGACTGCTAAGTGGTCTGTCCAAGTAAGAGGGATAGGATAAGAAATCAGAATGTGAAGGTTATTGGTAAATATCCCATCAAGGGTGTGACCTGCCTTGTGGGTGGGCTCGGTGACAATTTGATGAAATCCGGCTGCTAAGAGATCACTGATTAGGGTGATGGTGTCGTTGTCGCTTGTAGATTCTAGGTGGAAATTAAAGTCTCCTCAAAGGCAATTTCTACTGATGCAACAGATGATGCAATGAATTCCGGCATGTTGAAGTAGCAAGTTCCAAACTGGTAAGATCAAAAATAGGCCAAAAAGAAAAAGAACCTGTACGTGGTACATAATGGTCTGCAATATGGTAGTTGTGCACACCAATCACTGTAAGTCAAGTGCAAAACAAGTCCTATCCTCACCGCTGTCAACCAATGTTAGAGATGGGATATCTGGTTGGCTAAGGTTTGCACCAAAGCCAGGCAGAAACCACCACTCTAGTCAGGATAAGGGAGTTACACTCCTAAAATAACCCCTGCTCACCCCCCTTTAGCTTGGCACGAGCAGTCAGGCTTATCTTAGAGGCAGTGTGTAAAGTATTTGCACATAACCAACAGTACTACAGTGTAAGCACTACAAACAGACACCACACGTGTTTAGAAAAATCTCCAATATTTTTATATATTCAACAAGACCAAATACGATAAGAATCCACAGTACAGTACTCTAAAAATAGTTGCGTTTCAAGATGTCTTGAAAACATAGTTCCTTGATGTCGAGAGCTTCATCCGGGCTATCACTGTGTCGTGAACAAGCAAGTCCAACAGTTCTGGCTGACCACGGTGTCGCGGGTCAGCTGCGGTGTCGGGAAGACCTGCCAACAGTACCTTTCAGAGATGCAGGTCGTCAATGACCTCTCGTTGTCACTCCTGTTGCAGGTCGATCTTCTCTCTGATGGAATCAGGAGTGCTGGCGTTAGCAGGCGTCGTGTGCTGCGGTGCAAAGTGCAGCGGTGCGGCGTGTAGTGCCCTCAGATTGCGGTGCGAGCAGATGGCATTGTCGGTGAGACCAGGGTCGCGGTGTGAAATGAAGGCGGTGCTCGTCACAATGCTGGCAGGTCACGGTGAACCAACGGCAATGCTGTCGCTGAAGCGCTGTCGTCGGCTGACAACTGGAGTCGATGGCTCCAGCGTTGGTAGGCCAAGGTTGCGGTGCGGAATGAGGGCAGTGCGTTGTATAACTTTACGAGTGGTGCCCCCGAACCACAGTGCAAGCAGCGGCGTTGAGTCCGGCGTGGAGCGGCGTCGCCGAGGAAACCAAGGCGTCGTCGTGAAGCGAGGCGGTGCGGAGTGCAGTACCCACAGGTCGCGGTGCAAGCAGTGGCTCGGTGGCAGCTTCAGCAGGCGTCATCGGTGAGACCAGGGTTGCGTTGCGGCGGTTCTCTCTGCGGTGCCTTCAGGACACTGTGTTCGCAGTGGCGTCGTAGACGGTGTCAGGCCTAAAGTGTTTGATGTTCCTAAGACTTCGTGAACAGGGGGCAAACTCTACCTCAAGCCCTTGGAGATACTCAGCACAAGTAGAGAAAGTTCAGTCCTGTCCTTTCACTGCCCAAGGCAGAAGCAGGAGCTGCAGGATAACCCAACAAAGCAACAACACAGCAAAGGGGCAGTACTCCTCCTGGCAGCTCTTCCAGCTCTTCTTCTTGGCAGGTTCCTTGATTCAAGTGAGTTCTAAATTCTTGGGGTCTGAGCCCCAATATTTATACCAGCAATTCCTCTATCCTCTGAAGGCAGAGGGGCCTGGACCTAGTTCAAACCAGTTTGGGGTGCATTCTGCCAGGGTGCACCTTTTTCCTTTGTCAGTGTGGGCCAGGGTCATCAGACGAACCACAGGAGGTGGAGCCAGCATTGTGGAAGGTGAGCCCAGCCCTATTCAGACCCAGGTGCTACTCCTCCCACCCATCTATTTGTAGATGTGCCTATTCAGCCCGGCTGACCCACCCTGTCTCCTGGAGTCTCCCCCAGCTCCTGTCACTCACAAACCAGACAGACAATACACATGCTAGCAGAGGCGGGCTGGATGGTTAGATCAGAAAATTCCTACTTTCTAAAAGTAGTATTTTCAAACACAGAATGTTAAAACCAACTTCACTAAAATATGTACTTTATCATTCTGAGTTCAGGCATACTAAACTCGAATTTCTACCATGTTCCCTGAGTTAGTTGGGATCATAGGATGTAATGAGCATACTGCCCATTCTGGCCTACGGGGAACAAGTAGCCTTGTAATAGTGAAAAACGGAGTAGGCTGCAATTCACTATCAGGACATGCCATAAACACCATGGCATGTCCTACCTTTTACATACAACACACCCTGCCCATTGGTGTACCTTGGGCCTACGTTAGGGGCGACTCACATGTAGAAAAAGGAAGGTTTAGGGATTTGCAAGTGTGTGCACTTGGAAAGTCGACACAGCAGCCCCAGGCTGCGCACATGCTCTGCAATGGCAGGCCCGAGTTATACTTTATGGGCTGTTTGCGTGGGTGGCACAATCCAGTGCTGCAGCCCACCAACAGCATTTGATTTATTGGCCCTGGCACATGCAGTGCACTTTACTAGGCACTGACACATAAATCAATTATACCAATCATGGAAACACCAATCCATAACACATTTTATACAGAAGCACTTTCACTTTACCACTGGACGGCAATGAGGAACGTGCGCAGAATCATTACACCAGCAAAAACAAAGTCAAAACCGGGAGGTCAGAAAGCAAAAAGTCAGGGGAAACACACCAAAAGATCCCAAGTCTAACACACAGCATAAAAATATGTATTCTTTTAACATATATTCAAGTATTCAAAGCACAGATAACATTCATGTCAAAAAAACACACCCGTCTTTCTGGTGCCTCTTTTCTGCACTCCCTTTTTCTGCTTCCCCTTTTTGCCCAGGTGACTTTACTTTTGGCACTCAATGTATATGCTAGACAGAATATAGCTGATTACTTCTGTTTATTGAGTCATCTGAAAATTCCCAATTTTTTAAATTATAATAATTTATAAATTTATATCATTTTCAACTCATTAACAGGCATCATTATGATCATATACTTATGTTTTACTAATTATACCATAATGATTGAAGTGAAGGGCCCACATGTTGAGTCTCCATGCCTAAAATTATTGCTAATCAATTTAACCCTAGAGAAAATTAACTTGAAGCATGATTTTTCATAAGTTGCGTCTTTCTCCACGACCTCTGTGAAAATGAAAAATGTTTGCAACACTTTCCCACGTTTAGAGCACTAATTGCACCTGAGTTATTCAAGTGTAAAGGTAGAAGCACAGATTAGTTAGGGAAGGACAGTTCAAATTTGTATGTATATCACACAAAGATAAGACTGCAGGAGTTCACCAAATTTGCATTATCGTATCCTCTAGATATCCGAGTCTCAGGAGTCCCACTCTGACTCTTTATTAAAATCAGTGTTAAAAAGTGTTCCAGCGCCAAAGTGCTAAACGTTAGGCAAGTTCCCCATGGGCAATGTGGTATGTAAATCAGTCTTATTGGCATCTGCAAAAATCTGAACGACCGGAGTCTCCGAGCTCACCCCCTTGGCTGCGTTGAAGCTATTGTGGCTGTCTCTGGTAAGTTCCTCCTACCAGACCCTAGAGGGGCAACAGTCTAGTGTCCTCGAGTTCCTTACACACAGTGGCAGCAGGCGGTGGGGTCCTCGTTCCTGCTCCGATGGGGTGGGGGTAATGCTTCTGGTGCTGGTCCTCAGTCGGGCTGGGACTGCTCTGTCAATACGGTGGCCTCCTCCTCAGGATGACTGTCTTGTCCAGACTACACTCCTTGCCTTGTCCCGGTGGCACCCCATTGCATACAGGGTCACCGTCCTCAATCTGTACAAGGGATACCGCCCGATTGGTACAGCAGCATTCTTCACAGCTGCCCCATCTCACATATGAGGCTGCTGTCTTTACTCCACACACTGGCTAAAGCCTGACTGGCACAGCAGCAATCTTCAAGTCGGTCCCACCTGGGATACAGGATTACTAATTTCAAACATGCACTTGGGCAATTACCCGGTCGGTGCAGCAAATTTCACTGTGGCCCTCCTCTGGCAAATGGTGTTCATGACTTTTCCCTCCCCACAACCCGATCAGTGTCCTCTCACACCTCGCTACAGAGATCTAGTTGCCTGCATCTCCACTGGAGCTCGATTCATCCAACGTTCTCCTCTTCCTCAAAGAGCATATTGTTCTTTGCAAGCAGGCAGGCACTGGTGCTCCAGACTCAAGGGGCATGTGGTCTTGGATCCCCTTGGTGAAGTCCCCTCACCCAGCTGGGAGACTGGCAGGCCTTGGCCCCACTCCTGGGTGCTTGACAGTTGACTATTTTGGGGGCCTCAAGTACCTCTTCTCATAGTCGATTTCCAGGCGCCAAATGTAAATGGTGAGGTCTGCTACCTTTGAAGTGCCTTGTCTACCCTGCCTTTCTCAAGAAAGCATTCTGTCACAGCAAGAGTGACTCCATATCTGATAGCCTAACAATACAGGCCGTAGAAGTGACTGGAGGCTCCCGCCTGTATGTCAACCACATTAATATGTGTAGCAAAACGTTACCCATGGCCTCAGATCTACTCTTTATGATTCTCTTATCATCCTCTTTCCTGAAATGTGCCCAGGCCCCTTTCCAGTGATCTCTCTCTGAATCAAAAAACATCCTATGAAGTATACCCCTCCCTTCCTTCAGTGTATCCAACCCAACGCAAAGGAAAGCAGCAATACACAAATCTGTCTGTGGGGTTCCTCTACCTCCTCATGTTTCTCTAGTTATCCCTGGATCTCCCAAAATGGAACCCAGAAACTTCTATGTATTGTTCCATTCACAGACACATACCTCCAGCACATGCATGTAACATACATGCACTGCACAGCACCACGCATCCCTATATTGTATCATTCACTGGCACACATTCCCTCAGCACATGTATAACACACAGGCACAGAGCAGAACTGCACATCATACTGATGTAGGCCAAGGGTGAGTTAAGCACACAGCAGCTAAAGTATAAATAGTTGAGCCTGTAGGCCTCCCTCCAGTGATACAGGTAAAACGTCCTGTTACCCACTACACAGTATGCTGCCACCACCATGCTTGTGCTGCTGTACTCCTGAAAAGTCAATAGCCTTTCACCAGTATGAGGGTAGTGTTTTGGCACCCCCCTTGTTCCAAAAAGACTTCAATCCCTGAGACAGGCCATTGACATTGGGCACAGGAAGGATCCATGTTCACTCATGACAACAAAGATCAGCATCAGGGACCCAGATATCATTAAAGTTGGGACGTTCAGGGCAGGGCTGCACGTCTAGCACCATGCGGGGGATTTTACAGTTCCAACAAATTTTCAGAAATGTTTAAGGATTATTAGATTTCCCTGAGTATTGTGGATCCTGGCCCAAAAACAGCAGTACCCACATCCCAAAAGTCAGTCTAATCCTGGTAAAAACATTTTTTAGCTTTCTGTCATTGATTCTTTTTGAGCTTTTTCTGTCTTGAGTGAAAGTCCCAGCCATGCAGCTGGGATATCTTTTTTATTGGAAAAGTATGCTAAAGCTGGGTGATATGATATTTGTAATTACCTGCAATTTCTGAACATTTCCATCAAAGAATTATGAGGAAATGCTATTCTATGACACATAGTTAGATGTTTAAATGCATTGTGGGTCAGAAATGGCTGGGATCCATGCAAGCCACACCATTTTGTATTAATGTGGGTCTCTAGTATTCAAAAATGGCTGAAGTTGGTAGGTTTCCTTGGGTGCCGGCTGATGACCAGTCCAAATACAGCAGCTACCCACATCCGAAAAATTCCTTTGTAAAGGAAGATTGAACTCCTTTTTTGCTAGCAGTGTTGTCTTTCCCATCCCGTACACTTCGTCAACCCACACATATGGGTTACCTTCTTTATCTGGAGAAGCATTTGAACGCTAGGCGGTAAGGCTTTTTTCTAACTGTGGGCGAACTCCGATCCGCCCGCGAGTGTGAGGAGTTTTGCCTACTCCATGTTCCACTGAAAACGCGGAGTAGGCAAAACTCAGCACAATGCGGAGCGGAGTTGGCCCGCCGCCCGCCTCCAACCCCGTATTAATAATATAACTTAAAAGTACTTTAAAGCAAGTTAAAAAGACTTACCTTTTAACCGTAGCATCCCCGAGCTGCCCTTCTCCTCTTCTTCGCCATTAGAAATACTGATATGAAAACTGCGCATGCTCGCACGCCCGCGCATGCGCATTTCTCGTTGTAGTTCCACGGAGTTTGTTGACAACTCCATGGCACTCGAACTCCGCCCAGGGTTACTTTTTTCATGTCCCAAAAATTTGAGATCTGTCATAGAAAGGTGAGGTAATTCTGTTTTCTGAAGGAAAGTTTGACTTTTGCAAGGCATTCTTGGTAAAAAAAATGTTATAACACTACGTTGGACTCCCATCGATCTCTATTTTTGAGAAATGTCTGTGGTGGTAGATTACCTTGGTTGACCTCAGGTCAAAAGAATGCTGGCAATTTCCACCAAAAAAGTGTCTTACCCCAACAATATCTATCCCTTTCACACAGTCAAGTTTTTAATCTTTTCCTGTCCCAATAGGCCTATCCACACATGTGGGATGCATTTTTGCTAGAGAATGTGTAGAAATAGATAGTGCATTTTGGACGTAGCACCTGGCAATTTTGATGGTCTAAAATTCGAAGTGGTCCAAATAACACCTATCCCTAAACTCAGGTTCTTGGGTACATTCCAAAAACACATTACCTTCCTTCATCGCCAGTTTTTATTTATTAGATTTTTCAGTGTCAGTGATGCATGGTAGTTACACAATGAAAATAGTTGTAAGCGGCGGCCAAGTTGATGGCTCTGCGCACCACAGGGTTTTAGACAACCTACTAACACTGTATATCTCTACAACCAGAAAAGTCTGGAGAACGTATCTTTTGTAGATCAACCCACAGTGCAAAAAGTTGCAGATTAAAAACCTGTTGCCTATTTCTATTTTTCCTCAAATACATTCACTACTTTCAGACTCAAATGATTAGTTAAGTTGGGAAAACCTTGATCAGTATACACAAATTACCCTTTGCTAAATTGACAATGTTGTCTACTATAATCTTAAAAAAGAAAACAGGAGGGGGGGGGGCAGGAGATAGTCAATGGTCCAGTGCCTGTGCTCCAAGCTAACCATGTATACAACAAATGGGGACACTGTTCCAAGGTACGTAGTGCAAACAGTCACTATCTAACTTCAGGGAGAGAGGAATAAGAAAAGGAGACAGGAAAAAGGGAGGTCTCCTAGGTCTGGAACTTAGTGGGGAAGAACAAGTCTAGTCTATTGTAGCCCTCACACACCCCGAAGGATGTAATGCCTCATCATCGGGCAGTTGCTCCTCGTCGGGCCAGCGCTGCAATGCCCTACGGAAAAGTCACTTTGTCGGAGGTCTTTTGAGAACTGTCATTTGGTGCATGTGGGTGTGTGGAGTGAGTCCTAAGTGGAGGGTGACAAGGTGCATGCAAAGCGTTAGGTGTCAGCTTCTATTTTAGCAGGCCATTTTGACATGTACCAAAAGACAGTTCTCAAAAGACCTCCGACAAAGTGACCTTTCAGGGGACCATTAGGGCATTGCAACGCGGCCCGACGAGAAGCAACTGCCCGATGATGAAGCATGACATCCTTCAGAGTGTGTGAGGGCTACAAGAGAGAAGACTTGTTCTAACCCACTGAGTCCCAGACCTAGGAGACCTCCCTTTTTCCTGTCTCCTTTTCTTATTCCTCTCTCCCTGGCGTAAGATAGTGACTGTTTTCACTACGTACCTCGGAACAGTGTCCCCCTAATGTTGTCTACTAGTCAGAAATGTGCAGCTTTCTAGGTTAACCCATGATTTAGCATCTTTTGCCAATAATTTTCATCTTGGTAGAAACCATGACAAGGGGAAATATTGACCACCGTGAAGAATATTGCATGTTCTAAAAGCTGGAAAAATGGTGATCGTAGCACAGCAACCTTTTGTTTTATGCTGATGCCATATAAAAAAAACAATCTTGTACAGAAATTTTTTATTTCGCAGGGAAAAAAACAAACTACATTTTGGAATATTTTTGCTACTTTTTTCAGCACCTCCAAGATAAATCACAAACCCTAGGTACCATTGCAATCTCCTTCACGTGGGAGAAAACACAAATTTGACTTGTGAAAAAAGTTATGACAGCTCAAGCGCAAATTTCCCTAAAGGTCTGTGAGAATTTGGGTGTATTATATGATATGGCTGTGGGGACATATCGAGGAATACACTCACAAAAACTGTCTTGGGTCCAGTCAGGCTCGTTTGTACAACCCTTAGCTCAACCCTAGGTAGCTGTATCTTCGAGCAGCAAGACTTAAGAAAGAAACTTTGTGTAACTCATTTAACAACACCAAACAGTGGAATAAGAAAGTCACACAACAACTAAAAGACTCATAACTAATTTCTAAAAAATAGAGCATATTTTTAGGAATTTTGACAATCCTTATTTATCAAAATCCACAAGAGGGTTCCGCAGATATTGATTTTTAAAACATCGATTAACTTTTAATTTAACCTCAAACAAGCACTGGTCAGATTTTTGTAAAGTTTAAATCAGTTTGGCAACTGTGGCTTAACTTGGGTGACCAAATCTAACAGGGCGGAGTTCTAGAAGTCCAGTAGAGCTACTTTGGTTAGTTACCTGGCCACTATAGTCTTTTTTTGTCTAGATCCAGCCTTTAGAAGACAACCTCCATAGACGACAATGGAGTGGTCCTGATGCTGGGGATGCAGGATGAAAGCATGCTCAAAGATGCTCCTGGAACTGTGCTGTCAACTGGGTTGAATTGCAGGTGATCCCTCAGTCCATGGATGAGGTGGGACGACTTTGACCACTGCACCTGGGGCCTGACGCTGTCCTTTTTGCGACCGTAGAAGGCCAGCTGCGGCTGGGCTACCGGTCTCGCAATACAGCAGTTCCGCTTAATATCCTCGGTGGGGGCTAGTGTCTCTCTTGGGTGACAAATCCGGACTTGGATATCACTCCTGGGTTCTGCAGACTCAGGTACAACTTTTGGGTTTCTCGGATTTGTCACTAGGCAACTGCGCAGAAGTGGCTACTGCTTTGCCGGTATGGGCTTCCCCAGCTTTGATGTACCTGGTGTTGTTCCAGGCAGCTAGCCAACTGACCCGTAGAGTCACTGCATTGATCTGGGGCTGCAAATCAACTTTTCCCAAAGCTAGGAGCCACAGGCATAGTACAAACTTCACTAGCCCAAAGTGCAGCAGGTGCCGCCCTTCCGATGGTGCAGCCTCTCTTCGGGTAGTTTCATGGGCATATTTCCTCAGCCCTTCTCTAAATACATTGTGTACAACGGTTCCAGGGTGCCAGAGGTGCCCATTATATCCTGGAAAAGTGCCTGACGAGACGATGCGGTCACTAGCCAATGGGTTACTAGCTCCCTTCCTCTTTGGTTACACAGTTCTGGTGGTGTGTGTCATTTGGCAATCCAAGAGTGCAATATTCTTGCCACTCTCAAGATGTCTGAACCTTCCCTCAACTGTGAGGAGCTTGGTAGCCCAGTCCAGAGGTGTGGCTACCTATGGTTACACACCCGCTGGAAAACTAGTTTGGGGATGGGATTTCACTCTCTGGCCCTGTCTCCAAATAGTCTATATGAACAAAATGCATCCTGCTCAGAAGTGTTATCACCGGCGGCCCTTCAAAGGGGGCTTCTCCTTTGAAGCTCAGCTTTTAAGCTAACACCCCTAGTGAACTTCCTGGGCGAGGAAGTCACATTTCACTCTGTGACAGTTGCCTTTGTTCTTAAGCCTGGGAATTGGTCACACGTCTGCCTAGGTGGGCGGCAAGCTGTCTGTTGGCCAGTGCCTGTGCAAGCCACTGGACCAGCTGGGCCCCAGAGTAGATTAATGATTGTTTCCTATCCCATAGAAGGGCATAGAAAGAGGGGGAGGAAGTAATGAAACCACCAGTGAGAGATTATTGACTCCTTCAAACCACCAAAGTTGTAGCCCCTTACTTAACTGCCGTACAGAATACATGGGAACTGATGTTACTAACGCATTTTACAACAATGAGAGATTATTGCCTCCTTCAAACCCCCAAAGTGGTAGCCCCTTACTTAACTGTCGTACAGAATACATGGGAATACAACGAAAACGTTTTAGAACAAGATCTATTAGATTGCTTTTGTGCTTCCTCAGGGTCAGTTTGCCCCTTCTGATATATTATTTTGTCCCTGCGATGAGTTGTCACCATAGACTATGTTGTAAATGTTATGCTCCCTTTTATGCTCCCTTTCCCAAATGGTTTTTACTTCCACTATTACGCATGCACAATGTTTAGCTCCTGCAGAGTTGCGTTGATTTTTTAAATAACTTGAAGGACCCTCCACTTGTAAGACAGTTGGTTCCTTCTTAAGGAATGTTCTTTGTTTGCATAAATCCATGCTGTTTTATTGAGTCACTTTGTTGATATGTACTGAAGAATCTTATGTTTTTATATTCTGTTTTCTTTTAGTGTTATATCTGCTTTTAACTACAGTGTAATATTGTATTTTATCATGTATCTTTTATGATCTATTCCCCTGAGTTCGAATAAAGATTAATTCCAAACTTTACTAACATATAAGACAGGAAGAAACAAGATGCACGTATATGGTACATGTATCACAAACAGCATTTGTATCTTACTGTGGTTTTATGCTGGACTTGCATGTCATTGAATGTGCTGATATTTCTTTTTGGTACTTGATTTCTGCCAATAAAATAATTGATACACAGAATAAACATTAAGGTAATTTGATTTGATACCTTACAGTACTCAGTTAGGTAGTCCCATTCAAAAATTAGCCATGCTGTGATGCCATCTAGTAACTCTGTGTTAACCAATAGGGCTACTAACTTTTCCTCAGCGAAAAAACAACATTAAGGGTTTTGCTACTAAGACATATATAAACCTATATGTCTTGCTTAACAATATACAGCTCCCTGCCATTATGCTCTATGCACCTCCATTAGTAGAGAATTACATTTATTATTAAGGGAAGCAGTGGCTTTGCCATTAATGGTGATAGCCAAGTCTTTCTGCGCCCCCCCAACCCCGAGGGGCAGATAGGAGGTTTTTGTTTCCAATCAACCCCTTGGAGATACAGAAATCCCACTAGATGGCTATGAAGGAGTGCCTACTCTTTCATCAAGCGAATAGCCCTACTCTATAAGGGGCAATAGAGACTTTTTGTCTCCCTGGGTGCTGATAGGAGATTTGTTCAGATTGGGTAGTTAGCCCCTAGTCTGCCACCGGGAGGATACAAAGCCTACTAGACACCAGGAATTTTACATATGGGCAAAAGAAAGGGGTGTGGGTATCCCACCATGGACTTGGGCCATACCCCCACCGCAAGCTACAAGTTCAGAACAAACCAGGGCCAATGAAAGACTCACCTTCCCCTTGTTTGCCTTACGTTCAGAAAGCTTTCTAACTTCCATTGACCTTAGTTTAATCCATGCCTGACACAGGCACTAGGCCCAGCCATTCAAGTGGGGTACCATTTTTATCTGGACAAGTGGGGGAACGATGAGTGGAATGAATTTGTGGATCTCTGTGGATTCTGGACGTTTATGTCCCAGAAAAAGGAAAATGCATGATTTTAGAAAATAGTTTGATGTTTGCTGGGCATTGTGGGCACTAAAACTTTGGGTGAACCACATGAGGCACACCACTCTGCACTTGCCCAGGTATCCATTTTTCAGATATGTCTGGGTTTGGTAGGTTTCCTTAAGTGGCGACTGAGCTAGGACCCAAAATCAACAGCTACTTACATTGTACAAAAAGCATGGATTCTGTTGGTGAAATATGATGTCCCCAGGTCATATTTAGGGGTATATTGTGTCACAAGTGCTAGTCCCAGCCACATGAGCAGGGTACCATTTTTCTGGGGAGACGTGGGAACAGAAAATTGTAGAACATGTTTTACCGCCCTCCCGGACCTCTCTCCGACTCCATTCCTCACCTACTAATTATGATTGCCCCTCATGTGATATCCTCTAATCAATTCTTTCTCCTGGGAGACTTTAACGTCCATAGTGAGAACACCGAGGACCCAGAGGCCTCCAACCTTTCTGACTGAGTTGGCGACACTAGGACTTATTAAAATCAATGATGCACCCACGTACATCGCACGCCATACTCTAGACCTAGTTCTCTCCAACTGACCCCACACATTGTATAAATCTAATTATCCTCTGTCGTGGTCAGACCACTCCATAATCGAATTTGGCCTAGCGGGCCCCCCTGAGCACACAGCCAAATGAGCACCAATAATACGAACGATATACAGACAGTGGCACAAATTAACACCCACACTACTTTGTGACACCTTCACCCCCCTTACCTGTCTACATCAGATTTGGTAGAAATACGCCTGTCTGCTCTCCAGAGCGCAGTTAAATCCACCATAGATGCTCTGATCCCCTTAAAAAGATCATCGGCGGCTCCTAAGCGCGCCCAGACTCCTTGGTACTCAGCAGCCCGTCGAACAGAAAAAAGTCAATGCAAATAAATTGAGCATCAATGGCGCCGAACTCAGGCTCCCCTTGAAAAAGAAAAGTTCAAAATTGTCTTGGACTCCTATCATAAAAACATAAAAATCGCCCGGAAAACTACATAGCCAACCAACTTGTACAAACAGATAATACCTCTAAAGTCTTCTTTTAAGTACTCAACACCCTCATAAATCCCAAAGCTTGCAATCCGGAAGACGCGCCTTCCCAGTCACACTGTGATAATATTGCCGACTACTTCTCACAAAAAATTGACGCCATCTACAATAAGATAACCTCCTCTACCACCAGCACTTGCCAAAATCCGATTGCTGTACCTACCCCAACCCCACCGAGCTCTTTTATTTTAAAAGAATTCCCTCTGCTCACCATCCAAGATACAGAATCCCTATTAAAATCTTCCAAATCCGGATCCCCCAAATACCTAATTCCAGCTAAAATCTCCAGAAGTCTTGCAGCAGTGCTGGCTGCACCTCTCTGCTTTATCTTCCCAGCAAAATCAAAGAAGGTAAGCTTCCCATGGAATGGAAAGCTGCCCAGATTATGCCCAGCAGGAAAAACACCGAATTGCCCCCTGACGTGATATCTAACTACCGTCCTATCTCACTACTCCCTCTCCACAGCAAATTGTTGAAAAAACACATGAATACACACCTATTCACATTCATTAAATCCTCTTACTGCCTTGATCATTCTCAGTCAGGATTCCGCCCAAGGCATAGCACGGAATCAGCCCTGGTCAATGTCATAGATGATATTAGAATGCATGCGGACTCCTGCCGAGCAGTAATTCTCATACTGCTCTACCTGTCCACAGCATACAACACCATCTCCCACCAGATCCTGCTGGAAAGATTACAAACTATAGGCATTTGTGACACTGCACTAAGCTGGCTGACAGACTTTCTTAAGGGGAGAACCCAAACGGTAAACCTGGGTCCCTTTAAATCTAAGACCACCACGGTGTCCAAGGGTATACCACAGGGCTCCTGTCTCAGCCCCTTGCTATTCAATGTATATGTTGCCCCGCTTGCAGCTCTCCTAAGGAACATCGGGTTTACACCCCTTTCCTACGCGGACGACACTCAGCTCCTCCTGTCTTTCGACAGAGACACACCTAACATCATCAAAAGCATCTTCGCAGAGGGCCTGAAAACCATTACATCGTGGATGAGCACCAACTTCCTTCAGTTAAACGCAGGAAAAACAGAAATAATGCTCTTTAAAGACACAGTTACTAGCTGGTCACCTAGCTGGTGGCCAGTGGAACTAGGCCCTGCCCCTTCCCCAAAGTCAGTGGTCAAGAACTTGGGCGTCCTAGTATATAGCAAACTCAACCTGGATGAGCATATAAACGCAATGAAACAGGCATGCTTTCATGCACTCAGCCTGCTCCGCAAGGTATTACACTTCCTTCCCCCTTCCACACGTAAAACCCTGGTACACGCTTTGGTACTCAGCCGACTAGACTTCAGCAATGCCCTACTGATGTCTGCCAAGGAAACTTCCCTGAGCATATAAGTGGTCCAGAACACAGCAGCCCGTCTAGTAACCAGTGCACTTCACCGATCTCCCTCAATCCCCCTTCTCCGTAAACTACACTGGTTACCCATACGCAAAAGAATTCAATTCAAACTTTGCTGTATAGTGTTCAAAGGCCTTAACCAAATGGGACCAAAATATCTGACGGATAAACTGGTCAGACACACACCTTCACATACCCTCCGCTCAAAACGCAAAGGCCTTCTCACTGTCCCATGCATAAAACATGCTACATTAGGGGGCAAATCGGTCTCCTACCTAGCCCTGCAACTCTGGAACCAACTACCTTTGAACATCTGTCAATGTACTAACTACTTGCCTTTTAGGAAAAAAACTCAAAACCTCTCTCTTCTAGAGTCCATATCATTGCCTCTACACGTCCACAGCGCGGAGATACCCCAACCGGGGTGATTCAAGCGCTCTATAAATGACATAAATAAAATAAATAAATTGGCATTTGAATTTCTCTACGTGTGTGATTCCAAATGTAAGCCAGTGTGCAAGAAAAAAAACATTTTGCAAAATGCCCTCTGAATAAAAGCATAGTATGAGTAACCCCAAATTCAGAGGTATACAACTATCCACAGTTTCTAAACTGAATATCTTGTGTACATTTCAGAAGTACATCGCTTTCCTTCATATCCATTTTTAATTCTTTATTTTTTATCATATGAACTGCTGTATAGTCGGTACATAATAAAAAACCATTGGAAGGTGCAGTTCACAACCAGAAAGTTCTATCTGACGTAACAGCATATTGCTTTTGTAAATTAGTCATCGTAACAAGAAGTTACAGATGAAAATGTCACAAATAGCTTTTTTTTCTTACCTGTATTCATAATTTTTTTATTTCAATTGTTACTTTCTTTGAAAAACCTTCAACAATCTACATAAATGACCCCTTGCTGAACTCAGAATTTTGTCTAATTTTCAGAAATGTATAGCTTTCCAGAATCACCTGTGGGTTTTGCACCTGTTTCCACCACAGGATGAAAGTAGGGTGAAACTACAAAAATTTGGAAAAATTGATTTCCTCTTGGAAAAATACAAAAACGGTGGTAATTATTTTTTTTGATGCAACTATGTTTTTTTCTGAAATCTGAGATGATGTGGGTCCTAGTACAACAAATATTTAATTGAAGTCATTGTTACAAAAAAAAAACACATGCTTTCTTGCGCTGCACTCTTTTACCATTTCCCCCCAAAAACAATATGTAGCTATAGTGTGACAATTTTCTCGGTTCCATCCAGGGGAATCCACAAACCCTAGATAGCTTTAGAATTCCCAGAATGTTGGGAAAAAAGACACACATTTGACATGGATAGCTTTTGTGGAAAAAAGTTATGAAGGTGCAAGCAGGAAGTAACCAAAATAACAAAAATGTGTTTATCATTCTAGGGGGAAAAGCAGCTAAGGTGTTAAACTATGCAGTTTAAAAAAAGTCTTTACAAAAATATCTTCTTATAATATATATAAAAAATAAAACATAGATAAAATATTAGTTCCATAGTACGTGGATGAATAGTAAGCTGACCCAGGCTTTAAGCGGGTGGTCCCAAAACTGCTGCAGTATGTATAGGCAGATATCACTGATAAGATTGTGCAAGTTACCTTTTTAAAGGTCAGTAATGGAAGGCACAAGCATTTTGCCTTTCACAAATTACTCAAAAACAAATGTGTACCTGCTTAATGTAATACCTTAAGCAAATCGTATTTCACTCTCTCTGATGTCCTTGAATGGCAGAACTGTCTAACGATCTTCTGTTTTTTCCCTTGCAATGAAAAGAAAAGTTGAAAACTGCTTCTTGTATGTTCTTCACGCGTCTTGTCTGCAACATCAGAAAATAAGCCTCCCCAACCCCGAAATCACAGTGCCTGACATGACTTTATAATTACCTGTAATGAGCAGTAAATTCTGAGTTTGAATCCCTGAGTGCCGATAAGGTATGTATGATTTGAAAATGAAGACTTCGAATAATGCCAACTTATTCTACCAAGGTTGATGAACTGAGCATCATTAGGTTGTGTAATAGTAACTTTTATTAGTTACATTTTATTGAAAAGGCAGAAATGAGGCACTATATGAAAAGGTATTATAATTGAAAAGACACTGCTAATTAGTGCAAAATGCTGTACTTAGTCATGACCCCCCCACACACACCCACACACTCCTCCTTTTATATTGTCTGTTATTTCTGTGGGTAACCTGATTGAAAGAAGTAGAATTGGTGCCCTCAACATGACTATTTGTCTGCTAAAAGCACCGCATTGATTTCAGATAGGATCCGTTAGATCTGGCTGTCTGTAAGCAGAAATATTCAGATGGATTGCATGACGCAACCACGCATGTCTAAACCACGCATCCCTAAACCACGCATGTCCTTACAATGACATGTCTTTACCACGCATGCCTTTACAACAAATTTCGTTGTAGAGGTATGGTTAGTAAAGGCATATGTGTGGTAAAGATCCCACTCCCTCCTCCTTGCCCAGAGTTCTAAAATGTTTTCCTTCTGCTGTATAATCTACCCACCCCAACCCTGTTAACTACCCCGCCCTCTACCCTGAGCCCTTAAACCCAGCCCCCTAGCCCAATAAACTACGCTAACCCGAGCACCCCCACCCGGAGGCCTATAAACTGCCTCCTGCCTATAAAACTACCCCAGTCCCAGTCCCTCACCCTGAGCCCTAAAAACTGCCCCATGCCCTGAAAACTACCCCTTCCCCCTGCCCTAGATACTACCCCGACCCTAGCCCCCCCGCCCTAGCCCTAAAACCTGCCCTCACCCCTAAAACCTACGCCCCCCCTCCCCACCCCCAGCTCCAGCCCAATTTACCAAGCAGCATATGGGTCCTTTCTGCAGCGATCCTTCTGGTTCCTCTCCCCACCTCCTCAGACTCTGACTGCCTTAACCACTTATAGGCATATGCGTGGTTAAGGCAAGCATTGTTCAGCTTGTCTTAACAGACTTCTCAAGAAAAGAAGGCTTGTGGAGTTTGGAAAACTGATCTGGGCTACATTGCCGGAGTTTAATTTACACCACAGCAAGGTGAGTTCTACAAATAAAAGGTAAATGGTGAGAGCCCGGCCTTTGTGCTTTCACAGTAAAAACCGGCAATGTTAAAGGCTCCCTGTGAAGTAAAAGTTGAAGCCCATGCCAGGAGTCCAGCAACGGGGTAGGAGGAATACAGCTCCTCCATAAGTAAATCTCCATCCACCGTGATACCAATGGACCTGGGATACCAAGTGCTAGCAGGTGAGGGAGATGTGTGTTGGTGCTTTGACTTCTGAAAAGCAAGTAGACAGTGGTGGGTGCAGTGACAGCCCAACACATCCTGTTTAAGAGTTTAAGAGTGATCAGTACTGCGGCAGAAGGAGCGTAATGGGCAGGGCCTTGCCCCCTTCACCACCTCCCCAGCTCATAGGAGGAGGCAAGAGGGGGCAAGAAAAAAGCATGCTTCTTATGAACTTAGTATTATTGAATCAGAACATATCACAAAAATAACAGACATGCGCCTAAAACAAGCCACTCCTATTGGATTTGCCTTTTTATATTAGCAGTATCTGATACATGAGAAACAACAATACTGTTGTCAATAATTAGAAATTAAATTATATCAGTTTTGATTGTGAATGAAACATTACTAATGTCTATTGGTGTTCCTCCCTTCACACCACAATCTCTCACGTTATTGGACACTTATGCCCTTTTTTCTCCCTACACCTTTCTTACATCCTCCATCTGCAACACCCTATTTTCATTTTCTCCTGCACTTCACTATGCCCCCACACACAATCATTTACAAGCATTGTGTTTTCTTTTACTTTAACCTTGTTGTTATTGTCAGTATTTCAAAAGCTTTGTATCTTCTTCACACACTTTCATATCCCACTACAATTGGCTCACATGACTACTGCAATGTGTGCTCTTCAGAGAGGCCAATGATTGCATGAGCATTTATTCAGAACATATTTATGACCCACTGACTGTCACTGTGAGAAACTTGTACTACCTTGAGTCTCAACTCTAGAGGTCTCAGTTGTGGTCCATTTTAAATATCCACCCACAACTTCAACTCATACAAACACCTGGAGGTGACTTGATACACACTGTACATAATTAATAATCAGCATTAAAAAAAATTACAACATACCATCCTATCAAAAACAAACAATGGAATGCAATGTAAGCTTCGGTAAAGTGTGTAATGTAAACAGGAACTACATTGCTGACATGGATAACTGTAACTAATTTTATTGCCAGTCATTGTTCATAAATCAATCCGTTTTCTCATGTAAAGTGTTGGACTTGGCCCTTTTCACAGGGTCATCCCAGAACTTTTTGCCTTCCTCCGGTATTTTTTCTGATCTGTTGTTGGTGGTTTTAGGACTCTGGGCACTTTATCACTGCTGTTCAGTGTTAAAGTGCATGTGCTCTCTAAGGTAAACTTGCTAAGATTGGTCTACACCTGTTTGGCATATTTAATTTACCTAACAGTCCCTTGTACAGCAGTACCTCATATACCCAGGGCCGGTAAATTAAATGCTACTGGTGGGCTTTCAGCTCTGCTTGCGCAACCCACCAAAGTAGCCTTTCAAACCTGTCTCAGGCCTCTGCCACTGCAGGGCCTGCATGCACAGTTTACTGCCGCTGTGACGTGGCACTTAAAGTGGTTGCCATGTCTGTGATTCCCCTTTTGCTACATATCAGCCACCCCTAAGGTAGGCCTGAGCTAGACCTATGGGCAGGTTGCGATGTAGATAAAAGGTAGGACATGTGCCTTAACTCTGTGGCATGTCCTGGTAGTGGCAAACAGCCTATTTGGTTTCTCACTGCTGTGAGGCTGCCCTCTCATAGGAATGCATTGGAGATTCCCTGATATGTGCTTCAGTGGTAATTCCTGACATGAGAGGGGTAGAGTGATCTAGTTTGGTATGTTTGGAATAGTGGTGATAAATGCTGCGTTCTGGCGTTAATGGATTTATTATCACTATTCAGAAATGCCACTATTAGTAGTAGGCATTTCTGTGTGCTATGTGTCATATCAGCACTGTGTTAAGTTAGCATGTGCTAGTTAGAATTTTAAACGCCATTTTTCATTTCCTGCTGCCTCTGAACATGACACATTTTGTTATTAATGCTTTTCGCCTAGTTAGGTATTTTGCTTTACACGAGAATAACATGTTTGCTTATAATATCAGTCTTGCTTGGTAAGCTATGTCTGTACAGTGAGTGCTGAGGCCTTCAAGGTTATCTCAACACAGCGTTTATTGTTTGAATTGATCAGTGCACAGAGTAGACATAATATGTATGCAGCTGTGGCCAACTTTGGGTTTAGGTGCGAATGATACTGCACTGCGCAAAGCAGGAACACACACTTGATGAATATCCGTATGCAGAGTGTTGGTGTAGGAGATGATGTGATCCATTTCCACTGAACCTAAAGGTATGGGCCCGCCCTTCTAAACCCAAAGAGACCTTCTGTAGATATAATATAATATACTAGCTAGGGAGGGTAAACTGAGGTTCTATTTAGACCTGTTTCCTTTGGCATTTTAACATGCTTTCACCCTATGTATTTTATGGATTAGTAACTATGCTTTTAACCTTGATCTTTATAATATGTTTGCTTGTATTAGCTAAGATACTGCGTTTGAGAACACTGCATTAGAAATAAACATTTCAAACTCGCATGTGTCCTCATTGACTCCTCGTTCTGGATTGATATGTTAGTATAACGAAAGAGTGTTCATGTGTTCCACGTTTCCTGAGGTGTTCTAAGTCCATGTTCTTTGTTCATTGTGGTTTTGTAAGCACCAATGAGACACTGATTGCTAGTCTGGTAGGGGATTTTGGATACTAAGGTGAGTTTTGGCACACCCTAATTCATTGAGGTTCTAAGTCTCTATGCACAGTTCTGTATAGGAGCAGAAATCCCTGCTACATGGCGCCCGATCGCTGGTGGTCTTATTACATGACACTTGAGTAGTACTTTTATCGGTCCTTAACACCCTTCGCTATTGTTTCCGGAAAACAGTGGTGTCGGACAAACCTACCTATATTAATATAGGTCCTTTGAAGCTTGATTCTTTCTAAACGGTATCCTTGAATTACTACCCAGTTGTGCTACGTACTTTTTGTTGTACCTTTCTCTTTCTGTGTCACTATGGCCGCGGTGGACATTTCGCAACATAGTCGCATTGGGGTGCGCAACCACTTGCAGAATTATCATGTCCCCGTGGATGGCATGGCTGTGATTATGGTGGTGAGTGCAGAGGTGGCTTACCCATACGAGATTTTTTACTCGTGGATGACCTTCCCGGCTGTGAACGCAAATACCAATGTGTTCGAAACGTACACTCCCACTGCTGTGCCGCAGGAATATGCTCCATATAGGACACAGGAAGTTCCGATTGATGCTTGGCAGCACCATGTTTGGTTTAATGGCGCCCTACCCCACTCCTTGACAGCACCAAGGTTAGGTCCTTTGTGCATTCCAGGCGCTACATGGCCTATTTTGGCTGGATTTACACCGCATCCTCGACATGGAGCGGTTGTCGTTGCTGATTTGCGGCAGTTACATACTGTTGCAATTAATGTAATTAGGTCGTTAGTGCAGTACACTACCCGCAATCTCCCGGGCGGGTCCCCAGGAGGTGCAGCGCTTCCTGCTGGACAGGGCGGAATGAAACTTAGCTCGGTAATGGTCAATGCAGTGATGGGCAAGCGCCCCCAGGATAAGGATGAGTTTCCTTTCTGGCTTGCCGAGAAGTTTGACCAGCTGGAAGCAGTATTTCCTAACACGACTCCTGGAGAAAAACACAGGATTCTGACAATTAGCATGCCTAAGAACTTGACCCCAGAAATTGGTGACTGTGAGTCGTGGGGGAAGATCTTTGCGGCAGTTTATGCGAGGTGCTTTGGCACTCCGTCCATGACTGTCCTTCCGACGGTCATTAAGCGTGTTCAGGATGAGCATGGACCTGAGGCAGCGGTTGAATTGGTTATGCGCCTTTGCGGCTCCTTTGACGTAGTTTCCGATCTCATACTTGCGAATGTCAAGGGGGATGCGGTAAGTTTTCAGGTGTCCAATGCATTGCTGGCGGTTCCCGATGCCGACAAACCCCGACAGTTACCGAGGATTATTGTGGCGGCTTATAAGACCGTGGGCCGCAATAGCGTTGGTGTCAAGCCTTTTTCCACTAAGGAAAAAAGCAACCCCAAGGGCCGAAGTCAGAACATGACGAACAGCCCAAGACCAAAAAACAAAATTGGCCGAAAAAATAAAAACAGGGTAAACAAAAACAAAAGCAGAAACAGGAGTCTCGTCCTGCATCACCAGTACCTGCACCTACAGAACGTATTTATGACTTGCGCGATCGCGCACCGATAAAATCTCCTGATCGTTTTCAGGTCTCTGAACAACGCTCTCCTCGTTCTTTTCAGGACTCATCGGCCTCATCGACCGGTGGTGGAGGTGGCGGCAGAGGTCGGGGTGGCCAGCAGGGACGCAACCAGCCCCGCCCGAAAGACGGTAAAGGCAAGCAGGAGGATTCAACACCGAAGAGACCCCAGTTTCAGAAAAAGAAAGTTGCCGCTTTAACAGCCAAATATGCCACAGATAGTGAGAACGCAGCTTCGGAATAAGACATGGGCTCTGACCTTGCTGGACAGCGCGGCGGAGATTACCATTGTGTGAGAGGCCCTGCGTCCCCTACTGAAGGTGACAGCGACTGATCGATATGTTTTTGTGGAGACAGCTGATACTAGAGTAGCTCCCCCTGATAGACTTTATGAAATAGTCCTTTTAATTGAAGGTGACATACAACGTACAATCAAAGGGGTATTTTGGGAGAATCTTACAACTACATATGACATTTTGTTAGCGGAGGCTGACTGACCACCGCCATTTGTGCTCGCAGCTCCGAGAGGGGAGGAGGTGATCCTCCCTAGTTTCGCGCACACGGTCTCGAAAGAGCATGCGCTGAATTTTGCAGAAGAGTGGGCTAAGGCTCTTGCGCCGGCTTCGTACCGTACACAGTGTGGTTGGGATAAATTTTCCCCACACCACGAGATTCCATTACGGTCTATGCCACAACCTCAACCTCAATATCCCATCCGACGTGAAGCTAAGGCTTCCGTCGCGGAAATCCTTGAACAATTGGAATATCAAGGTGTGATTGAAACTTGTGTGTCACCGATGAATAACCCTCTTTTTACTGTGACCAAGCCTGACGGTTCGTACCGTTTGGTATTGCCCTAGGACCTGGGCTAAGGATTACCTTGCTGTTGACCGGGACTGAGGGCTGCGAGCGTCGGGGTGTGGACTCCGTTTCCCAGGAGCCCAAGGAAACCCCGCGCCCGTGTCACCTGGGCTGCTCTCCCTCATCGTCCCGCCCCCTGCCTCTGAGTCGAGATAAAGTGCCCCGCTTGGTTTTAGAACGCGGGACACTTCACGAACTGGCCAGGAACAGGGACGGACTGCTGTTTGCTTTACAGCACTTCACCAGGAGCCTGCTTCTTCCAACGTTGCTGCTAGCGGAACCCGCTTCGCGGGTCCCGCGTTGCCCTAGGACCTGGGCTAAGGATTACCTTGCTGTTGACCGGGACTGAGGGCTGCGAGCGTCGGGGTGTGGACTCCGTTTCCCAGGAGCCCAAGGAAACCCCGCGCCCGTGTCACCTGGGCTGCTCTCCCTCATCGTCCCGCCCCCTGCCTCTGAGTCGAGATAAAGTGCCCCGCTTGGTTTTAGAACGCGGGACACTTCACGAACTGGCCAGGAACAGGGACGGACTGCTGTTTGCTTTACAGCACTTCACCAGGAGCCTGCTTCTTCCAACGTTGCTGCTAGCGGAACCCGCTTCGCGGGTCCCGCGTTGCCCTAGGACCTGGGCTAAGGATTACCTTGCTGTTGACCGGGACTGAGGGCTGCGAGCGTCGGGGTGTGGACTCCGTTTCCCAGGAGCCCAAGGAAACCCCGCGCCCGTGTCACCTGGGCTGCTCTCCCTCATCGTCCCGCCCCCTGCCTCTGAGTCGAGATAAAGTGCCCCGCTTGGTTTTAGAACGCGGGACACTTCACGAACTGGCCAGGAACAGGGACGGACTGCTGTTTGCTTTACAGCACTTCACCAGGAGCCTGCTTCTTCCAACGTTGCTGCTAGCGGAACCCGCTTCGCGGGTCCCGCGTTGCCCTAGGACCTGGGCTAAGGATTACCTTGCTGTTGACCGGGACTGAGGGCTGCGAGCGTCGGGGTGTGGACTCCGTTTCCCAGGAGCCCAAGGAAACCCCGCGCCCGTGTCACCTGGGCTGCTCTCCCTCATCGTCCCGCCTCCACACCTGATTGGAGGAAGCGCCCTATAACGACTGTAGAGACCTGCTGCGCGGGAGCGCGCGGGAGCGCCCGGGGCTAAGCCCGGGCAAAGGGCGGGCCCTCTAAGGCCCTCGTAGGCCTGAGGAGGCTGGGCAGGGCCATCCCCCTAACAACCGCTGCAAGTGGACCCCGTTTTGCCACATTTGGGTCATGACTACTGAGGAGGATACCCCAGGGAGAAAGGTCAGTCTGCGAAATGGGTCTCTGGAGAACTACTTCCAAAAAAAGAGTGAGGGTGATGAGGACTCTACATTAGCAAAGCGTAGGGCAGAGCGTCGCCGTTCTGTCGAGAGTATGAAGCATAAACCTCTCTTGGATAGCTCCTCGCATGCCACAAATCAGGAAGTAGGTTCTATACACTTGAATGAGGCCAACGCTAGTTTAGAAGACGTCCCTCTACTGTTCCGTGATTTTGCATCCACACCTTCTTTACTTGAGGATAATATTACAATTGTTTCTCCTACCCCTGGTCCCAGCCGCACTAAGATAACATCTAAACCTAGGAAACAGAAACCTAAGCCTCCACCTGCGGTACAGATTCACCGCCCTCCACCAAGTAAAAAAAGGAGGAAATATAGGGAGGCCCTAGGCAAAGCTAAAATCTCGCTTTTAGATTTTGGGAATAAGGCTCAAACCCCCCTTTTAAATGAGATTACCTTAGTAGATGCTCAGGACTCCACACCCTTAGTAGATCCAACACTGATTTGTAGCTTACCTGAAGCAGCCGCACAGGTTGGGTCTCCAGACAGTATTACTAGAAATATTGTAAGGGACATCACACCTTCCCCCACACTGATGGGAAACTTGGAGTTTATGTTAAGATCTCTCCTTGTACCTATCAATGAGTCGATTAAAAAGGTGGAAATTAGACTCACCATATTGGAAGCTGCTATGACTAGTTTAGCTACTCTGGCAAAAACTCAAGGGAGTGGGGCGGTGCAACCTACATCTGTAATAAAGCCCCCCCCCACGAATGCCCAAAAGACCCCACATGTGTTAGCCCAGTCGACCAAGGAAACAATTCAACCTCCAGGTAGAGCCGACCCTCCCCCTGAAAACCCAAAGCCTCCTAAAAATGTCAGGTTACCTGCTGTTGAACTAGGTGGTGCCCCAAACACATCAAACCCTAAGGCCCCGGCAAGCATCAGTCAGGATGAACAAGGGGAAAATAGTAAAAAAAGAGTAACACGCAAAAAGGTGCCGCCAGTGGAGATTCCCCCTGAAGCGGTGCCCTTTGTGGTGGTACTAACAGGGGTTCCCCAGTTAACTGTTAACAAGAAAGAGGGATATGTAGACCTGAAGAATAAAATCATTCATTGGTTAAGAACGTACAGACCGATAGCGCCGAATATAGATGGAGATATAGTCCACGTTAGGCGCATTAACTGGCTGGGCTCTAGAACTAAAGACCTGGAGGGGGATCTAGTTGTGATTAACTTTAGAGACCCTCGGGCAGTCGACTACATTCTAAACTGGTCATCAGGAAATGGGGGAACTTGTATAATCCCTCGGGCCCTTACATATTTTTACCCCAGGCAAGAGGATGCTCCTTTTAAATATCCAAACAAGTCTTATTCCCTTAGGCCTCCGCTTATACCGCTTATACTGCCCCATAACAACAATTATAATTATTTTGGGCAACATTTTCCCCTACCACCGGATCAGTTCTCTGCCTGGTCTACTGTCCCTTACAGGCATACGACGAACCATGGTAATAGGATGAACCATCTGAGGCCTTTCACTTCACTGGACACTTGCAATCGGTTTTCTCAGCTTTCTAGGCTGGAGGATTGTGATTGATGTTCAGCTCCAGGGGGGGAGGTCTGTGAACCTCTGGGCGGGGGGGCTTCGATAAGAGCTCATGGCAGTATAGATACAGGAGACGACTGCCCCCTTCTAGTCCAAACTGTTAGCACATGTGACATTATAGAGGCTCCTCCTTCCGTTGGGCCAATGTCCAGTGTGGTTGGTCGCCCCACAACACCTACTCTCCGGGTTCAGGAGGGGGGGGGGACGTAAGAACAGGGCGGATAGGATAGGTGTAAATGGGGGGGAGTTAACCTTAGCACCCAATGGTCGGCAGGTAATAAATTTCCTTTCATGGAATATTGCGGGGCTAAAAAGGAAGCTAGATATCCCAGAATGGCACACGTTTATTGAGAGGTTCGATGTCTGCCTTTTTCAGGAGACTTGGTGCCTATTACCCTTACATAAATCAGGGTACACTACTTATTTCCTGCCAGCAGTAAGTAAGGGGAAGGGCAGACCTGCGGGTGGCCTTATGGTATGGATCAAAGTGGAATTAAATTGGGAAGCCACATCTCATAACCTTGAGTGTAATGACATACTCCATCTTTCCCTTAAGGGGAAGTCAGTAGGTAGCAGGCTTGACATCTTTAATGTCTATGCGAGAGGGACACCTGGGGATTCGGCTTCTTTGACATTAGCAGCCCTGGACTCCGCCCTAGACAATTGCCCTTCAGCAGCAAAAATTATTGTGGGGGGGGGATTTTAACTGCACGTTTGAACCCCTCCTCGGGGAAGACCCCTTGGGTATCGAAGAGGAGGATTCAAAATGGTCCATCCCAAGTTTATCTCTGCCCCCCATCAGGAAGTGGTCGGCTAGGGCAATTCAAATTAATACACTGACCAGGGTCCATAAGCTCAGAGCCCTCAATGGTAGGACTAAATCCGATCAGGCTGGGGCACTGACCTTTAATAGGCTCACCGGGCCATCTCGTATTGACTACATCCTAATGGATATTAGTTTTTGGCCGGAGCTTATAGATATGGAAGTCCTCCCAACCCAGGATAGTGACCACAACCCCTTGTGCTGTAAGTTCTATTGGGGCACTCTTAAAGATAAGAGGCTGAATGGTTCCATAAAATCATCCAAAGAGATTATCCCCTATAGCAACAACCGAAGATTAAAATGGGATAAGGCTAAACTTAAGGAGGAAGATCTCGGGGCGATAAAGCAGTTGGTGGAGGGTTTGACCTCCGAGCTGGAAGACGGGTTGGATGAACATAAGACCAGCAGGGTATTACACCCCCCTCTTGTCTCAGTATATAAAGATACAATTGATCATGTTGGTAATTATTTTATCTCGAAAGGGCAAGATAATAGGGTGACCTTTAACCCCCCCGCTACTAGTAAACCATGGTATACGCATTTGTGTAAGGGCAAAAGGAATCAGCTAACAAAAGCCCTGATCTTGGGGGATCCTTCGATGGTTAGAGCGGCTAGGAAGGAATACCTCAAAGTTCAATTAATGGCCAAAAGTGAGTGGGAGGAACAGCATTGGCAGGACTTATCCAATGCCGTAAAAAGTAGGAACCCGAACCTCTTTTGGGACCTGATCAATGGTTCTAGACGTAGGAAAACGCAACCCTTGGCTGTCCATATAACCAGCCAGCAATGGTTTGACCATTTCTCACTACTGTATGGTGGTAATGAGGAAACGCCCAGCCGTGAGGTAGTTAGTCTGAGGGATGGTGATCTCATAGGGGTGGACGAGCCTCCCTTCACGACTATAGAAGTAGTGATCGATTAGGCATCTAATCCCGAAGAAGGCAGCTGGACAAGACGGGATCCCCGGAGATTTGTTGATGGCAGAGCCACAGGTTTGGGCAAAATTAATTGCCACAATTATGAATCTGATCTCCAGGGGTCACCAGGTTCCTGACTCCTGGAAGGGGGCGGAGGTAGTAACTGTGTACAAGAAGGGGGCAAGAGAGGACCCTGCGAATTACAGGCCTATTAGTCTGATTGATATAATTCAGAAAGTAGTCGGCAGGGTCATCATTTCAAGAGTAGGAGATTGGATAGAGGGGGACAGTATTCTCTCGCACCTACAGGCGGGTTTTAGAAGAAAGGTAGGCACGATGGACCAGGTCTTTCGCTTTTTTGTTATCTACTGGAAGGAAGTCACCATCAAGAAAGGCAGTTTATATATGGCCTTCATAGATCTCAAGACTGCATTCGACCTGGTCCCCCGTGCAAAATTATGGGAGATTTTAGGTGAGATGGGATTCCCGAGTGGTCTCCTGACCCTTGTCATAAGGCTCCACGAGGGGAACTATGCAAGGGTTAGATGGGGATCCCAGGGGAATTTGACAGAGAAAATCCCTGTGCGAAGAGGAGTACGCCAGGGCTGTGTTATGGCTCCGACTCTTTTCTCCCTTTTTGTGAATGGAGTGGTGGACCACCTGAAGGGGGAGGAGTCGGATGCCCCATCCCTGGCGGGGGAAAGAATCCCCACTCTCCTCTTCGCCGACGACACCATATTAATCTCCAAATCCCCGGTGGGCTTACAAAAACTC
Source organism: Lissotriton vulgaris (assembly GCF_964263255.1). Classification (NCBI taxonomy): domain Eukaryota; kingdom Metazoa; phylum Chordata; class Amphibia; order Caudata; family Salamandridae; genus Lissotriton; species Lissotriton vulgaris. The sequence goes on along the minus strand of NC_141689.1, from coordinate 1,061,841,305 downwards.
TTGAATCAGTTTAGCTCCTTTTGCACTGCCCGAGGCTTAACCATCAATACCTCAAAAACTAAACTGATGGCATTCTCCCCCTCTAAAAGATTTAAAAATAACTTCCTGCTGAACGATGTCCCCTTAGAGTTGGTCGAGTCCTTTGACTACCTTGGAGTCAGGATAAACAGCCGTATGACATGGAAGGATCACTTGGCCAAAATGTTACTCAACCATCAAAGGGTATCGGGGATGGTCCTGAGGGAATTCCGTGAATCCAGCAGTAAACCTATCTCCCCGGCGATGGCCATTTATGAGGGCCAGATCCTCCCAGCTGCACTATACGGCGCTGAACTATGGGGGTTCGAAAACGTATCTGATCTAACGACTGCGGAAAATAAATTCTTAAGGAAGGTGGTGGCTCTCCCTGCTTCCACCCCATTAGTTCCCCTGAGACTAGATCTGGGCAGGAGAGCACTAAAGGACCTGGTAAGACTACGCCCGTTGCTCTACTGGACCCGCCTAAGAAGGACGGAAGAACTTGCTAAATATGCTGAGGGGTTGGACGATCTCCTCCTATTGGATACCGGAAAAAAAAATTGGATGGCTGTACAAACTGAAGGACTTAGTGCTCAAGTTAGGCCTAAGAGACGCTTGGGAGACACAATCGCCGCCACCAAAGGATGCGATCAAAAAGCTATACTGGGACTGGGTTCAGAGTAACATGTGGAGGGACCTGGGAGGGGGCACTCTTACGGACCAATTTTTGCTATTTAAATGCACGAGGAAATTAGAGCCCTTCCTGGATTTGATAACCAAACCCCTTGATCGCGCTCTATATATAAAATTACGTTATGGGACGCTTCCGGTGCACGACTTTACGTCGAGATGGTCTAATTCTGGTGCCCCCCTGCGTTCATGCCCTGGATGTGCTGCACCAACTGAGTCTGTGGCCCACGTATTTTTTGCCTGCCCTGCTTATAAAGGGGCGCGCAAATTTTGGCTGAAACCTGTGTGCAGAGAATTGGGTCTGAGGTGCCACAGATCAGCTCTTCGGGTCCTCTCTACAGACTCCTCATCTCCCTTTATGATTTGTGGGGTAGCAAAGTTCTTGGGAAGTGTATGGATGACACGATCCCGCCTATTGAAACTGCAGCCAGTGAGCTTAATGGACTGACGGTGTGTCCGCTAGTATTACATCGGTGTTGGAGTTGCAACTCCTTTTTATTGTATCTTAAATATTTATATCTGTTTGGAAATGTATTGTATATGTTTTTCTTTTATGGTGACTAAGTCGCCGAATAAAGATATTTCAAAGGTATTCGATTACCGGCATTTGAACTCGCATTGCCGTACCTGTGCAGTACAGAATACTCACGGCTCTGCTCTTGTGGATTGTCTCATGCGTAAACATTTTAAAACTACACTTGACATCTCCAATGTTTTTTTTGCCCACAATTTGGACGGACTGTGTTCTCAGTGGACCAGTTTTACCTGTGGCGGCAAACAACGCCACTTTACTCGTTTACCTATGGGCTATCAATATAGTCCAGGCGTGTTTGCTGCCCGTATTGTCTCTCTTTTTAGAGAGGATTGACACTGATGCATGTTCGTATGTGGATGACATATATCTCACAGACGACGAACTTTGGGCGCATCTGTGTCGCGTTGACAGCATAATTTGTAACTTTGCGGACTTCGGTTCCAAATTTAACTTTGCAAAGTCCCACATTGCAGAGTACACAATGTTGTTCCTGGGCTATGAGCTCAACAATGAAGGTCGAAGATTGGCCCCTCACTTCTTGGAGAAATGCTCTCAACTGCGCGCTCCTACAACTCTGAAAAAATTACAGTCCTTGCTGGGATTTTTGAATTTCGGACGCACTTATATTCCCAAATATGCCCAGCGTATCAAGCCTCTGTAGGCTTTGATACAACCAACTTTTACCAAATCTTGCTGGCTGCCGGAACATTCAGCTATTTTGCAATCTTTGCAAGCTGATTTTCTAGAATCTAAATTCATACTGACTCGTGATAACGACACCAACCTGGTGATAAGAATCATCCCTGGGGCGGTGGGTTTCACGTACCTTACTTTTAACGAAGGAGACACAGTACCTATGGCTTACAAGTCACACTTGTACACTTCGGCTGAAATGCGGTTTTCCTCTGTGGAGAAAGTTTTAACAGCAGTGCAAATGGCGATTCTCAAGGAACGTGAACTGTCACAGGGAAAACGCATGTTGGTTGTTACCCCGTTTCCTGCATTAGAGGCAGTGACGAAGGCCAGTGTACCAAATTCTAAAGCTTTGCACCCTCGGTTGATACAATGGGCAGCTTCTTTGACGTCTCCGGATGTCACGTTTATTTTTGATTCCTCCTTACAGTCGCAGGAGTTTTTGCAGTATGAATTTGTTCATCCTGCGCCTTTGGCTATGCGGCCTTTGGAGGACTTCCATTGCATCATATACACTGATGGTTCGGCGCAGGTTGCGCATGGGTCTAAACATGCATACGTTTCCGCTTGCGCTATTGTGGTAGGTGCCATGGTGAATGACAAGTTCAAGTACAGAGTCGTGCACACGCAGACTCTAGGGGACTGCAACGCACAATTGGCAGAGCTTCGTGCTCTGATGCTTGCATTGGAGTATGCTGATCCTGGTGTGTCAACTCTTATTGTGAGTGATTATTACTACTGTGTCCAGTCTTACAATGAAAACTTTTTCTTTTGGAATCAGAATGATTTTTGTGATTCCAAAGGTAGCACAATAAAACATAAAATGATCTGGGTCAGAGTGGCTGAGCTTAAAGAGCAGTTGCCACTCGTGTTTGTGATTCATACTCCTGGTCATCAGCGCGTGGGAGTCCACGCTGTTGGCAATTCGCTTGCCGATGAGGCAGCAAAGTCAGCGGTATCAACATATTTGGTTGCAGCAGTTACACGTTCCAAAAGTAAGATTGATGATGATATCTTGGCAGCTGTTGCTGAAACTGAGAAGGGAGGTAAATATCCCTTCGAAGTATTCATACCACTTAAGTCCTGATAAAGTTCATTATGTGAAAATTCCTGACGTTGGTGAGAGATTACTTCCCAACGCAGACCTCAGGCCTATTCTGATTACCACAGCCCATGAAGGTGTTGCGTCTGCGCATGCAGGCGCTTCGGCTACTGTAGCTCAGTTACAACAACGTTTCTGGTGGCGGGAACTGTACAAACAGACGCGTGATTATGTCCTTTAATGTGACATTTGCCAGCAGATTAAGCCTTCAACTGCTGCGCGTCCGCCTCAGACTCAGTTGTACATTTCTAATAAACCCCTTGGGTGTGTTTATTTAGATCACTGCGGTCCCTTTTCTTCTGATACTGCGTATAAGTACATCTTAGTAGCAGTTGATTCATGCACACGCTTTGTGTGGGTCTGGCCGCACCGCAGCGCTGATTCACGGACTGTCATAAGATACTTGCGTATCTTTGTAGGGATGTTTGCCTGTGGTACCTTCCATTCGGATCAGGGTCCGGCTTTCACCTCTATGGCGTATAAGGATTCCAGGACTTCGTTGGGGGTTCAAGTCAAGTTTTTGTCTCCATACAGACCTGAGGGTAATAGTGTTGTGGAACGAATGAACCGAGATTTAAAGCAGTCTTTGATGGCCCGTGTTATAGGTACTGGCAGGAACTGGCTGGCACATCTCAATGGCGTGCAGCGTGCTCTTAATAATCTCCCTAGAAGATCTCTGGGTGGGCGGACCCCATACGAAATGCTCTTTGGTATCAAGATGTATGTACCGGACCTTGGCGGTCTTGGCTCGGTGGCTCAAGCCGCCTCCTTTGACGTAGATGAACATTGCAATGTTTTACAGGATCTACAAAAGACAAGAGACAGTCTTGCAAAGAAACATTTGCCTTCCACCTCGGATGATGCATTGCAGATCCCGGTAGTTGGCTGGTTACCCCAAGATGGAGAACTAATACGTGAGAAGATTGATAACAAAAAAGAATTTGGTCCCTCTTATCGAGCTCCAGTTCTAGTGCTTGGAGTGAAGGGCACAAGAACAGTCATATTACCACCACTTCCAGGTCGGAGGGAGAACAGGTATATCTCCATTGACAATGTCAAGATACACAGAGTGGCCGATTCTTCTTAGTATGACACGAGCAGTCTCATGTCTTCGATTTTGAGAAATTCTGTTTTGGCATCGGTTTCCAATCCTGTGCCTGATGTTGCTCTCGAGTTGCCTCCAATTTCCAGTCCTTGATTGAGTATACTGCCTGGTACTCAACATGATGAAACTGACTATACTTACCCTACTGACTTATCGATGCCTGATTTGCAAACTCACTTGGCTACAGAATCCAGATTTTCTTTTGACACTGTTTCCCACACATCTGCAAAGTCCTCGAAGATTTCTAATTTGGTTAGACTGTTTAAAAAACAATTTTTGATTCCCCCTTAGACTCATATTTGGATGGTGCTTTTTTCGATCTACCTTTTTATGACAATTGGCTTTGTATTTTATTTTTTCCGCTCGTCAATGGACATTATGTCGAGGAGAGAACTGACAGTTGACATATCAATGGAACTTTGGCTCCCCATTCCTCATCTTACAGAGTGCAGAGAGACTTGGCTTTTGTTACCATCACAGCTTGGCCTGTACGGAATCTGGCCCGACCTTATGTCCCAGGTCGTGCACTCCGTTCTTCCAACCAACTTCTTCTGACCGTCCCCAGGATTAGGCTTTGCCGAACTGGAGGCCGCTCCTTTAGCGTCCTTGGTCCCAAACTATGGAACGATCTCCCCCTCAGCATTCGTTCCTTAGATTGCCTCTCAGCTTTCCGTAAAGCTATCAAGACCTACCTTTTCCCTGCTCTCTAGGCCCCCCCCCCTCCCCCCCCCCCTCTTTTTCTGTCCTACTGGTGCGTGCTTGTCTCATAGCGCCGGGACGCCCCATTGCTGGGGTAGCTGCTGCGCTTCACCAAACCTAGAAATAGAAAATAGAAATAGATGGGATTGTATGGGATGCGGTTCGATTTCAAATTCATGGGCCCACTGAGGTTATAAATGTCCCCAATGTGCTTAGAGTATCAATGGGGGATGTGGTTAAACAAAATATACGTTCTGATGATTGGGATGTTCAGGCCGTTGAATCATTGTCTTCTGATTTGAAATATTATGCTGCCTTTGATGCTGAAGATTTGTACTTGGAGTCTGCTAATTACGGTGATTTGTATTGTTATCAACATTTTGGCAATCACTATCTGCAAAAAGCTAATACCAGGAGACTCACTGTAAATTACACCCTGTGGGAACACTGTCCAGCTCCTATACAAGGCAGTTCTGCTACCTTTCTGAAAAGGTTCACTTATTTTACAGATTTTAATCAATCTAATCCTAATGCCTTTTATTTTAAAATGGGTGATAAATCCATATCCAAAGTTAGACTTACTGATACTAAATTATTGTATTTGAAGTCCTTTCTAGACCAGTTGGCTGTTGGGGGCTACGAGCTGTGGAAGGATACAATTGACCTTAAATCAGTTTGGGGTTCTAAAAGCTGGCAAGTGCAAGGCACTGAGGCTTTGCACCGCGCATGCCTCATCCTGAACCATATGTTGTTTTTGAATTCTACTGTTTCACAAACAACATGCTTTGGATTGGCTACCCCTAAAAGATTGAATACTCCTTCCTTTCCTGATTTAGAGGAATATTCCGGATGGGGTAATTTTACTAAATTTTCCATTAGAGAGTTGCAAACTCTAATATTGAATTCTACCTTTAACATATCCAGTTTGGATCCCGAAGGCTGGTTGCTCTGGCACAGAAGTGCTGATTCATGCCAGCATCGTTTTCTGGGTTTAGCTCATGGCTTTACACAGGTCAGGGTAGATCCCCGTTTTGGAAGTGGCCATTCTGTGACTACCTATTCTGTAGGGAAATTGTGTCAGAACTGGCTTAGACATTCTACCTTGGCGTCAGTGAAACTGCATTTATCTAAACTGACTGATGATGTTGATCTGAATGATTTTAATAAAGGCCCGGATAAAGGTAGATCAAGAAGATGGATATATGCTGTTTATAATGAAATCTGGAAAGCTTCCCAGATTGAGGCGGCTACCCGCCTTAGGGCTATAAATCTGGCTAATTTAGAAAAAGTGCTAGCAGTTGTAGATAACAGCATTAACACACTCTCTTCTCGCATTTACACATTAGATAATATTGTGTCATCTGTTGTAGATATTGTGCAAGATGAGGTGTCTGCCCTGTACCACGGTCAAAATCAATTACGTTCCATTATGCAGTTTGCATGGACATTGCAGACCCTTAAAGCCTCTAAAGTGCCATGATATTATTTGAATACGTCTGCCTTGTTTGCCCCCTTTAATTTGACTGACAAGCAGAAGCCAATACTGCTACATGGCTTATTCATGGTTTGATTACTCTTCCTTTTCCTTTATTTGCATTTACGAATTGTGTAAAGTTCTTTGCCATTGGCAGATACGAGCCTCTAGGAAGTTCTTATCTCCATGAAGCCTGGTCGCTTCCTTTTACATACAGATGTCTTAGGGAGGGAAGAGAAGTTTATTTGAATGGTGAAGAATCCACTGAAGCACCGGATCATTCCTTAATGTGTCGACATATCCAAATACATGGCTCTTGCAACCAAAACGAGCCTAATTTAGCCTGTGTTTTGAAAGGTACACCCGTGCCTGCAATAGTTCCCACATTCACGTTGCTGGCTAACGGGAGTTATTTACTTTAAAACAATGAGGATTGTTGTGGGTTAATAAAAGGGATTGCTTATGTTGTTACAGTCAGGGAAAGTGTAATTTGTTGCAAGAATGTAATGTATCCACCCCGCATGGGAAACTTGATGTTTCCATCTGGCCTAAGATTCCAACCTTGAAGGCAGAGTTTAATAAGATGAGTCACATAAGAGCTCTATTGTCCCAGAAAGAAGTTGCCCTCACATCTGCTCATGAAACATTTGTACTTCACGTGGCTAACACCCGCACAGAAGCACATGCCTTATTAAATACTGATTTGCCCTTGCACTTCGGTGAATTAATTCATACGATCTTCAATGCGTCCTCAACTTCGGGGCTGGCTCACTTTTTTAAAGTTGTAAGCAGTGGCTTAGTGACTTCCTTCCAAACTATTTTCGGAGTTATTCCGGCATTCTTCCATTCTATTTTCTCCAGCCTGTTTGGTGGATTTCCCTTGCTACTGGCTCTTGCTGCTGGCGTGCTATTGCTGTTCTGTCTGTTTCAAAATGGATGCACATCCTGTGTTGCAAGACGGGCTGTCTCGGCTAGGGCTCCTTCGTGCCCGGATGCTTGAGTACTATGGTGCGCTGCCACTTGCTACACTGAGTGCAGCGTATGGATTATCGTTTTGATTTTCCTACTTTACATGCGTTCAGCCTGTTTTCCATTGCCTGAGTTGCGACTTCGAATGGACCCTGGATTTGTGTCTCTGCAATACGGTGTCTCCCGAGGCGGATTATAATCAAGTCATGAGTCCCTTAGTTGCTCATGAATTGATTTGTTCTGATGGAGGGATTATGGCCTTAGCAGCGATGCATGGTATTCTGGGTCGTTGGAATGTGTTCGCAGCGGAGCAAGATTTCTTGGCACGCAGTTTCCTCAAGAACCCACCGAGTTGTCCTCTGATGGTGCAAGAGGTTCCGGTAATCGAAGAACATGTATGTTCTTTCCCATTGTTGAATTGGATGGCTGATCTATTTTCGGATGATGACAGTGACTTCCTGCTGGACGCTGTTGCTGTATATTTTGCCTATTCATTGTTAGGATGAACTTGGTTTGCAGTCTCCATTTTTGTAGAAGATACATCTCGTTGAATTTGAATAATTGTTTGGGGGATTCTCAATTTTTTTTTGGAAGGAGTGCCTATTGGCTTCAATCAAATGTGAGAAGCTGATTTTTTTTTCTTCTCTCCTCATGACCATTGCATTTTTATTTTCTCTTCTCCTTTCATCGATTTTTACAGTGCCAAATTAGTGACTTGTGTTTGAACTATCGAACTTGAACTCTGCGTTACTAAATTGTCCCTTCATACTTGTCCTATCAGTGCTCGGATCAAAGGGAGGGTGTCTTGTGTATTGGTTTCACCTTTGCACTGTGTTAAGTTGGCATGTGCTAGTTAGAATTTTAAACGCCATTTTTCCTTTCCAGCTGCCTCTGAACACGACACATTTTGTTATTAATGCTTTTCGCCTAGTTAGGTATTTTGCTCTACACGAGAATAACATGTTTGCTTATAATATCAGTCTTGCTTGGTAAGCTATGTCTGTACAGTGAGTGCCGAGGCCTTCAAGGTTATCTCAACACAGCCAGGTACATGCATCAAAGGATTTTGCAAACCTTGCTAATCTCAAAAATCGTCCGTTTGCGATCGCAAAATCTGCTTTTGGAATGCATGAAGGGTGAAGGCCCACGCAATTTGAGAAATCGCAAATATTTGCGAATTCTCAAATTGCGATTGAATTTAAGGAATCGCATTTTGCGATTCCTTAAAGGCAATGCATGAAACTTTTAAAAATTGCGATTTCGCAATTATGGGGAGCAAATTACCATGAGGTTGAACCTCATGGTAATTTGCGAAAACTATGAAAAATGCACAAAAGTGCATTTTTCAAAGTTTCATGTTGTGCACACACATGCCCTAAGGGCATGTGTGTGCACAACATATGTGCACAGATTGATTTCAGGGGTGCAAAAGGGTGTCCTTTGGACACCCCTGCACCCTTGAAATCGCATTCTCAATTTGCGATTTGCTAATTGCTAATCGCAAATTGAGAATGTCTTCCCATTCATTCCTATGGGCCTCTAGGCCCATAGGAATAAATGGGGAGGTATTCCTTAATTGCGACTCTCAAATTGCGAGTCGCAATTAAGGAATATTAAGAAATCACTTTATTTGAGCAATTTCTTGATGCATTGCATTTTGCAATTCCTTAATTGTGATTCCTTATTTTTCGCGATTAAGGAATCGCAAAATGCAATATTGATGCATGTGCCTGAGCGTTTATTGTTTGGATTGATCAGCGCACAGAGTAGACATAATATGTATGCAGCTGTGGCCAACTTTGGGTTTAGGCGCGAATGATACCGCAAAGCAGGAACACACATTTGATGAATATCCGTATGCAGAGTGTTGGTGTAGGAGATGATGTGATCCATTTCCACTGAACCTAAAGGTATGGGCCCGCCCTTCTAAACCCAAAGAGACCTTCTGTAGATATAATATAATATACTAGCTAGGGAGGGTAAACTGAGGTTCTATTTAGACCTGTTTTCTTTAGCATTTTAACATGCTTTCACCCTTTGTATTTTATGGAATAGTAACTATGCTTTTAACCTTGATCTTTATAATATGTTTGCTTGTATTAGCTAAGATACTGCGTTTGAGAACACAGCATTAGAAATAAACATTTCAAACTCGCACGTGTCCTCATTGACTCCTCGTTCTGGATTGATATGTTAGTATAACGAAAGAGTGTTCATGTGTTCCACGTTTCCTGAGGTGTTCTAAGTCCATGTTCTGGGTTGCCTAAATCATTGGGGTTTTGTAAGCACCAATGAGACACTGATTACTAGTCTGGTAGGGGATTTTGGATACTAAGGTGAGTTTTGGCACACCCTAATTCACTGAGGTTCTAAGTCTCTATGCACAGTTCTGTATAGGAGCAGAAATCCCTGCTACAAGGACTCTGGGCACTTTATCACTTCTGTTCAGTGTTAAAGTGCATGTGCTCTCTATGGTAAACTTGTTAAGATTGGTCTACACCTGTTTGGCATATTTAATTAACCTGTGTATATTTAGCAAGGACCCCCTGAAGGTATGAATTGTATAATTCCTAGGTCAGGGAAAACAATGTATTTGCAAAGTAACAACCTAGGCAATCAAAATTTACACAAACATATTTGATAAAGAATAATAAACAACTAGCTACAACTGACTAAAAGACATCATTTTTTATTTTTTCATAATTAAAACAGTAAACATTTCATTCGCATAATACACAGTTTAAGAAAATCACAAAAGTATTGACAAGTTAAAAATTAATTAAACAGTAAACAGCAAATTCATTATCTATAGTAGATGAGTGGCAAGGTTATATGACTCTACGCGCGTTTCGGCGGCCAGCGCCTTCTTCCTGGAGTAGCCAGGTAATATTACTGGTAAAGAACAGAAAGTTAATTTTGTCTTTTCAAACGGGGCGATCAAGTTTAAACTGCCGTTTTTCTTATTATGGCTTCTGTCGCCTCAAGGATTGCCAAAGCTAATTAATATAAAGGATAAATAGTTAATCGTTCTTGTAATAGTTTTTCGTGTTCACTACTTTACCGCGCTTGCAGTTGCCAGTTCGAGCTACCCGCCACCGGACGTACGGAGCCCTGCCGACCATCCTCAGGCAGGGAGATCTTTTAAATATCATCCATTTGCCCTACATTACAGAATCCCTTACAACTTTCATCTTTATCCTTGAAACAGAAGAATTCGTGCCTCTAGGCACATAGGAAGTTTTCCTAAAACTACATCTGGCGATCCCCCTCTCTTCTATGATTGAAGAACATATATAAAAACGATTACAAGAACGATTTAATTTTAATGGTCTCCAAAAGACTACATTCCAAGGACAACTCAAGAAAACCTAATTGGTGGACCATACAGAGCAAAAATCAACACTAAGGGTTCCGGTGGCGGACGTTAACTATTTATCCTTTATATTAATTAGCTTTGGCAATCCTTGAGGCGACAGAAGCCATAATAAGAAAAACGGCAGTTTAAACTTGATCGCCCCGTTTGAAAAGACAAAATTAACTTTCTGTTCTTTACCAGTAATATTACGTGGCTACTCCAGGAAGAAGGCGCTGGCCGCCGAAACGCGCGTAGAGTCCTATAACCTTGCCACTCATCTACTATAGATAATGAATTTGCTGTTTACTGTTTAATTAATTTTTAACTTGTCAATACTTTTGTGATTTTCTTAAACTGTGTATTATGCGAATGAAATGTTTACTGTTTTAATTATGAAAAAATAAAAAATGATGTCTTTTAGTCAGTTGTAGCTAGTTGTTTATTATTCTTTATCAAATATGTTTGTGTAAATTTTGATTGCCTAGGTTGTTACTTTGCAAATATATTTAATTAACCTAACAGTCCCTTGTACAGCGGTATCTCATATACCCAGGGCCGGTAAATTAAGTGCTACTGGTGGGCTTTCAGCTCTGCTTGCGCCACCCACCAAAGTAGCCTTTCAAACCTGTCTCAGGCCTCTGCCACTGCAGGGCCTGCATGCGCAGTTTACTGCCACTGTGACGTGGCACATAAAGTAGTTGCCATGGCTGTGACTCCCCTTTTGCTACATATCAGCCACCCCTAAGGTAGGCCTGAGCTGGCCCTATGGGCAGGTTGCGATGTAGATAAAAGGTAGGACATGTGCCTTAACTCTGTGGCATGTCCTGGTAGTGGCAAACAGCCTATTTGGTTTCTCACTGCTGTGAGGCTGCCCTCTCATAGGAATGCATTGGAGATTCCTTGATATGTGCTTCAGTGGTAATTCCTGACATGAGAGGGGTAGCGTGATCTAGTTTGGTATGTTTGGAATAGTGGTGATAAATGCTGCGTTCTGGTGTTAACTGGTTTATTATCACTATTTAGAAATGCCACTATTAGTAGTAGGCATTTCTGTGTGCTATGTGTCATTGTGCCTGCTTGTTGTGTATTGACTGTCTGACCTTAGAGGGACAGGGGCTGGATAGGTGCAGTGGCTCCAGAAGAGAGTCTGGGTGAGTCAGCACTAGACTGAATTGGCCTGGTCTGCATGTGGATTGGTGGGAGGAGTAGCACCTGCATCTGAATAGGGCTGTGCCTGCCTTCCACAATGATGGCTCTGCCCTCTGAGGTGTGTCTGGGGCAAGGACCGACAGTTACAATGGGGAGTGTTGTGTACTGAAAAGATATGTGTAAGTGCCCCCCCGAACTGGTTTGGACTGAGCTCAGAGCCCCGTGCCAAGGGGAAGAACAAAGACACTTGGTACTATAAATATTGGTGCTGTGACCCCATGTCTGCTGAACCTACTGAACGGGTGCTTGCTTGGAACAGAAGACTGCATGGGACCTGGAGAAACTGCCATGGGACTGTGTCACTGATCTGCTGCCTTTTTTGGGCTATGGGGGGACTGCCACTCCCTGTAAAAGACTCCATGTGCTGGCCTTCCAGGGGAGACTTTGCCAGTGTGCCCCTTTGTTCCCTATGACTTTGTGGCTTGCCCTACCAGGATTTATGACAGCGCGTGGTGAGCACTCTGTGTTCCCCCCTGGCCCCGTGCTGTGTTGAGCCATCTCCCAGGAGCGCTTTGGCCGGGTAAGCACGTGGTGGGCGCTTATAACTTCATTGTTCGGAGCCTGAGAAGGGGGCTCTAACTACGCCCAGGACGTGCGCCGTGGAAAATAAGCTGCTGGAAGTCAGGCAGCGTCTGGGCCTGATTGTGTGCGGGGCCCACGGCCGCCAGCAAGATCGAGCCAGAAACTGGACAGAGAACTCGCTCTGTATGCAGCCACAAGAGAAGCAGCCGGTGCGCGGATTGTTGCTCTTTCCCCCAAACGCGGTGAGCACTTGGAGGTCCTGGGTGTCTGCACCCCAGATGAGGCAGGGGGCCCCGGTTGTTGCCGGAGCAGTCAGAAGCCTTGACAGAGGAAGACACGCTCTGCGCCTTGTTCTTGACCGGAAGCCAGGCAGCTGCTGCCTGGTTGTGGCCGGGACTCACAACCTTGAGCCGTCCGGTGGGGAAGGGAAACTGACGGAGGCTTCACTCAGGGTGTAGAAGACCGTCCTTAAAATTCTGCCTCACCCGGAGCGAGGGAGAGTCCGGGCATCGCGGGCAGCTGCCAGTGGAGGAGTTGCCTTTGCAGGGGGAGGGCCAAGTGAGGTATTCCTGCCCTAAGGGGCTTTGCGCTGCCTTTTTGTAGTATTGTGGAGAGTACCCCGACTTCGAGTGTATGAGACCCAGAGAGTTCTCGAACGAGCGTGGCACCAGCAGATGCACCTTGAAGAGCTGCAGCAGCTGGTAGTTGTGTGCCCTGTTAAGGGCCTCCTACTGTTCCTCTGGGTATCGAGGGGAGAGTCCAAAGCGGGACCCCGCTTCAGTTACCACGGCAGCAGCACCACGAGTGTTGGGCAATTTGGGTGCAAAGTAATTTACTAATGTGCAGTATGATGTGGGCACCTGATAAATGTTTACTATGATGCACTGCTGATGATATGTTATACCTGAAGGTGGTGTGCTAAGTGCACCCTTACCAGTAGTTACTGGTTATCCTCACTAACTGTGAATTGTGATGATTTTGACAGTTGCCTGATTATCCTGGTAATTTATTGTACTACCTCTAAATACATGACAAGTGCTTGGTGGCACTGTGTACATATGTAATATGTTCTAATGTGTTTCATGGATAATACAAAGGCTAATTTTATATATAACCTTGTGTGGAGTTTCTTTTGTGGTGTGCCTGGTGTGTTGCTGCTGTGTGAGTGTGCAACGCAAACGCTTTACACATTGCCTCTGGGATCAGCCTGACTGCTCTGCCAAGCTACCAAGGGGGTGAGCAGGGGTTATCTTCAGTGTGTAACTCCCTTGCCCTGATTAGAGTGGTGGTTTCTGTCTGGCTCTGCCGCATGCCCAAGCCAACCAAAAATCCCATTTCTAACATAATGTCATCGTGAGGAACTGTGGGGTGCATGGTCAAGAAAGAGCAGTAAAGGAAAAGAGATGTCAGTTAGTAAATCACTGAGCTCATGGGATGGAACTGAGGCGTTTATAAGGCATGGGCAAAGTGGGCCATGACCCAGGTCTCCAGCCTTTCAGGGGCCCCCTGATAGAGCCAGCTTTGTTCTGCAGAGAGACTTGGCCGATTGACCTTGAACCATTCTTAAACAGATTGTTTTAAATAGTAGATCAAAGCAGGGCAGGATATATGAGAAATTGTGTTGCAGAGATGATTTGCAGTAATATTAGTGAGCCGCTGCTGTGTTACAATATTGAAAACTCACCTCACTATCGCTGAATATTGGATGTAACCATATTTAGAATTTGGATGAGTGTGCTTGTGCACTGTCAGTGACCTGGCCAAAGAGGGCATGAAAGAGGTGAAGAAATGTAATCATATATTCTAAGCAGTTCCAAAAAGGGGCCTGCCTGTCTTCTGTCCTTTAAGGAACCAGAAGTGACAGAGACATCTGAAACCCTTTCCAACGAAGCAGTGAAATGCAGAAGTGATGACGTTGGCAGCAACCAGAAGGCGACAGGCAGCAATGAAGAAGCGCCACTAACAGCAACGCAGTAAGCATTTTGGGGTTTTATGAACCTAAAATTCGCAGCATTTCTATTTTCGTCTGTGCTGCTGTCACTGTGATTAATGAAACGTCAGTGCTGACGGTACTGTTTGATGATTAGCTGCTTTTTCTGAATTTTACAATCAGAGAGCCAGTCCCATTTGAGAAGAGGAAAGAAAACAAAGGAAAGAAAACATGCTTATGACATTGTGAGCAAGAGAGAGAGAAAAATGATGAGGTGGAAGGCGCACCCCCCAGAGATAATGCTGTGACTCCCTGGGGAGGCATGGCCCACAGTTTGAAGACCTCTGGCTTATACACTTCAACACTCCAACATTTTGTTAAGAAATTGTTTTTCCAGACTTTAGTAAAAAGAGAATAACTGATCCAATAACATGCATATTATGATAGGGCCATCTATAACGCGAACAAGCCTTCTTTGTTATTGAATTGGAATGTAAGAGTATGTAGGCTAAGAGACACCAAAGGTAAACAGTCATATCCACCACAGATACCACTCTCTGCAAGCAGACTGCTTAGAAACAAGCTCTCTTAACGTACTGTGCACCTCAAAAAATATATGACAGGACCCCAAAGCAGTAGGGAAGTCGATGGGATGGGCAGACGCCACCACCCTCTCCACTGTATATTCCCTAGTGGGTACATTTTAGACATAAAACTAAGTAACTTGCCATATGAACCGTGCTTTGCCACTTTACCAAAACCCCTGGGGGCGACTGTGTTTGAACCCGCCCCAGTTGTGGAATAGTGGACAATGTGGAAATTATAGAACCAGAAGGTGTGGTTTTAATCCAGACTGTAAAAGAGTTTATTCAAAGGTGAACATGCTAGGAGCAAGTGTGAGGGTAAAGTTGAAGGCCATGGGCCCTGTGCTCTGCAGCATGAGCTGCATGACTAGAAAAGAAAACTAGGACCTTTCAAGCTGCTGCAACATGATACATTTCTCATCATCGAACACCACCTGAGCACAAACCTTAAAAAGCCGCTATCATCAGCATATTACTTGTGAGATCAATTATGCTCTGCTGCATCTAGAGGTGACAATGGTTTCAACTGAGAATATACATTTTCTGAATTTCTGTTCAGTGTATTTTTACTCTCGGTATTTGGTTGTAACTGAAAACCAGATATAATAAGCATGTGTTTCCATATAAGCCCTTCATGATGTCACAGTGGTACTTAATTAATCATATGCTCATGTTTCTAAAATGTGCCCCTTTTTAAACTACATCACAGTTGGCCATTGCACCTCCTCACTCTAAAATTGATCTTTGTGATTGCATTACCATCCACACGCCAGGTGAGTGGACTTCAGGCCTTGCTGTACAACCTCTCTATAACACTTTTAACCTGGTCAAACTGGTGTTGAGGACTCAAGCTGCATGCCTACCGGAGGGGTTAACGTCCTTCCAAACCTTCTTTGCTCCTCCTCATCCCTTGAAAAAGGAAATAAGACTCCATTGTTTGAACCCCAAGAAAGCACTCAGTGTTTACATTGATCATATCAAAGTACACTATGTGGACGATCGGCGCTTTATGGGGTTCTCTGGGGTGAATAAGGTCAAGGTGGTGCAGAAAGGGACCATCTCCCGATCAATAGTCTGTATGAATATCCTATTCGCATTAGCTAAAAAGCAGCCTCCAGAAGGCCTAAGAAGAACAAGGTACTCACTTTTAGTAACACTTTCTAGTGGATACTCTAACTGTAGATTCCTCATTGCCCTCCCACCTCCCTGTTCTGTGGTATGGTATCTTCCATCTTAAAGAATCCATATTTAGGAATCTGCACAATGGTTTGTTTAATTCGCTGAAGGGCTCGGAATTTGAGACTGCGAAAGAGTTCATGAAAGCAAATTATGTCAGCGTGCATGGTTTGTGTTTATATGTGGCTCTGTTCGTCAATTCCGGAGTACAATGTGTTGATTTGGAGAAGCACGGTGCTAAGTAACAGCGCAAAGGAGAACTGCTTTTGAGTTTACCTGATCCAGTCTGGCATCTGAGAAAATTCACAAGTTCAGTAATCTGCAGTTAGAAAGAGTATCTACCAGAAAGGGCGTAACATTTGGTAAGTAACTTTCTCTTCATAAAGATGGCTGCTTCTCTTATTGACTCTCAAATATCTTTAGTAAGGCACATAGGATATTGATCCTTTATGCTGATCTTACTTAGGCCTGTATAGCAATTGAAGGAACTAGCTCTTTCTTTTTCTCAGAAACAAAGAATAAGGGAGCACCATCGGCGATTGAGATGGAGCAATGAGTCAATTTTGAAGATTCTCTTCAAGATTTTGTTTGTGGTCTTCTTTCTTTGACTCGAATAAGGAGAAATGTACTGGGTCATCAGGAATAATTAGTATGGCATAGTCAAATTCCCAGTGGGTAGGAAGGACAAACTCCATGGTTTTCTGAAAAAAATATGGAACACCACCATGCTTTTCTGTCATGGACTTTCAGTTGCGATGATTGATTGCTTGTTCTCTTTGTCAGTGGTTTCTTCTAGAGGAGACAAATAACTCCCACAGAAGAACAATTTTCATGGAAGACTTGAGACAATAGTTAAGTTTTTCCAGTTCTCCAATTTATATATAGGATATATTACTCTGTCCAGGGTAACCTAAACTGACTGGATAATTGGGGGGGAACAATCACCTCAAAAGAGACTTTCTTTGAATGATTTCTGAGCAGCACCTTAATAGGCACATATATCTTCTTGACTGGACCAGAGGAATGAGAGAACCATCATCAGTCATAACCTGTTCTGAAAATTTGGTCGAAGAGGAATTTTTTAGACTGAACCGAGTCTTTGTCCAGAAACAGGCCCCAAGCCTTTGTAATCTAGTAAAGCAGTAGTTGATTCCTTTAGCTTGCCAAGCAAATGGAATTGACTGAAAACAAAAACAATTGTGAAGCAGACCCAGCAAATAAATAAATAGGCTAGACCAAGGGAAGGGATATGCTGTATATCCATCCTGCTCTCCTTCCACAGACTTCTGACACGTCAAACTGGACAATCTTTACCAAGTGCCTAGGATCATTGTAATTGCAAAAACCACAGTTGTACCGCTTTTGGCCGCCATAAGTGTGGCAGAGTATGCTCAGACGTGAGTCCCTTGCTCACTTTGCCACTGGATTCAAGCAAGCCGGGCTGAAGACGGCTGGAATGCCAGAAACCGGTCCTCGGAAGCTTGTTTCCGGTCCAGGGAAGGCATGGCTTGGCAGTTCGGGCTGGACTGTTCCCATGAGGCACAGGGTCAGACTGATTTGCATATAGCCATGTCTGAACTGGGGTGGCAGAGTGGGCTAAAGAATGGTGATGGATTAAAACCGGATCTTTTGACTGGGTGTGAGTGTTTGATTGGTTCAGATGCTCCGTCCATTACCACCCCCTTTTGTAGCCCTTTTGGCCGCCATCAGTGTGGCAGGGTATGCTCAGACGTGAGTCCCTTGCTCACTTTGCCACTGGATTCAAGCAAGCCGGGCTGAAGACGGCTGGAATGCCAGAAACCGGTCCTCGGAAGCTTGTTTCCGGTCCAGGGAAGGCATGGCTTGGCAGTTCGGGCTGGACTGTTCCTATGAGGCACAGGGTCAGACTGATTTGCATATAGCCATGTCTGAACTGGGGTGGCAGAGTGGGCTA
This sequence comes from Lissotriton vulgaris, assembly GCF_964263255.1. NCBI lineage: Eukaryota > Metazoa > Chordata > Amphibia > Caudata > Salamandridae > Lissotriton > Lissotriton vulgaris. Next base: position 1,061,823,311 of record NC_141689.1, on the reverse strand, counting down.
AAGAACGGTGGTGGATTAAACCCAGATCTTTTGACTGGGTGTGAGTGTTTGATTGGTTCAGATGCTCCGTCCATTACCACCCCCTTTTGTACCGCTTTTGGCCGCCATAAGTGTGGCAGGGTATGCTCAGACGTGAGTCCCTTGCTCACTTTGCCACTGGATTCAAGCAAGCTGGGCTGAAGACGGCTGGAATGCCAGAAACCGGTCCTCGGAAGCTTGTTTCCGGTCCAGGGAAGGCATGGCTTGGCAGTTTGGGCTGGACTGTTCCCATGAGGCACAGGGTCAGACTGATTTGCATATAGCCATGTCTGAACTGGGGTGGCAGAGTGGGCTAAAGAACGGTGATGGATTAAACCCAGATCTTTTGACTGGGTGTGAGTGTTTGATTGGTTCAGATGCTCGGTCCATTACCACCCCCTTTTGTACCGCTTTTGGCCGTCATAAGTGTGGCAGGGTATGCTCAGACGTGAGTCCCTTGCTCACTTTGCCACTGGATTCAAGCAAGCCGGGCTGAAGACGGCTGGAATGCCAGGAACCGGTCCTCGGAAGCTTGTTTCCGGTCCAGGTAAGGCATGGCTTGGCAGTTCGGACTGGACTGCTCCCATGAGGCACAGGGTCAGACTGATTTGCATATAGCCATGTCTGAACTGGGGTGGCAGAGTGGGCTAAAGAACGGTGATGGATTTAACCCAGATCTTTTGACTGGGTGTGAGTGTTTGATTGGTTCAGATGCTCCGTCCATTACCACCCTCTTTTGTACCGCTTTTGGCCGCCATAAGTGTGGCAGGGTATGCTCAGACGTGAGTCCCTTGCTCACTTTGCCACTGGATTCAAGCAAGCCAGGCTGAAGACGGCTGGAATGCCAGAAACCGGTCCTCAGAAGCTTGTTTCTGGTCCAGGGAAGGCATGGCTTGGCAGTTCGGGCTGGACTGTTCCCATGAGGCACAGGGTCAGACTGATTTGCATATAGCCATGTCTGAACTGGGGTGGCAGAGTGGGCTAAAGATCGGTGATGGATTAAAACCAGATCTTTTGACTGGGTGTGAGTATTTGATTGGTTCAGATGCTCCGTCCATTACCACCCCCTTTTGTACCGCTTTTGGCCGCCATAAGTGTGGCAGGGTATGCTCAGACGTGAGTCCCTTGCTCACTTTGCCACGGGATTCAAGCAAGCCGGGCTGAAGACGGCTGGAATGCCAGAAACCGGTCCTCTGAAGCTTGTTTCCGGTTCAGGGAAGGCATGGCTTGGCAGTTCGGGCTGGACTGTTCCCATGAGGCACAGGGTCATACTGATTTGCATATAGCCATGTCTGAACTGGGGTGGCAGAGTGGGCTAAAGAACAGTGATGGATTAAACCCAGGTCTTTTGACTGGGTGTGAGTGTTTGATTGGTTCAGATGCTACGTCCATTACCACCCCCTTTTGTACCCCTTTTGGCCGCCATAAGTGTGGCAGGGTATGCTCAGACGTGAGTCCCTTGCTCACTTTGCCACTGGATTCAAGCAAGCCGGGCTGAAGACGGCTGGAATGCCAGAAACCGGTCCTCGGAAGCTTGTTTCCGGTCCAGGGAAGGCATGGCTTGGCAGTTCGGGCTGGACTGTTCCCATGAGGCACACGGTCAGACTTATTTGCATATAGCCATGTCTGAACTGGGGTGGCAGAGTGGGCTAAAGAACGGTGATGGATTAAACCCAGATCTTTTGACTGGGTGTGAGTGTTTGATTGGTTCAGGTGCTACGTCCATTACCACCCCCTTTTGTACCGCTTTTGGCTGCCATAAGTGTGGCAGGGTATGCTCAGACGTGAGTCCCTTGCTCACTTTGCCACTGGATTCAAGCAAGCCGGGCTGAAGACGGCTGGAATGCCAGAAACCGGTCCTCGGAAGCTTGTTTCTGGTCCAGGGAAGGCATGGCTTGGCAGTTCTGGCTGGACTGTTCCCATGAGGCACAGGGTCAGACTGATTTGCATATAGCCATGTCTGAACTGGGGTGGCAGAGTGGGCTAAAGAACGGTGATGGATTAAACCCAGATCTTTTGACTGGGTGTGAGTGTTTGATTGGTTCCGATGCTCCGTCCATTACCACCCCCTTTTGTACCGCTTTTGGCCGCCATAAGTGTGGCAGGGTATGCTCAGACGTGAGTCCCTTGCTCACTTTGCCACTGGATTCAAGCAAGCCGGGCTGAAGACGGCTGGAATGCCAGAAACCAGTCCTCGGAAGCTTGTTTCCGGTCCAGGGAAGGCATGGCTTGGCAGTTCGGGCTGGACTGTTCCCATGAGGCACAGGGTCAGACTGATTCGCATATAGCCATGTCTGAACTGGGGTGGCAGAATGGGCTAAAGAACAGTGATGGATTAAACCCAGATCTTTTGACTGGGTGTGAGTGTTTAATTGGTTCAGATGCTCCATCCATTACCACCCCCTTTTGTACCGCTTTTGGCCGCCATAAGTGTGGCAGGGTATGCTCAGACGTGAGTCCCTTGCTCACTTTGCCACTGGATTCAAGCAAGCCGGGCTGAAGACGGCTGGAATGCCAGAAACCGGTCCTCGGAAGCTTGTTTCTGGTCCAGGGAAGGCATGGCTTGGCAGTTCGGGCTGGACTGTTCCCATGAGGCACAGGGTCAGACTGATTTGCATATAGCCATGTCTGAACTGGGGTGGCAGAGTGGGCTAAAGAACAGTGATGGATTAAACCCAGATCTTTTGACTGGGTGTGAGTGTTTGATTGGTTCAGATGCTCCGACCATTACCACCCCCTTTTGTACCGCTTTTGGCCGCCATAAGTGTGGCAGGGTATGCTCAGACGTGAGTCCCTTGCTCACTTTGCCACTGGATTCAAGCAAGCCGGGCTGAAGACGGCTGGAATGCCAGAAACCGGTCCTTGGAAGCTTGTTTCCGGTCCAGGGAAGGCATGGCTTGGCAGTTCGGGCTGGACTGTTCCCATGAGGCACAGGATCAGACTGATTTGCATATAGCCATGTCTGAACTGGGGTGGCAGAGTGGGCTAAAGAACGGTGATGGATTAAACCCAGATCTTTTGACTGTGTGTGTGTGTTTGATTGGTTCAGATGCTCCGTCCATTACCATCCCCTTTTGTACCGCTTTTGGCCGCCATAAGTGTGGCAGGGTATGCTCAGACGTGAGTCCCTTGCTCACTTTGCCACTGGATTCAAGCAAGCCGGGCTGAAGACGGCTGGAATGCCAGAAACGGGTCCTCAGAAGCTTGTTTCTGGTCCAGGGAAGGCATGGCTTGGCAGTTCGGGCTGGACTCTTCCCATGAGGCACAGGGTCAGACTGATTTGCATATAGCCATGTCTGAACTGGGGTGGCAGAGTGGGCTAAAGAACGGTGATGGATTAAACCCAGATCTTTTGACTGGGTGTGAGTGTTTGATTGGTTCAGATGCTCCGTCCATTACCACCCCCTTTTGTAGGATCATTGTAATGCATACAGAGTACACCCTTCCTTCTTCTCTCTTTCTCAACATCAGGAAGTAGTACCATTATTCATTGGCTACTCAGTGGAACTAAGAACTGTAGAACTTACTGGACCAGGACGTCTGGAGAGAATAGTTTGAGGTTATATTCTAGATGCAAACCTCTTGACCTTTCTTCTTTTGGGCTATTTTTCACTCAGACAGTGCTCAATCTTCATGGGCAACTTGATTAGCTCCAGCAAAGTCTTAGATCATGAAGATCTCACCAATGTATCCTGAATTTCATCCTCCAATCTCTTGTGAGCCAGGGGCATGACCTATAAGTGTTCTCTTAACCCAGGTCGTTTCAGCAGCAAGATGACGTAATCAGGTGACCTATGATAGGACATCCATACCTTCCTGTGTATTATCATATAAGCCTTCTTCAGCAAAAGACTCCCCATGAATCCCTTCAATCATCCTCCTAAACAGAGTAAGGAATACTGGATAAATATTTAGACTAGGATAATTGGCAGACATTAAAGGTGTAGCTCAAGACAAGGAGGCCTCACTTGAGCTAATGAAGAATCTGACCTTGGCTGTGTCAAAAGAAAACTGACATGGCAAGTAAACTGTTAGGCCATCAAAAATTATTGTAGCTTAGTAGGATCCCCAGAAAAGCACAAGGCATTTAAACCAACTGTAGGAATGTCATTTCTCTGTTTGCCAAGGCCGGTTTTAATGCTTCATTCTCTGCCAAGAGGTCAATTTCCTCACTTTAATGTTGCAATACTGAAGCCATCACAAGACTGCGATCTATAGGTAATTCACCCGAATTTTATCTCTGGCGTTGTAGCCTGTCAATAACTGGACACTGAAATATTCTTCCTGGCCTAGGCCGGGATGAGGTTTGGACATTGCCCTTCTTTAGTCACTTTTTCTCCACACTGTATGAAATGTGGAGTGAAGTGCTTCCGTGGGGGAAAACCAAAAGGGGAAGAAAGCCACAGGGCAAAAACACTCCTGGTCTAGGCAGATGGTGCTTGGTCTGAAGCAGGCAATCACTACTTGTGGCTGACAGGGTTGTATGACATTACAACGCATGCTTTTACCCCGCATGCCGTTACAACAAACATGTTTACCCCAACTTGCTGTCGGGACGCGCTGGATGTTTGAATCGTATAATTTACTATTCCATCTCCAGTGTGTGCAACAGTAGGGAAGGTGTTGGAGTTAAATTCAACACCTTATACCCCCCCCCCGCAACAAGCCATTTGCATTGTAATGGCATGCGGGGTAAAAGCATGCGTTGTAATGCATCCGCTGTAACTGCTGTTTCCCGGCTGACAAGAATGTTGGTCAGGTTGAACTGAAGAAAACAGCGAACTGGAGAACACTATTTTCAGCAGAGCACTGGAACTCTGGAGCAGGACCTAATTGCGATGCAAGAAGAAGTAGTTCCGAAGCTCTTTTTACGTTGCAGAAACAAACCTGAAGTTGTCAAAAGGAAGTTCTTCCATCTTGTATAAGAAACTGAACGGAATTACTGGAACTTTCTTAAAGTTAATGGTTTCAGAACATTCAGAAAGGGAGGTACTAAGAACGTTTCAAACATGTTTTGGACCGTGTTTAAGCTTGGTTTTGCAAATACAAATACCCCATGGCCATGAAAATGTATATCTTCAAGATGTAGTGTACGGGCATTTTTAACAGATTGCAAGTATTTGGCCAGCCTTGGAGTGGCTAGGGAACACCCCAATCAGGCCAAGGGGAAATTCCCTAGCAGTACAAGAATGGTCACACTTTGCAATTTGTAATGTTGCCAAACGTCTATACGCTAATTGAAAATAACTTAAAACAACTAAATGGCCCCAGCAAATAGAGCTTTGAAGTAGAACTAACTGCAACTACATGTTCAATCTAATTGCCACAACAAGGCCTGATCTGATATTGATGCTGCCAGGTATACCATGTAAGGGTGTAAGAATGTCAGTGGCCCTTATTATGACTACAAAAGGTGTCAACAGGGAAATGTTGGGTGTTTTGCAAGGTATTGGGATTCTTTCCCATGTGTATATTGAGTACAAGTTACCCATTCTTTTCTGGCATGATGGGGTTCATCTGTTAATGATTTGGAACAGGTTGTATTTGATGAAGCTGATAGATGTGTTGAAGCAGTGGTTGTTTAAGTATTGAGGTATGGGAGATAGAAATAATACCTCAGTGGAATGTTTTACTGGTAGTACGAAAGTGTATGGTACTTGACTTAGCTCAGTAGGGAAAGTTGTGACGAGAAAAGGTGGGTTTAGGCATACCTAGAGTGGACAGGCCGGACAGGTACTTGGTAAATATTACAGAACCGCAAGAATAAAGAAACCAAAAAGGGGTGTTAGAGGGAGTGGGGAAGTAATACGTGTTTGTGTTAAACCTTTATAAGACATTTATAGTTTTTACAGCTAAGCCAGGGTGTGTTATTCGGAAGCTCAAACTCCCTTTCAATAAGATTACATTTTTCGCTTAAGAATTGAGGATATGGACTGTCATTTCCAAATTCCCTATACTTATTTTTAGGGAAGAAACATTCTATTGTAGGGTGCCACCACCTGGGGCATGCAGCTGTATGGACTCTCTCATATCTACCACAACTGTTGAATCATAATGTGTATAAGGTCTTTGTTAGTCATGTGGTCACATAGATCTATCTGCAAGACTAAAATCACCAAGAGTTGCTTCGCAGACTTAGAGCTACTAAAGATAGCAGTTTGCTGTGCTGACATATTAAAATGCACATGGATAAGTACATGTGCATGCTTATGTTTTTTTAGACAGTGTACCAATATCTGCTCTAGAAAGCCCCTTCCAGATGCTACACTACTGTAATAACTTTTGCACCTAGATTTCTATTGGTAATGGTGGCACAGAAGTTAAGTTCTTGCTTAAATTGTTCACATTACTGACCAAAAAGGGATTAATACTTTCAAAGGCAAAGCTTACCTGTGACCTTGTGGTTTACATTGGAAGCTTTGATGCTATGTTTTTGGTTGGGATGGAAAAGTTCTCTGCATGGTAATACGCTTCGATCCCAAATGCTGATTTTTGTTGTCATAGATGTGAAAAGCTGTCCTAGTATATGGTGTAGACTTATGTAAGCGGGCACCTTGCACCAATCCAGACAACCCTTATGGTGATTTAGTGGTCTTAGACAACTTTAGAAAGCTCTCTAAGTGGTAGCTGTGGAGAACAGCCTTCAGGCTTAGTCCGAAAGGAGTGTAAAGTAGTTTGTTTTATCAGAACATAATCTTATAGGTACAGATTAAGTGAAAAAGAACCACAGTTTTGCTTCTAAAAATATGTATTTATTTTAAGACACTCACTAACACATACAAAAAACTCCTAGCTGGAGATATACAAAATGCACACAATGCTTTTCAATAGAAACAGGTAAGTAGCACGGAATACACAATGGTTGCCAGGGGGAAACCAAACCATATACTAAAATATTGGTATGTGAACCACGATTCGAGTCAAGACTATGCCCAGAAGACGTAAAAGTGCCGGGGACCCAAGGAACCACCCAAGTTAAGTGACCATGAACCCCACGGAGGACGTGTGCAGAGTGGAAACACGACTGTGGGATCAATGCAAGTCAATAGGTAAGTCGCAGTTGCAATTTTAAAGAAGAACCCTTCCCGGTGGACCCTGAAGAAACCCAGTGGAAGACATAAGGTTGGAGAGCCACCCCACCTGTGTATACCGTAGGAAGCAGGATACCTACACCAGGGAAGCCTGGTGCATAGGTATGAAGTGGCGTCAGAAACGGCAGTCGAACCCAATAGAAGACTTCAGGAAGAAGCCGCTGCTGGAGAAGGTGAAAGTGTCCGGTGGAACCCAAAGGTGGATTCAAGTTGAGAAGTAGCTGCAAGCAAAGGGGACAGAGTCTATGCCACCCAAGAGTGACCAGGAGGCATGGAAGATGAATGCCCACGGAGGTCGGATGTTGCAGGAAGGATGACAGTGACCTTGGAGCTGCAGCTGTGAGGGCCAAGTGATGCAGTGGAAGACCAGGAGCCATTCACAAGCTGTCCCACGTCGGATGTCAGGAGTTGAGGGGTCGCCATCCGTCGGGAGCACCAATAAACTTTGGCGAGTGCAAACAAAGTGGAAAGCGAAGAAGGTGCAGTGTCGGGACCAGCAAGGTCCAGTTGATTCACCACAAGTAGGGGAGTCAGGGCAGGCCCTAAACTATGAGGGTAGCCCAAAGAATCTAAAGATGACTCTCAAGAGGACCCACAGGCTGGAGGCACTGGAGTCACAGGAGGACCTTAAGCAGCTTGCCAAAGATGCAGGCCCACGGTGCATGAGATGCAGTGAGGATGAAGATCTTGGTCACTGGAGAAGCTTGAGGTTGGGGTTACTTGGAGCCCGAAGATCTTGGTGGAAGGAAGCCAACAATCCTTTGCAATCGCATGTCGACGCAGTGCACAGGGGTTCGGTTCCTGCGGCTCAACAAGGAATACTTGCCTCAAACTTGGTGAGAGTACAGGGAAGGCCACGAGGGATGTGAAGAACCACCACCTGTGTTGCTGAGCCTTTCAGAGTTCGTGGGAGCCTCGGATCAGCAGACCGGTCAGCTTAGTTACAGTGCCTGCAGATGCAGGGAAGTGACTCCTTCACTTCAAGGGAGATTCCTTCAGGTGTCTTCAATGCCCACTGGCTTTTGAAGATTACTGTATGATGCACAGGCATGGATGTTGCAGCAGACAAGCAGGGTAACGAGATCAGGAGCAGCAGGAGTCTTCCCAGTTGCAGCCTTGATGTCCAGAGCGATGTCCAGAGTGCGTTGACGGTTGAAAAAGAAGTGGTGTCTTGAATTGAATCTTGCCCCACGACGTATCTTGGGACTCATCTCAGGTAAGTCCATAAGTACCCTAAGGAAAGATGTATAGAGGGTGGATGAGAGGCAATACGAACAAGTAACAGGTAAAGAGCTGCAACTTATAAAAGTTGACAAACAGTTACAAGTCGTTGGTGAAAATCTTTATGTAGCTTTATTTTGGGTACGCTTGGTTTGCATTCATTGGGAACAGCTAACGCGTTTCGCCCAAACAAGGGCTTCTTCAGGGCTGTAATGGCATACAATATACAAGTGTTTTTTAAAAAATGTAGATCAAAGACTGCAGTATTCAGTGTGTGAGTTAAAGAGGAGTCAAAAGGGAGAGTGAAAGAGAGGGCAGATAGGGAAGAAGGAGAGGGAGGACTGAAAGCGTGACTGGGACATGCGTGATCCCGAGTGATGCCTGAGTCGGGAGGATGAGCCTGGGCTCAAGTGTGCAGTGAGAGGAGAGAGCGAAAATATCAGTGAGGATCAGTGAAGAGTGGAAAGGCAACAGAGCCCAAAAGGGGTTTTAGACCATAAGTGCTGAGAGTAATTCACAAACACCCAGGTGTCAGTGATTAGGACGAGGTAAGAAATGTCTCATAAATGGCCAGCTTACCGATTAATGATGGCATGTAGCAGGCATCACAGAAAAAAGTAGGCGTAATAAGTAAAGGGTTCGGTAGTAACGAAGCCTAGTGTGGGAAGAAACTGGGTCAGTAGAGGCGGTGGCAGAAGAAGTATGTCAGTAGTAGATCGAGAGGCATCTAGGAGTGAACGTACCTTAGACTATTAGCTGGTAATGGGTCTATCTCTTTGTGGTCCAGTGTTAACCAGTTCTTAGCATGGTATTCGCTCTCTGGATATATTAGTCTGTGCAATAGCAAGGATCATAATGAGTCCAGGAAAAGACCTATGCCATCCAGTATGTGGTGTATATAGAGAATGCGCGCAGAAATGATCGGCAGTAACCCAGGTAAAGAAGCCTCCCTGGGATAAGGCATCTTGGCCATATGAGCCAGAGAATCATGATGCCTAGTTAGAGGCTGGGAAAATTCATGAGGTCTGGTGAATGCGGCATCCTGGAACACAAGAAAGTACCTTTATATCTACAGCGCATGGCACGTGGTCCCATTTGGACTACTGGCTTATCTCTGAGGTTGCCTGTACCTGGGTGGTTGATGTAAACCATTTAGCGAAAACTCTGTCAGATCCTTCCCCAGTACTTCTTGAAATGCGTGTTCCTGAATGTGAGAGGCCCCCGTTCACGTGGTGATTGCAACAGGCTTCACTGACTGATCCACTTTTTAGGTGCACTGTGGGTGAAACGATCAGTAACTTTTTCAAGGAAAATGACGGCACTGTAGATAGCACGGGAGTCCTATGAGAAGCATTTAAGGTCACAATACGAGGTGTGTGTATTGGTGCGCAAGCTGAGGTTTTGAAAGATTTACGTCGCAGAATTAGTAAGCTTGTAACGGAAATATCTGTTCTGGAGCGTGACTATGAGCGGGATCCTGTCCCAGAAAAGCTGGCTAAGATACAGGACCTTGTTTCAGAGCACAATGAGACAGTAGACAAGGAGATGGTACATAGATTGCGTTGTAGCATGGCATGTTACTATGGGCGGGGGGAAGGCCCAGTCATTCCCTTGCGTAGCGACTGGTGGCACCCCCGGAGTCAGGAGTACATAACTGAAATGCTAGATGAGGAGGGTAAGGCACACTTCACCACACCAGAGATTAGTAAAGTGGTGCTAGACTTCTACTCTGATCTTTACAGGAAACAGGCTCATGCCCCAGCAGATGACGTCAACTCTTATTGCGTTAGTTAGGTTGTCGATCGACCAACGAGAATACCTAACACAGCCATTTGATATCGAAGACGTCAAACTTGCTATCTCTTCCCTCCCGACATGTCGAGTTCTACAAGGCTTTTGCAGAAGACCTGGCCCCTAGATTATTGGCTGTATTTGCGGAGGCGTATGAGGCTGGAACCCTTCCACCCACACTTAGAGAGGCACTTATTGTTATGCTCTTGAAACCGGACAAAGCAGCAAATGTGCGCGACTCCTATAGGCCCCTTTCCATGATTAATATTGACTCCAAAATCTTGGAAAAAATGATAGCCAGCTGGCTTCAGCCCCTTGTTTCCTACTTAGTACTCCCGGACCAGTCGGGATTTGTGCCCACCAGGTCGCTGATACACAACTTGCACACTGTTTTCGCCACTTTACATTACTTCGAGTCGGATTTTCAGGTGGTAGCGGTGTTGCTTGATGCCGCAAAGGCGTTCGCAGTGGGAGTATATGTTTACTGTGTTGCTGCGCATGGGCCTGCCACCTTTCCTTCTCAAGTTGATCTACCTCCTATATAATGCGCCAGTGGTGCAGATGCGATTGAATGACTGGGTGTCTGAAGCTTTCCCAATCAATAGAGGCATGCGGCAGGGCTGCCCCCTGTCGCCAATACTTTTTGTGTTCGCATTGGAGCCTTTGGCCTGTAAATTGCACCAAAGGCATGCTCAGGTGGCGTTGCGTTTCCGCCAGCGGCCGCTGGTGGTTTCGCTGTTGGGGGATGATATGCTACGTATGTCCGTGAGTCGGCTATGTATTTACTAGAATTACTCCGCAAGTATGTGAAGTTTGAAAGGTATTCAGGTCTAGGAATAAGTTAGGCAAAGTCGACGGTTCTCCCGCTGACAGCTGGTACCCGTGAAGTGGAGTTGGACTTTCCACTGACGTGGTCCAATGACCCGGTACGGTATCTGGATGTTTGGGTGCATAGAGACGCCGATGTGGTGATCTCTATGAACTATGGACGTGTCATTACTCAGGTTTCTGACCAGGCGGCAAGATGGGCTAGGCTACCGCTTTCACTGGCTGATCGAATTGCAGCTGTCAAAATTCTTTATTTATTTATTAATATCCCGATTCAACTGAATATCACATTGTTTAATACGCTTCAATCAGCCCTGCTCTCTTTTGTATGGGTAGGTAAGAAGGCCAGGTGCAGCTGGGATGTCCTGGTGGAGCCATTTGAGCGAGGCTCCTGACATGAGGCTATACTACTTGTGCGCTCAGGCTCAGTTTGCGCACTTCTGGTTCTTCCCGCAGCGGTTCCAGTCACACATTGCTGTTTAGGCAGACTCGGTGCTCCCTGTGCCATTGGTGGCAGCTGCGCTGCTGGGTGGACAGGGTGGGTTGCGGACCGAGATCAGCCCTGTCCACTGCACTGCGTGGGCATGGAAAGTTCTGGCTAAAAGAATGCAACTAGGCTACCTCTAAGCCACGGCGTTGCCGCTTGCTGCACATCCGGATATTTCCGCTGTACAAGAGCAGGATGCATTGCAAACCTTGGGAAGAGCGGGGATTGCACAGATGGGTGATCTCTACAACCAGTGTCAGTTCGGACCACTTTCCGACATACAGGGCGGACGGAATTACGACATGATGCTGGGGTTCACATATGTGCATACAAGGCATGCTGTCCAAGCTATATATCCCAACTATCCAGCAGAGTCAAAAACGCTACTGGCACTGCAGGAGGTGCTAGTAGGTCAATCACGTAAGGAGCTGATAACCAAATTGTATAATACCTCCCTGAGGGAGAGGGAGAGGGACCTTCATGACAATCCCTCCTGCAATAAATGGAACACAGTATTAGGGGTCTCCTTGTCACTGGATGCCTGGAAGTTTTGCTGTACACTGGCGGGTTGCTTGACGGCAATTTACACTTCAAATACTTGCACCAGCTATATTACACACCCATTCAATTGCGTAGATTTGGGCTACGAGAGAGTGTTTGCTACTTGCGGTGTGGGCAGGATGATGCAGATTTTATGCACCTTGCATGGCACTGTGCTGGTATACATGCCTTCTGGCTTCGGGTCACAAGAGTGCTCACGGAGGTGGTGCTGGAAACTGTGGTATGTGCGCCTGATGTTTGCCTAGTGGGTTGGGTAAAGAACCTCAAGCAGTGTAATTGGAGACCGGTGGCTGTCTCTACTGTATTTGCCAAGCAGGCTTTGGCGCAATGCTGGGGGGCAAAAACTCTCCTGACAGTGAAAACGTGGGTCTGAGACTTACTGTATTGCAGGGACCAATTGGGGACTTATGCCTGAGGACTCGCAGCCTAAGGACTTTTGGGCTCCACTCACAGGGTACCTGTTTGGAAATACGGATCTGCCATAGACAGTTGTAATGATGTGCCACTTGTTTGATGTGGTGGGACTGGCCTCACCATCTAGGACTGCTTTGTGTCGAAGGTTATCTGCAACACTGGGCTAAGATAACTCATTCATTGCCGGGGTGTGGGGTGGGGACGGTGGTGGGTCTGTTCTGTTTGGGGATTGTTTTATATGTAAATGCTTGTATTGCCCTTTTGTACCAACTGATTTGCTTGGTCCCATTTGGGGCTATGTACCTATCTGTTACAAGCTGGATAATAAACAGAAATAATAATTTTTGAAAAATGACAATGCCTTTTATTTAAATAAAAGGCATTGTCATTTACAATGCCAATAGCTTAAACTCTCGCAAATGCGAGACCTATTGCATTGCAAATGCTGTGTTTCATATAAGCAAATTTAAAAATTCATTAATGTATATTCATCTGCCACAGAGGAAAATATTAACTGTTATCTTTAAAATATTTTGATAATAAGATGTGTGAAAGTTCTCAGTGATAAAGTGGAAACAAGTGAAAGTTCATTCTGAGGATGATCTACAGTGGTGGATACGTAAATGACTGAAAATCAATAAGAAATCTGAGGATGTAACATAACAGAATGCAAAAAGCTCAGTAAAGTTTTCAAATTACCTATGTAGGCAAAGTATTGAACGAGGCTTTGGATTGGGGGAACCTTATCCATGAATACTTAGGGTCTGATTTTGAGTCTGGCGATCTTGGACCGCTAGATGCATGGTGGCACATCTATTAGGACCGGTCACCGATTCGCTGGCTGTGCCAGGGAACTCCTGTTCCCAGGTGGTGGCGCAACACAGAGAGCCTATATGATATGCAAGGCTGGACCGCCACGCTCCAACGAGTGTATTATGAGTTTCCCCACCGCGAGCCTTTTTTATGGTGGCCTCACCACCATGAAAATACTGGTGGAGGGGAAACAAAGGGGGCCCTTTACCCATGCTCTGCCACCATGGGGATGCATTCGGGGGGGGTGGGGGCACTACATGTGCCGCCCTGTTTACATGCACCCTAAGTTCCATGACTTTCTGGAACTTCTTTTGCCTTCCCACCGGAACGCAAAAGAAAAGCTCACCAGACACGAATGTTACTGGTAATCTGAGACGTTCCCTGCACGGTTATGGCGGTGCTGAGCTGGCGCAGAGCTGGTGCAGCACCACCAAAGTCGAAATCGGGCCCTAAGATATTTGCCTTAATGTGTCTGGAAATGAGCCCTGCACAGATTACCTGCTAGAATCCAATGGAGAGGTGCACACGGGTCAGGCTTAAACTACTTTGGATTTTTGGTTATGACTAAAATGAATGGGATTTTTTCTGTTGGGAGTAATAGCTTTCCTTTCTTAATTGCTTAACAATTGGTTATTTTGAAAAAAGGAGGATTGCAAATTTGATTTTTCTCTGTTGTTTTCAATCATACAATGTAACTGACTGTTACAAAAAACGCAGTCAGTAGGTGAGTGACACAACTAATGTTTAAGTTGAAGGAAAAAACAGCAAGAGAATAATGCATCAAAGGTTTGATAAATGTTTAGTTAATGATTTGTTTTATTTGCATATAAGATTAATGTGCAACATGGGAAAGTCTTTAAACATATGATGCAAGTTCACGTTAGGGACTGTGTGGATGACTTATGTAGCCTAAAATCATTAAAATATTTGTTTTTTAGTGTGGTATGGTGCATATAACTACGCTTGCAATTTTCTGCTGTCAGTCTCGGTTAAACGTACAAGTTACTTAACTTCAGTAACGTAATACCTGCTAGAGATACAGTCTAGCTGCAAATTCCTTAACTTGTGAATTCTCTCAAGTTGTCAGACTGGATCTGGAAATTTTTCTGCAGTACCTCTGTGCGCTTGGGGACAGCACTGTATGGCTCCATCATGACGTCTTCTCCAGGTGCGACGTCAGCGGCGCCATATAAGTCCCCTCCAGCGAGCAGATGTCAGTTTCTTCTGTGAAGCCTTCCACGCCAGAACGTTGAGCCACTATAGAAACTGGTTGTTGAAACAGTGTGCCAAAAAGAAGAAAAATCTTTGAAACATAAATAAAGAAGAAACATAAAATGGTAAGCTAATACCAGACATGGATTTTTAAGAAAACCCCCAAACGAATCAACGAAGCACAGGGCTACATGAAACCCGGCACCCTACTGAATAACCAGCATGCAGGCCAAATAAAAATCTTACACTCTACAGACCATTCATCAGTGGTAATGAATGGCATGGTAATAGCAAAACTAAACCTATAAAAACAACATCAAGCTGATTGTGAAATCACAGCATTACGTGAGATAGTGACAGTGCTAATACAAGATATGATGATCGTGGCAACGACTTTCAAATAAAGAACCAAATGAATCCACACTGCTCACTGGTGTTTAATCTAGTGTAAAACAGAAAATGCCCCCCACTCTACCGATCACCCACCATTGGAAATTGATGGTATGGCAACATTTAAAGAAACCTATGTGTCAAAACCAAGTTGTTTTGTTGTGTCCCAACCTTAGTTGAGACAGTGATCACATTATAAAAAACCAGTATTGAAAAGCGGTATAACCCTTACCTTATGGATGGATGTCGTTACAACGCATACTTTTACAACGCATACCTTTACAACGCATTTTTTACACCGCAACATCCATTACAACGCATTCCATTACAACGCATGCCATTACAACGAATTCTTTGAAACTACCTTTACAACGCATTCCACTACAACGCATAGTACATTTACAACGCATACCATTACAACGCATACCATTACATTGCATGTATGGTAAGTATTGGATAGTGTAGGGGTAAAAATTACTATTCTAACTCCAGGGGGGTGCAACAGTAGGGTAAGTGTTGGATAGTGTAGGGGTAAAAATTACTATTCTAACTCCAGGGGATGCAACAGTAGGGTAAGTATTGGATAGTGTAGGGGTAAAAATTACTATTCTAACTCCAGGGGGTGCAACAGTAGGGTAAGTGTTGGATAGTGTAGGTATGCGTTGTAATGGTATGCGTTGTAATGACTGCGTTGTAATGACATGCGTTGTAGTGGTATGCATTGTAGTGACATGCGTTGTAATGGTTGCGTTGTAATGGCATGCGTTGTAATGGATGTTGCGTTGTAAAAGTTTCATTGTAAAGGTAGTGCGTTGTAAAAGTTGCGTTGTAAGTGTTGTTTCCCTTACCTTATAGGTTATTCACAGAGTGGGGAGGATGGGCAGGGCGTTATGGAATCTGCAGCAAGACTTTGTTTCTACAAGATATTAGGTTACCGAAGGTAAGTAACTCGTACATCTGATAGAGACATCTAGCCACAGATTCCTTAACTTGTGAATGAAATACCATAGCTTACCCCCTTGGAGAACGGTCAGCGAACAAAACCTACAAAAGTTTTCAAACAGAACCAGCCGGTCATAACTAACAACCGACCATATGCACGTAGGACTAGCAGAACAATAGGTTGGCTCTTAATAGAATCCATGATCACTGTCACAGAACATATAAATAATAAGCAACACTACAAGCCTGAAATAATCGGGCCTTGAGAAAAAAGATGGTAAACCCCTAAACAACCATCTGACAGTCATCAGATATTATCCTCTATCCCCCAAGGGGAAAGATAACTTGTTGACCAAAAGGGCCAAGTGCAAGACAAAAGCTATGCAATCTGCATTCTTCTCGACAATAGAGAAATATCAGAACAAGAACTGTCCTGACAAAATCACAAAAGAAGGGCTCTCAGAACTCATTCCTATGATACCAAGATGAATGAACATCAATGCAAAACTGGAGTCCTAACCCATACACCAAGGAGAAACAATAATACCTCCATTGTATAAAGAATTTTGTTTGAACAAAATGACCACTCAAAGATTACATAATGCACTGTAAAGAAGATAAAATGAACCAAACAGATTTGAATTTCGTATAGGTTTTCCTCAATTATGCCAGCAGTATAAAATGTTGCTACAAAGATGTATATATGGACTTCTATATATGGATATATTTAAATATATATGTATCACCAGAGACTCCCAAGTGGCCAGACAGCTCATGAAATGGTGTTGTCCAATGTCTACTGCCGGACCAAAAGGATCTACAAAGCTTGCCCTTTCATGGTTTTTTAGTGCCATGGTCCGACAGTCTGAACATGACTTTGAGTCGTGGACTTGCTCGAGGCACCAACCCAAATGAGAAAAGAGAAGCAACTACATCTCACATTAAAACCTCCTCCTGTGTTTTTTATTAAATATCGAAGACCAAATATGTGTAACACATATGCACACACAGACATGTATACTCTGTAAACATAATAGCTAAACAGAACTGAGAAATCAGTTGAAAATCCCATTTTTTCCACTAGTATAGACCCGTTGTTTTTGTTTAGGATTTTACTTTTTGCTTTATTTATTTATTTCTCTCACATTTTTTTAATGATGTTATTATTGAGCTATGACACTTGTCGTAAAAAATTGGAAAAGACGAAGGAGAGGTAGCAACCTCGAGTCGGGGTACCACACTTTTGATGAAATCGCACTATGACATTTATACAGTGATTAGGTACTACATTGTTACTGTTACCTGCTAAATGCTTGTGAAAAAAGAATAACGAGCTGACATATGTTGAACATGAGATAGAAACGTAATTCTATTGGAAAACAAGCATAAACAACCGCACCAAATAGCAGGGGTTTGTTAACAGGAAAAAAACGAACCCAGCCACTTGGCATGGAAATAACATTACAATGTCTCCACAGTAAAGCGACTACTTCACAGATTGCATCTGACAACACATCCAGGGCATGCATTGAAGCATTTAAATGAGGGTGGTGTCCTATGCGCCTTAAATTGCCAAAGCCTTTGAAGAGAAGTGGGGACACTTCGAAACGCGTTAGGCATCCTTGGCAAATTGAACTGCTTGAAGCTATCGTTGTGCTGGGGGACTGTATATCATAAAGGCTCTTCATGAACATGTTGCCGTTCGAGTGCTCCTTGCACGTTGGGTACTTTGAAACTTGGATAAATACGCGATCCAACCACCTAGATCCTCTACCTGGTGGAAGTAAAGGAGAGATATCTGTATTCGGCAAGTTCGTATCAGGTTGCAGGATGATCCCCTTAGTAGTAGGGTGTAGAGAAAGAAAGATATGGTCGTCAGGAGCAGGACGATGGCGATGGGAAGTGGCACGATCAACAGAGACTTTGGTCACTGGCCTCACCCAAGTTCCAAAAGTATATCATATAGAGCCTCTCCATAGGGCACTAAGGGTTCAACACCTGTCACATCCTGATGACGCAGATCCAATAAGGGATCAGATGACAAAGGCACTGAAGGAAGCTGCATTTTCAAGACATCAGTAGCTCTCTTTATAACCTCAGCAAAAGCTGCACTAGCCTCTGTCGCCATTTGTGGTGGAGAAACAGATCAGAATTAGGAGAGAGTTGTAGACTACTATCCTCACCCAATGGAGCCCAAGATCCTCCCACATGAAGCTGAACCAGACCAAGCAGTCAACGTCACTGTTGTCACCTGAGCCACCTTGCAATGCTGGAGAAACAGCAACAGAGCCACCTTTGTCCTCAGAATGTAAAGAAGATACTGGAACCGCAGTGGCTATGATCGGCGTCTCCGGTGCAGATCGATATCGGGCGTCGCTGTATCATCATGCGCCATGAGCAGTGTCTCTAGTGTCGACCGACATCAGGACAGCATCATATCTGCCTCCTGCACCACCTCATCCGCGGCCGCCGGCATCATAACTGGAAGCCGCTCTGGGCTGTGCTCGGACAACGTGATGATCCCAAGTACGGAGTCGAGGTCGAACCCGCCGGCGGGATTTCAGTCTGAGTACCCCCTACCTTCTTGGGGCCCAAAGGCGCTTCAAGAAGAGGCATGGACACAAAAAAAGGCATTCTAAGCATGTTTGTATGCCGGTATTTGGGTCATAGTTGCCCCAGCTCCAGGATAAGGAGGGTGACACAGGGTCGACTCTTGTGCGACGTCCTCCATTAAAGTACAGGAGTACCTAGCAAAGACCACGTCACGATGCGATGAGACCAAAGGCTGCCTCGCTTTGATCCCCTATGCCGGGATTGTCGCGATTTAGGTGAGTGATGCTCATGGGAACGGCTCCTTGATCGGCCCGCGCTGAAACCTCAGAGCGGGAAGGAGACTGACGTCGCCTGGACTCCGACTGGGAGAGCCGCGCTGTCAACAGCTTCATCTGCCTTTGTCGCAAGGCCTTAGGTTTCAGCCACTTACAGGCGTCACACTCCTCGCACTCGTGGTGCTCTCCTAGGCACCACATGCAGATGGGATGGGGATCCATAGCCGACATCTGTCTCACACGACTCAAAACACAAGCACACTGTTCCCTGTTGCAAAAAAGACATCGAAGTAGGCCAAAAATATAAATAGCCTGAGCAACCGCTTCTCCGGATCTGTGTTGCTGCACGGAAAAGAAACTAACATCCACGCGACGGAGGGGACTTATATGGCACTGCTGATGTTGCATACGGGGACGATGTCATGGCGTAGCCGTACGGCGCCGTCCCCCAGCATGCAGAGGTACTGCTGAATAATTGTCGGATACAGTCTGATGCCTGGGGAGAATTCACAAGTTAAGGAATCTGCAGCTAGAGGTCTCTATCAGAGTACATAATGTTAAGTGAACAGCTTTCTGGTTAATATACTGTGAAATACCGAAATAAAACAGGAAATTGATTTCTTGTCGTCAATCATGGCAACTTCTGGTTGTGTTAGCAAACTAGCCATTAGCCGCAGTGTTTCAGACATTAATGGAGGCAGATGTACATTCCTTGACCAATCAGCCCCATCCATCTAAACTTATTAGGAGTGTTTGTTCCAGTTGATTGCTGAAACATGCACACTTGGGTTTTGGAACAATTTGAGTAAGGACTTTACTCTTTTAGGTCTGTGCGCAATAAATGGCGTTGCATGTCAGTCAATGCAGACGGATGTATTTTTCCCAATTTAATTAATTAATTTAAACATATGAGGAACCTTTGCTACGATTAAGTAAACACAACGAATAATGAGGTAACCTGTAATAATATTGTGACTATTATTAATTGATTTATATTATCATATGACTAGAAATGTAATGAAAACTTAATGATCTGGTTCACATAGTTGTATTTCACTATTTTCAGAAAGTCTGCTGA
This sequence comes from Lissotriton vulgaris, assembly GCF_964263255.1. NCBI lineage: Eukaryota > Metazoa > Chordata > Amphibia > Caudata > Salamandridae > Lissotriton > Lissotriton vulgaris. The sequence continues at coordinate 1,061,803,637 of NC_141689.1, read as the reverse complement.
TAATGCTGTTATATCGGTAGACCAATTTGATGCCCTTTGAAAATTATCAGATATGACAAAGAACGTTTTGTAGTTTAAATGAAGGGCTCCTTGCTTTCAGCCACAGAGGATAAACGTAATGAATATATCAAAGGCATGATCTCTCAGGTAAGTGGTGGGTTTGCTGTTTAATAACAGTCAATTTGTATAGCAAAGAGAACAGACATAATTAAAACAAAATGAATGTAGTGATTGTTGAAGTGATTCCTTTAATGCAATATTTGTTCACAGAGGTTGAATCATGAAGTTTATATTGTTTCTGACCACTATTATATAGCTGAATTGTATTTGACTACAATAGTTTTACTGAATGGAGTAAATGAAAAAGATTAAGAAAATCTTCTCTAATGATGAAAAAAATTATTAATAATGTTGTGTCCAATTGCATTGATTCTATTCAATTGGATAATGTTGATTACAATAGTTAAAGGGGTACATTTGATGAATAATATTCTGCTTTGATCACCTTTTAGGTGCAGGTTTTAATAGTTGTTTTTATATTTTGATTACATAATAGATGCACTTGAGGGTATAAAACCTTTTAAAAGACATTCTTTATTAGGTGTTTACATTTAATAAAGCTAACACAAGGAGATGATGGACGGAGCGCTTAAACTTTTCAGATACTCACCTCCAGTCGCAGAGCTGGGTTGAATCTATCATGTTCTTTAGCTCACCTCTCCACTCCAGTTCAAACCCAGCCATATGCAAATCAGTCTTGACCCTGTTCCTCATGGAAACAGTCCAGCCTGAACTGCCAAGCCAGGTCTTCCCTGGACTGCAAACAAGCATCCTGGGACCTGTTTCTGATAACACCCCACATCAGCCAGGCTAGCTTGAATCCAGTGGCAAAGCGAGCAAGGGACCCATGTCTGGGCATACCCTGCCAACTTAGGGCGAACAAAGAAAGCACAAGGAGATGATGGACGGAGCGCTGAAACTTTTAAGACAATCACTCCCAGTCACAGATCTGGGTTGAATCGATCATCATTCTTTAGCTCACTTCGCCACCCCAGTTCATCCTAACCATATGCAAATCATTCTTGACCCTGTTCCTTATGTGAGCAGTCCAGTCCAAACTGCCTAGCCTGTAGCAGTTTTGAGACCTATGCTATACGGGATAAGACTGTGGACTACACAGGAAGTGATACACTACAGAGAAGGACTTAGGGAACTATTGGAGCGTGACACAACTGTAACCTTCCCCTGGCTCCGACACAGACAAACTTAGATTGGCAAATTAGGCACACTCTTGTATTGGAGCAAGCCACACGCACTAACACCAAACTCAAAAATCAAAACTGAACCAAATTTACTGGACGTATCTTTTGAACATCCTCTACCAAAACCTCAGGTTAGGTAGGCTTCTAACACAATTTCTTGCTGTCAAGCCCAATCCAGGCTTGGAAGAGTTCTTAGCTACAGTCCAACCTCGCATGGCGAAAATACTTTACATTAAATATTGCTTTGGAACTCTCCAAACCAAAGCTTTTACTGCAGAGTCAAAGCCACACACTAACTCCGATGAAGATTCTATTTGCACTTTGTGCATTTTGGTTTGTATTGAAAATATTTCACACATACAGTTCTTTTGCACAGCTTATGACAAATTCAGGAAGAAATGGATCCGTGCAATTTGTAGAAATATGGGATACAGGAAATGCCTAGAAGCTCTAAGAGTGTTCAAATATGACACAACTCCTTATATAGTCTTCGGCTTGATTAAAGGTCTACTTGCAGTTGGATTTGTGCGAGAAAAGATTGCTTTGACATTTTAATATGCTTGAAATTAACCAATTGAGGCTGCTACCATGTTGTATTTGACTTATATTGATTGAATTTTAAAACAATGATTGCATGCATATTTATTGTAGTGATTTTAGAGATGTAGCACAGAAGTTTATACATGCTTTTAATGGGTATTAACCGAGATAAAAAGTTTGAGATTTGTTGCCCTCAGTCCAACACTGAAATCCCTAAGCATAACAATTTAAGTTGCAGGACCACCAAAGTTGAGAATTGATCATGAATTGAAAATACAATCTTTCATGATCTGATTAATTTGGACAAATACATCAAAATCTCACAGGAATTCCAAATGACTCATTGACTGGTCTTTACTTACTTGCCTGTTTTTTTTCTCAGGCCTACTGATAGGCAGTGAATGCTTTCACTAACCAAATTTACCCAGGATTAGCTTCCCTGTTTTGATATTAACATTCCAGCTAACAGAATGCATATTCAGCTCTGATTAAACTTTCTACTTACTAACTCTCCTCAACACATAATTGCAGCAATAAAAGCTGGAAAAGATATACATCATAAGTTATCCTTTTTATCAGGCCACTAGGGAACCATGATTCACTCATTACTTATCAATCCCTACCACATACGGAAACTAACTTTTGCACCTGAGTAGATGTTCAAATTACTCAGGTGCTCAGATGTTCAAATGTTATATTGTATAATCTACCCACTAGCTTATAATATATTTTGTCATGCTTAAATGTATTATCACATGATTAAGAAACATGCATCAGAAGCAGTTTGCTACAATCCAGTCCTTTAGGAATGTGTCTTCACGTCAAACTGATTTAAGCTTTTATGAATATTTGCATAGCGCGTTGTCCTTATAGCAGGTGCTAGATACCTGCCAACTTTCAGGTATTAATTAATCCTAAACTAGCATAGTCAAGTTTGTGTTTAATGTTGGCAACCACATTTCAATCCTCCATGTGCTATATGGACTTTTGGATTGTCTCCTCAAGGCCTCCACTGCTCTCTTCTTGCTTCTAAGGTACGAGGTGGGTCAGAGGAGGGCAAGAGGACTGGGTCCTCTTTCTTAGTTCTCCTTTTCTGGCTATACTTCTCCATCCTTCCTTCTTTTCTCCTACCATCTCTTCTCTTACCCCATTACTCCTCATCACTTCTTCACCTCAGTCCCATTCCTTCCCACACCACCCATCCCTCCTACTCCTTATATTAATAATCTAAACTGATTGCTTTTATTGGGAGCACTCTACTACAGGCCGATCATCAAACATTTGGCCTGGGCCACGTCAAACTACTTATCCACTATTGCAATTCAGAATTGTAATGGCAGATAAATCAATGAAATTATAATTTCCTTAAATACCAAAAATCTCAATCATCATGATAAAATACAAAATATCTTAGATTATTGTTATAAGCTTAAGGGGGCATTATACTCCCACAGGAAACTATGAGCAGTATTAAAGAGACCCTTTCCATCAAAACCCAGGTATAAAGGAAACTGTTTACCCTCCAGCCATCAAAGAAATTGAGTTGGTGCTTCAATCTTGAAAAAGACTAATATCATAAGTAAGCAAGAACTCTACCCATGATACAGAGGGGAGTTGGCTTATTTCAGAAATCAATAAAAACAATACCAACCTCCTTGTAATCAACGTTAATGCTCCCACATCAGATGAACCCAAATTCTGGATTGATCTAAAATAAATTCTTACAGACCTCCCTAAAAATGTTGGCATTTTCTTGGGGGGGGGGGGGGGGATTTTAATCTCTCTTTCGATCTGGCCCTGGACGGACTATCCACTTGCAGACATCGCCCAAACAGGTCTCATAAACAACTGTTAAACTTACTTAAGACACGTAATCATATATATCACCTCTACAATCCAAAAGCTAGTAATTTCATTATATATACTCATTGCCACAATTCATTTACGAGAATACACTACCTCTTATCCAATATTTGGTTAGTGCTCAAAGGTCTCAAATCAAGTAATTGAATCCAACATCACTTCTGGCCATGCCTGCATAACCTTAAATTTAAACCCTAAAACAGCTATACCTAAGGATAAGACCTGGAAAATGAATTAAGACATCCTAAATAAAACAGAAACAAAAGCTCTTATTAAAACCTCATTAATAAAAATGCATTTTAGGAGAGTACATCACCCTCAATATCCCCAGAAACATTGTGGGATGCCATGAAGGTGACAATTAGGGGTATAATGATAGCTATCATGCCTGTAAGAAAGAAAGTCCTAAACGCCACCCTTGCCTCTTTGGAGAAGAAAATTAAAGACCTAGATAGAAAGAAGAAATACTACTATCTTACTTCGGCTGAAACCCCTCCAGCATGAGTTTAACAAAATAGGGCACATAAATGGGTATGATTCTCCAAAGCCAAGAATGTCATTGAAGAAATACAGATGGGAAAGTCCAAGCTAACTACATTGTTTTATAAAACATCCTTTATTTAGTGTTTACAATGTATAAGTACAATAACAATGATCACATCAATTAAGGCCATCAATAATTTTGTCACAGGCGACAACATGCATACGTGACATCCGCATATCTGTAATAGAAGAGTGTACATAAGACGTTTAACAGCAATAAACGGAAGCCAGAGCTGATTCCGTGCAAGTATGCCAAGCCTGATAGGATTACTTCCCGAAAAACATTCAAGGGTCTAGGGCATCGGAGGAACCCCCCTCCCTAACAGATGAGAACTGTTGGGAATTTGCGGGGTCCAAAAAATAAATCAGCGATCAACTCACCACACTTCCTCAGCCGCACCTTCTCTGCCATCGCCCACTCAGGCACATCACCCATATATCCCTCAAATCTTGGGTTCACCTGCTCCATCCAAGTGATCGCCACACGACGTTTAGTCAGCAATAACCCTTAATGTAGATACTTAAATTCTTTTTCTCACCTTTTGCCTTTGAACGTCACCCAACAGACAAATGGAGGGCTCCAGCAGACATGGGATGGGCACTTCCGCTCGCACTCTAGCCACCACACTAACCCAAAATGTCTGCACAGGTGGACAAGTTCCACGCCAAATGTAGAAAAGAGGCCACAGGTTGGTGGCATTGGGGGCAGCCAGTTGGTTTATTGGGATCCATTTCATGCAAGAGCACCAGTGTTATGTATGTGTGGTGGAGAAAGTGCAAATGAGTACGTTTAAATCTGGCATTAGACTATACAGATTTCACTAAGGCACATATTCTATCCAATTGCATGTTCGCATTCCACACCCCTAGCTTGGCCTCCCAGTTCGTCCAAAAGGGGAGGGGTGAGAGTATCCAATCAGCTGTTATGGCTTTATAAAAAAAACAAATGTAGACACCCCTCTGCACCAAAAAACCCTGAAATCTGTGTGACGCTTTTTGAGCAGCAGGGAATGAAGTCCATATTCAATTAACTATAGCTGTAAAACTAGTGTGTCATAAGAACTGCCCTGTCCCCAAGCCAAAACTGCTTTGGGCGTACTTGAAGGAAATAAATTCCTCTTTGGGGTAGAATTCCCACAGTCTCTCACAACCCCTCTCGTGCCGAGGCATCACATCAGCAGAATTCACAAGAATCTGAAAGGCTAATAGGTCCCAGAGCACAAATTCCCTGGCAAAAGGGGCCATTTCAGGACCACTTTCACAGTGTGCTATCACAAAGCACTGTGTTTTATGAGAGACGAAACCTGGCCAACGTCTCTCCCCCCGCCATCAGAATCCATAGGAGGGTCAAGTCACTAACCGTGCCCTGCCATAGCCTTTTCTCCCAGTTGTTCCCCTCCATGAGCCAATGTGTGGCTTGTTATATCTGAGAGGCCAGATAATATTGTTCCAAATTCTGGTCTGCCAGTCTTCTTTCCTCCACTGACAGGAATAGAAAGTCCCTCTCCACCCTGCTACATCCCCCACCTAGATCAAGAAAGTGAGTAGGGAATGCAATTGCCTGAACACAGCTGGCAGAAGTCTATTGAATGAATGATGGATGGAGTAGAGACAGCATGCCAGGAACACCATTCTCGAAATAGCCACCAGTCCCATAAGGGAAAGGGGGAGCGTAGTCCAGAATTGAATATAAGATCGGAGGCCCTCTGTGACCCTGCAAATGTTATACTGCATACATTTCTGCCTCGTATGCACCATCACCAGACCCAGGTAGCGAAAACTGTCTGTCTCCCACTAGAGGGGCAATTCCGGCAACATCACTGGATCTCGGTAGAAAGGTGCCCCCAAGGAGAACCCCAAAGATTTATTGTAATTGATCCAGAGCTCAGATAGCTTGCCTAAAGTATCCAGGTGCCCCAATGGGAGTGGGAGTGAACATCTAATGGCCATAAGATGAAAAAGGGTGTCATCTGTTTAAAGATACACTAGGTGAGTAGCGTTGCCCACCCTAAACCCCCAGCGTTCCATCTCCTTACAAACCTTTATGGCTAACAGCTCTACTGCAATAGCGAAAAGAAGCAGTGAGAGTGGCAAACCCTGGCACAGTTTATTATTATTTTTCTTTTAGCAGAGTTTTATATACCACAAACTTGGCCCAAAGGTATCAGGTATCAGAGCTCTTTACATGAGCACCAGTTGCATTACATAGGGACACATTATTTTTTGTTAGGTCCTGGGAGATTAAGTGATTTGACCAGAATCACAGGATGTTGAGCGCTGTTGCTGAGACTCAAACCCGTTTCCCCAGATTGGAGGTTGACCGCTCTAGCCCTTAGGCTACATCCTCTCACCATTGGGGATATAGTTAGCAGCGTTCCCTTGCCATCCATCTCAGCATAATTTACCAACCCACACCCTAGCTATGGTACTTGTATAGAGCAACCACACCCTGCTGCCAGTCAACCATGTCAAAGGCCTTGGCTATATTGATGGAGATTAGAGCCAGCTTCTTTTCCCGGTCCATAGAAATGCAGCCCTCCTACATGGACCCAGAGAATACCCCTGTGGCTTTAGCTTCAAAATAAACCTCCAGCAAGTGCTGGGTAAGAGTATGGGAAAAGGTCTGCTAAAACTCAGCTGGGAAGCTATCGCTACCAGAAGACTTCCCCTTGGGCAAATGCTGAAGCGCCACTGAATCTCTTCCAATGTGAGATCTGTCTTGAGGTCTAAAACAAGGGACTCCTCCAACCGAGGGAGCATCAAAGAGGTCAGAAATGTGGATATGCGTTCTTGGTCGGGAGGGTGAGAACTGCGGTACACCAGCTGCAGGTGAGCTTTAAAAATATCCACAATTCCCTCTGTATGGTTGCCCCTTCCATGGGGAGGTCTAAGATGGAGTATGGGAGAACGAGGAGTCTCCTACCATAGAATCCAAGCAAATAACCTCCCAGAGCTGATCCCCTCCCTATGGAGAAGTTGGTGATAGAACCTCAGTGTATATTTGTCCACTTTGTCACTCACTCCACCCAACTGCTGCTGGACCACCAATTCCCTCCTACTCTTCACCGGAGCGCCTGAAGGAAGCCACTGCAATTGTGACAGTTCTTCCTCCTTCCAAATTAGATCGGCCTGTGTCGGCCTTTAATTTGTATTGAAACCCACAAGAGAATCCGACACAATGCCCCCTGATCACAGCCATCATTCGTACCCATTCTGTGGACCTGTGATTGGTCGAGGACCAATGAATCGAACAAAAACCGACAGCACCTCCACCAGTGTCACCCTGCTCTCCACATCTTGGAAAATCTCTGACCGCAACCTACAGGTCAGGGGGGACCAGTCACTTTCCCTGATCTAGTCCCACAGACAACAGGGGCATGATCCAAAAATATCTGGACAGGTGGGCCACTGCAAGGATCCACTGCCCCAGCGACGTGGGTAGTAAGATACAATTGAATCTACTGTACATACTATGCATTGAAGAATAGCAAGTCAATTCCCTCGAGGCAGAGTGGATATCCCTCCAACTATCCCAGTATCGCAGATGGTCAGTGACCTCCCTGAAGGAGGAAGTCATCCTAGTCTTAGTGTTGTGTCGAGGGGAATTCGATCTAGCACCCCATTCAGGGTGCAGTTAAAGTCATCAACCCAGAGAACATGGCTGTCTAGCACGTGAGAAAGTACATCACGCATGCTTGGGAAACTTTGCCCATTTTCAGTGTTAGGGCCATTGGTATCAACAATGGCTATATCTACACCTTCTAATTTACCCGGGATAAGTAGGTAACGCCCCTCAATGTCCACCTCCATGTATGCGAGGGCAAAACAGAGCTATCCATATGAGAACGCCCCTAGAATTGAATAGTCAGCATGGTAGAGTTGTCCCCTCCATTTTCGGGCAGTTTGTAAGCCTCAGCATCAGAGACGTGTTTCCTGCAAGCAGGCAATGTCCACAGCATGTCTCTTGAGAAAGAAGATAACCCTATAGCGTTTCTGGTAATTGCCCAGGCCCAGCATATTCCATATGAGCTTGAACGCTCCAGTCTTATCCAGTATGAATTACGGATTGCCTGCATACTGATGCCTCCCTCCCTGCGACATGATGGCAATGACCCGAGGGTCAACAAAAGAAATAGAACGTACCACAACATACCCCTCCTCCCCTGACAGGTTAAACAGAACCATATCATCATTACAAGCCCAGACGAATCAATGTGAAGGAGGTACACTATCAGAACCCAACCCCCAGGGACACCAACAAGTATCAACTCTAGTCAGGAAAGCCCCTGCCCCAATAGCAAAGAAAACATAAGTCTCCATGCACAATACATTGAAAAAGAAGTGAAAGCTTAGCGCCTCCACCCCAGGAAATCCACCATCCTCATCAGAGGATTCTGATGACACCAGGGGCAAAGGGCAGTCCCCATTAGCCCAACAACCAGAAGGTCTAGGAGTGACTACAAACTCCCAGCCAACCATTCCACAGTGATAAGGGGAGACACCCCCATGCGTCCAGGATCCAAGCTGCAGTAGTGCCAATTGTCCACCCACCCACTAGGAGGTGACAGAGCAGGAAAAAGACCCTCCAAGCCCAGAAATCATTTCAGGTAATACAGTGGCAGGAACAATGTCACTACATTGGAAAGGAGTATCAGTAACCCCTCACCCGCTGGGATTCCAGTTACCAGTGTCTCAGGCACAAGGGATGTCTCAGCGGCTGCAGAGTCAATGGTGCCATCATCCTGGACTACAATGCAGGGAAACCTCTGAGCCTCTGGAGGACTTCCATGCCCTATACCTGCAGAGTCTACACACACACCGCCCAGTGTGGGTGTGGAAGGGGTCTGCATCCCCCAAGGGGCACACTGGAATCCTGTCTGAAAATTCCAATCAGGACCACACCTCCTTAGGGCGCTCAAAGAAGTGTGAATCCCATGCCGCAATGAGACAAAGTGTTGCACCTAGTTTTCCAGGAGCCGCTCCATCGACTAGCCCTCCACCCTTTCAGGAAAGCACAGCAGACACACCTTATTTCAGTGTGAACGCCCCTCCACGTCCTACCCACGGTTTTCCAAGGTTTTAGAGATGACTGACAGCTGGGAGACTTGTTGTTTTCGGAGATGCACCTCAGCCTGCAGCAACGTAATATTGGTTTATGCATTCTGTCTGCGACTCTGATGAGGTCAAATCGCAACATGTTAACCTCAATGGAGACCCCGCTATTTGTTCCTCAATTGCTCCTCTAGAGCTGTGAATGTTAATGTTAATGTTCATGTTAATAATCATTTATAGAGCGCACTTACACCGCTTAAACATTGGAGTGGTGAGGAGTGAGAGGTAAGCAGATTGAAGATTGCATGAAGGAATATGCCTAAACATCAGGCTGTTAATAAATGCAGGGCGGTTGCCATGCAAGGCTTTGAAAACAAGACAGCCCGTTTTAAAAGCACAGCGCTGGAAAATGGGGAGCCAGTGTAGTTTCCTCCACAGAGGCGTGACTGGTTGCCATTTCTGTTGTCGAAAGACCAACCGGGCTGCATGGTTTTGAACCAACTGCAGCTGTTTAAACAGGTAAAGTGGCATAACCAGATACACAGAGTTGGCATAATCCAGGTGTGACAAGACGGTGGCAATTCTTCAAGGAAAGCGGACTGAGAAGGCTGCTCTTGTCTCTCTGGGGAGCATTCCGGAGTCTCCGGGGGTTCCTGATGAGTGAACGTATGAGCAAACGGACATGGGGTAGTATACTGAGGGATGCTATTGCGCTGCTGGTGTCTCTAAGGTAGGTCCTTCCCCGTGATGTGGCCAAGGAGAAGCAAGCCATTACAGACAATAAATCCCCCAGCACTGTTAGTGAGGAAGATGCGGCAGAGACAGGCCCTCAACAGAGAGGCGCTGTGATGATGAAGCTCCAGCACAGGGCTTGTGTGGAGGATAAGGCGTGGTGGGGCCTCCTAAGGAACCCATGCCAGGGCCATTAATTGTGCAGGGACCAGCAGCCAGTCAGAGTGGTTGGCGGATAGCAGCTACCGAGCTACCGAAGCAAACAGTAGAAGAGCAATGGGCGAAGGACCCGAATAGCGGCCATGAACCACGTATCAATCCCTAGTCACACCTTCAGGACATTGGCAACTCCCTGTCACTCTAGATAGATAAGAAAGCCACAGAAGAAGAGGGGGGAGGCCAGTACAACCCCCCCCAGCACCACGACTAAGTGACCGCTGCCCCAAGGGGCTCACCGACAGGTGCGCAGGCCTTCACCTTCGTGCATGACTGCCCCTAGTCAGGCACAAGGTCAAGCTCCCCCACAACTGTCACCCTAAGGAAAGACCTACCGGGTGTGAGCCCAGTCAAGGCTTTCCACTCCTTCAATTGGCGCCACCAATCCAGTGGAGGTAGTCCTCACTCCAGCCCTGGCGGCCTGAGAGCAGCCATGTCTCCGGCTGAGTTGCGGTCTCTTGATGGCGAGGCCAGTGCCCCAGGCGGCCCAGTTCAGCACCTCAGCAGAGGCTGTCAAGCACCCTCAGCAGTGGAAAGCATGGCTGCGATCAGGGCCTCACTTCTTCCAGCACAGCTCCCAAGGCCTTCTTCAGGTCTCTAATGGACGGCAGCACCAACAGAGGTCCCTGGTCGGATCCATCGGACTGGGGAAAATGCTGTCGGAGGCCAAGAACAAGCCACAAAGGGACTCCCGTTGAAGCCCGCAGCCTCTGCTCCCCTGGGCGCTCCCACACTTATTTCACAAGGGCACAGTGAACCGTAGGGGCTGCTTCAGGGAAAGCCTGTCAAGCCAATCACGGTGGCCCGCACTAGAATTCCAGAACTCCCTGGCAACAATCAGGGTGTCCACTGCAGTCCAGGCGCGGCCCTCCACTTACTCTGTAACAGGCACTGCCACAGGCTCCACCAAGCAGGTCACAACAGGGCAAGGTGTTGGAGCACGTAATAAATTGCATAGCTCTCTCCATAATTCGAACATTACATCTCTAACAGATCAAGATTAGAATTATATCCTTAAAAACTCAATTAAATGCAAAATATCCCCCCCCCCCCTCCGCCCTGTTATACCAATGCAACCTATGGGTACCTCACAAGTGATTTGGTCCCTAAAGAAACTTGCTAAACTGGCCCTAATAGAATCACTTAAATATTTGACCTGCTCAACTCAGCTAGCAGATCTAGAGCATATGCTCTTCTTCCGCGAAGACATTAAAGTTCTCTGGAACAACATTGAGCAAACAATTAATAACGCCTTCCAAATTAATTTCCTTATACCCAGCATACCATTGCCCTTGACCCCTGGCACACAAGCTACTCTCTAAGATTAGACCTGTCCTTCCATACATGGTGGGCAATGATTTCAATCATAATGCTTCCACTAAATTGTGGAACAAGCTAAACCGCTCCCGTCAAAAAGAAAAAACCCTTGAAACAACACCCAGGAACTTTACACCACACCCTTTCAAGCTCCACTGGTGGAAGTTACGATTAGGTACCCCAACATAACCACCCAAACAAGCATCTCCTACAAAATACCCACCCTTACCTTCCCTTCAATTCCCCTGGTATGTTTGGTTCACTGACAAAATATCGACCTGAAAAATATAGATGAAAAAAATATTGAGGTAAAAATATTGACTCCCTAAACTTAAACAGGTGAGTACAAAAATATCGAAAATCAATATTGATGTCAAAAATATAGTTGTACAAAATATCATTTTGTATCTAGATAAAATAATGTTAATAAATATTAGATATGTTAAATAATAAAACTAGTAAACAAAATAATTACATTTATTATACACTTTGACAAATATAAGAAACTTAAATAAAGGTAAACACACATACATAATAATTAATACATATATGTATTTACTTTAAAACAATTAATAATTGATTAATTTAGATTTATTTTATAATTTCAAAATGATATAAAAATGTACAAATAAAGTGTTGGATAGCTGAGGGGTAAAAAAATACTATTACCACACCAATGAGTGCAACAGTAGGGAAAGTGTTGGATAGCAACAAGGTCAGTCACCAGCATAAGCTAACCACTTCTTTTTTAAGCTTTTAAACGCACCCGTTCATCTTACTTTATTTCCTCCACCGCGCCTGAATTTTAAAGCTGTTTGGGGCTGTTTTGGGGGACTTGTAAATTACTTTTGTATTCTGTGCCGTACCTGCCTTCTCTGTTGGGGACAAAGGGGTTGTTATTAGAGACCAGCACGATCGGGTCTTCACTGAAAGTTTTAGGGTCTCCAGCGTATGCTCCCTGGTCCACCACAGCATTTGCTGGATATACAGACATAATATCGACAACAAAAATATCGAGGTAGGTAAATATCGAGTTTTAAATATCGAGTAGACAGAATATCGATAAGACAGAATATAGACTACAAAAATGTCGAATAGAAGGACAATAATATTGAATCAAAAATATAGAATGGACAGAATATCGAATGGACAGAATATAGACAACAGAAATATCGAGGGACAGAATATAGATAACAAAAATATCGAAGGAAAGAATATAGACAACAAAAATATAGATGATAGAATATAGACAACAAAAATATCGAATTTTAGGTAAGTAACTAAGTCAATTTATGGTATTTAATTTTTGAGTAATATAATTCTGGAGCGGGTTGTGGGTTTATAGGGGAATAGGGTGGGAGGTAATTTAATTATATTTATTTAAATATTTTAATTTATTGGTATTTATGTACAATTAATGGTTAATTAATTATTAATTGGCAATTAATTAAAATATAATTGGTAATTAATTTTTATTAATTGATTAATTGATAATTATGTGAATTTTATTTATTTATTTTCTGGAGCGGGTTGTGGGTTTATAGGGGAATAGGGTGGGAAGTAATTTAATTATAATTAATTAAATATTTTGAATTATTGGTATTTATGTACAATTAATTGTTAATTAATTATTAATTGGACATTAATTAAAATATAATTGGTAATTAATTTTTATTAATTGATTAATTGATAATGATGTGAATTTTATTTATTTATTTTCAGGAGCGGGTTGTGCGTTTATAGGGGAATAGGGTGGGAAGTAATTTAATTATATTTAATTACATATTTTAATTTATTGGTGTTTATGTATAATTAATTGGTAATTAATTATTGATTGGAAATTAATTAAAATATAATTGGTAATTATTTTTTATTAATTGATTAATTGATAATCATGTGAATTTATTTATTTATTTTCTGGAGTGGGTTGTGGGTTTATAGGGGAATAGGGTGGGAAGTAATTGAAATATAATTAAATAAATATATTAATGTATTTGTATTTATTTACAATTAATTGTTTATTATTTATTAATTAAAATATAAGTGGTAATTAATTTTTATTAATTGATAATTATGTTACTTTTATTCATTTATTTTCTGGAGTGGGTTGTGGGTTATAGGGTAATAGGGTGGGAAGTAATTTAATTATAAATAATTTAATAATTCTTTTTGTATAGGTATTTATTTAGATTTAATTGTAATTTAATTTGTAATTGGTAATTATTTATTTTTAATTGATAAATAATTTTTATTAATTGATTAATTGATGATTATGTTAATTTTATGTGTATAATATTTGTAGTGGGTTGTGGGTTTATAGGGGAATTGGGTGGGAAGTCATTTAATTGTAATAATTAAATGTATTAATATATACATTGGTATTTATTTTGAATTAATTGTTAATTATTTTTAAATGTTTTAATAATTAATTGTTATTAGTAAATATTTAGTATTGATAGGTAATTATTTTTTAGTAATTAAAATAATTTTATTATTTTGAATTGAATAATTATTATAATATTTTAAATTGGGAATTATTTTTAATTAATTCGTAATTGGTATTAATATTTAAATTATTTTCACATATATATGAAGTCTTTACTTTCCCTATTGTTGCACTCACTGGAGTGGAAATAGTAATTTTTACCCCTACGCGCCAGAAAACCTTCGGTGTCAGTGCGCTTTATAAATGCAGCCTAACATTAACATTACGCTATTCAACGTTTTCCCTACTGTTGCACTTACTGGAGTGGTAATAGTAATTTTTACCCCTACGCTATCCAACGCTTTCCCTACTGTTGCACTCACTGGAGTGGGAATAGTAATTTTTTCCCTATACTATCCAACGCTTACCCTACTGCTGCACTCTCTGGAGTGGGAATAGTAATTTTTACTCCCACGCTATCCAACGCTTTCTCTACTGTTGCACTCTCTGAAGTTGGAATAGTAATTTTTACCCCTACGCTATCCAACTCTTTCCCTACTGTTGCGCTCTCTGGAGTGGGAATAGTAATTTTTACCCTCCCACTATCCAACGCTTTCCCTACTGTTGCACTCTCTGGAGTTGGAATAGTAATTTTTACCCCTACGCTATCCAACACTTTCCCTACTGTTGTACTCACTGGAGTGGGAATAGTAATTTTTAACCCTATGCTATCCACCGTTTTCCCTACTGTTGCACTCTCTGGAGTGGGAACAGTAATTTTTACCCTCCCACTATCCAACGCTTTCCCTACTGTTGCACTCTCTGGAGTGGGAATAGTAATTTTTACACCTAAGCTATCCAACGCTTTCCCTACTGTTGCACTCACTGGAGTGGGAATAGTAATTTTTACGCCTACGGTATCTAACGCTTTCCCTACTGTTGCACTCACTGGAGTGGGAATAGTAATTTTTACCCCTACGCTATCCAACGCTTTCCCTACTGTTGCACTCTTTGGAGTGGGAATAGTAATTTTTACCCTTCGCTATGCAATGTTTTCCCTACTGTTGCGCTCTTTGGAGTTGGAATAGTAGTTTTTTACTTGTATGCTTTCCAATGTTTTCCCTACTGTTGCACTCACTGGAGTGGGAATAGTAATTTTTACGCCTACGGTATCTAACGCTTTCCCTACTGTTGCACTCACTGGAGTGGGAATAGTAATTTTTACCCCTACGCTATCCAACGCTTTCCCTACTGTTGCACTCTTTGGAGTGGGAATAGTAATTTTTACCCTTCGCTATGCAATGTTTTCCCTACTGTTGCGCTCTTTGGAGTTGGAATAGTAGTTTTTTACTTGTATGCTTTCCAATGTTTTCCCTACTGTTGCACTCACTGGAGTGGTTATATTAATTGTAACCCTCTCGCTATCCTACTGTAAAAATATTGTATATGTTTTGTTAATAATATATATATATATATATATATATATATATATATATATATATATATATATGTACTTAAAAAATTTTTTTTGTATTTTAAAGTTACATGAATTATTTATTAATTTTACATTTATTTAATTATTTTAAGTATGTTTAAATTAATTATATTTATTATTATATTACTTTTAAATTAATTTTAAGACATTTAAAAAAGTCGATATTTTGACAGTCTATATTTTTTACACTCGATATTTTGGAGTCGATATTTTTGTACTTACCTGTTTGTAGTTAGGCAGTGGATATGCTGGCATTCTATATTTTTACCTCAATATTTTGGTAGGTCGAAATTTTGTCTGTCGATATTATGTCAGTGATCCCGTTTGCTGATTCAGTGGAGGGAGCGCACCGCTATATTTCTCCCACTTCCGGTGGGATAGTCTCGGCCGCCATTTTGGAGCATGAGATGGTCTAGTCTTTAGTTCTACTTATTATAAATGGAGGGATGGACGCGGAAGCGCAGCGGGCGCGCCGGCGGCGACCAGCGCCAGCCACTCTGCCCGTTTAGAACCAGGTAAGAGGTATTCAGCTAGGCACTTATTAGACTTAAACTTTAGGAATGAGTGTGAACATTACCTGGATGCGGACAGAATCATGGGCCCACTATCATGTTATAATTGTAAGACCCAGATATCCTTTTGGGTTAAGGAGAAGAGAACTGATGAAGTTAAGGGAGATGGTCATCAGAGGTTTATCAAGGGAGGTTTGATAAACGCACGTTCATTAGGCATGCCCTAGAGGTCAGGGAGCTGATCATGGACAATGACCTAGACTTCTTAGGTGTAACAGAATCCTGGCTAAAGAGGATTCAAACCCGGATATTGCAGTTGCTTTGCCACCAGACTTTACTATATGCAGGGTGGATAGAAAAAGTGGAAAGGGGGAGGGGTAGCCATCCTACATAAGAAGACCTTACCTTGGAAAGTCTTTTCGCTTCCGGATCTTAGCGGAGCAGAACACTTGGGTTTCTGCTGCACCATCAATAATACCTTCTCCTTCCCTGGGGCACAGGTGTATTGCCCTCCAGGTAACAGCAAGGCCTTCCTGGATTCCCTTGGCGATGCGCTCAGTGAGGCTATGCTCAGGTATGCCAACTTCACGCTATTTGGCGATGTCAATTTTCACTTGGAATGTAGTGACAGTCCATGGGTTTCACCCTTTGTGGAGACGATTCAGCTGCTGGGCATGGAGCAAATGGTTCAGGGGTCAACCCATAGGGCAGGGCATACACTGGATGTGGTCTGTACTAACCTTAGCACACTCCAGATAGGAAAGCCATCCACACAGATCTGGTCGGACCACAGTTTTATCCCATTATATATCCCGATCCCTGTCAAGGGTCATAGAGAAAGGAAGACAGTGGTAGGGCCCCCTAGGAAGGAGTGGCAACGCCTGCTCACAAATAACTTGTTGCAAATAGTGGCACAAGACAAGGTTCCTACTCTCATAGGGGCTCCTGGTGAGGATACCAGTAGGTTCCACGATTGGATGTCATTGATTGGGGAGGAATTGCTTCCATCTGGTCGTCCAGTTGGACTAAGAAAAAGGAAACCCCATAGGGACCCCTGGTTCTTGAAAGAACTAGAAGATCTTCACCTGCAATCCAAACAGTTGGAACGCAGATGGAGAAAGGGCTATGAAGAATCTAATCGTCTGTTTTTTAAAAAATTTAGGAAAAAATACCATGCAGCCATCAAATCAGCAAAAATGTCTTACTTTTATAATCAGTTCGGGCTGGACTGTTCCCATGAGGCACAGGGTCAGGGCTGATTTGCATATAGCCATTGTCTGACCTAGGGTGGTGTGGAGAGCAAAAAAACGATGGATTTAGGCCCAGATGTTTGTACTGGGGTGAATGTAAGACATTGTTCTGCATTCTGTCCATCAACTGTGTTTTTTGCAATTTTCACCCCGAGTGTGCAGGGTATACTCAGACGTGAGTCCCAGGCTTACCCCCTTTAACTATCAGAGGTGGGAAAAAAAATCGCATTATACGCAGACGATTTAATGATTTTCACGGACGATTACATCAATTCAAAGACATCTATAAAAGAAATTATAAGCGAGTTTGGGAAAGTTTCAGGTTATTTGGTAAACCATTCAAAGACCGAGATCATGACATGGAAAACACAATTCCAAAGTCCAAATATCAAAAAAGAAATAAAATACTTAGGGATCCTAGTGAATCAAGAACTGGATAAAATAACACAACGTAACCTGAACAAAGTAACAGGAGAGGTAAAAAAACTGCTCGAAGTATGGTCCAGTTTACCATTAAGCCTGATAGGTAGATCGAATATCATTAAAATGTCAATATTACCAAAGTATACTTTCCTTTTTAATACCATCCCTCTAGAATTTGGGAAATCCTTTTTAAAAAAACCTCAGGGAGATATTATTAACTTCATATGGGCCTCAATGGGAATCAGGATCTCTTGGAAGAAACTCAGGAGAGGAAAACAAGATGGAGGACTATCAAGCCCAGACCTGGTGGAGTATTATAAGGCGTTCCAGTTTAAAAACATACGGACCCTATTAAAAAGTCATCAACACTATCCAAATTACCTGCAAGCAATGACAGACAGAGAAGATCACTTTTTATTCAAATTTGGTCATCCTAAGTACTTTAAAAAAATTAAATTAAAGACCTTAAGAGAGGCAGCAAAATTGTGGGCACAAATTAGAGCAAGTTTGAGAATTCAATACTATAGTGTAATGGCCCCAATATGGGACTCACCGGGAACACCAGAATGCCTAAAAGGTGCAATGGCAATTCCCCTAAAACAAGCCAATATCAACTATTGGGGACAACTATTAAAAAACTGAATTTTGATCACATGGGAAAAATTCCAATCTGTCACAAAGGGATCAGTGTCCAAATTTAAATACTACCAAATATCAAGCTGGGCGAAAACCATCCCTACTAACAATCAAGAGGATGAAAAGCTGGAAAAAGAAATGGTAGAACTCCTAACAATAACTAAGGAGGTGGCAAAGTGGTACTGGGCGTTTATAATTGCAGGAGAGGGAGACAAGAGGATGGAAGACCAAATCTGGGGGATAGAAATACAACTGGATGATCTAGATATAATCTGGGAAAGATCTGTGGAAAAATGTTGGTCGACTCTAAAATCGGCTGCATTAAAAAGAAATCATCTATATACAATACATTGCGCATACTGGACTCCGAAAAAATTGTCCAAATTTAAAAATGCAGGCGTAAAAAAGTGCCCGAAGTGTGGGGAAGAAAATGCAGACGACTTCCACATGTTCAGAAACTGCCCCCTATTGGAAGAATTTTGGAAAGAAGTGGGTAAGACCATGAGCATAATCATACAGAGACAGCTAACTGTAAGTACAACCTTTACTTTTTTTGGGTTTGAAGACACAATGGGTAGGGGGGTCTAACAAAATGTCAGGAAAATCTTCTCTTTGTACTAGTTGTTCTAGCCGGAAGGGAGATTTGTTTAAAATGGATTGGCCCACTACCACCTACACATAGTGATTGGATGAATTCTGTCATAAAGACCAACAAATTAGACAGAAAGGGAAACATCAGAAAAAGATTTAAATATTGGGAAATTTTCGAAAACCATATAATTTCCAACACCGGGTCAGTACTTACGGTCCCATGATTAATGTGAAAACAACACCTGGTAGACAAGTATGATATTTGTCGAGTAGCCTGAAGGCTAGCTCATCCCCGCATCTCCAAACCAGAGTTGGTACTATGTAAGGAATAAGGGTACTCCTCTGAAAACCTCGTATAGATGACAAACTTCCCAACCTCGAAAGACCAAGGGGCAGTGTTGGTAACAAAACCAGAGGCAGAAACCTGAAACCCAAATACATAGAACTTTCGCAATATGAGGATTTAAAAAAAAAAACAACAACAAAAAAACAGTAGGGAAAGGGTGATACCGGCTTGCGGTGGCCCATTGGCTTGCTTTGGAATCATTATACAGGGTAAACTCGTGCACCTATACAAGGAGAAATCATTTCTGGCACTACAATGCCCACAATGCATCACACGGAATTGGACTGCCCATTAGTGGCATTTGATTAAGCATATAAATCGTGGGAGTCTCCGGAATTGCACGTCACCATCCTAGCCTCTGAGGAAGAAGAGACTTCAAACGCGTAAGGTATCGATGATGGGACAACTTTTTTATTGGCAGGCGGGATGTCGCCCATACTTAGTAAAGGCTTATTCAAACTTGCTGGTGCAGAGTGCTCTTCGTTCTTTGGCCAACTTCGGAGCAGTAATAATTTATATATAGCGAGTGCAACAGTAGGGAAAGTGTTGGATAGCGAAGGGATACAATTTACTACTCCCACTGCAGTCAGTGCAACAGTTGGGAAAGTGTTGGATAGCAGGGGGGTGAAAATTACTATTCCCACTCCAGTGAGTGTAACAGTGGGGAAAGTGTTGGATAGCGGATGGGTAACAATTACCATTCCCACTCCAGTGAGTGCAACAATTGGGAAAGTGTTGGATAGCAGAGGTCTAAAAATTACAATTCCCACTCCAATAAGTGTAACAGCAGGGAATGTGTTGGATTGCGGAGGGGTAACAGTTAATATTCCCACTCCAGTCAGTTCAGAATTAAAAACAAACAAAATATTAACAACAAAATACTTAAATACACAAAATAAATAAAAAAACATATATAAATATGTTAAAAATGTAAATACAAATATATTTAATCAAATATTTTTTTAAACATATTAAAATGTTAAATACATATGACAAATACCTACAAATATTATATTATATAAACAACATAATTTTCAAACAAATACATATTTTTAATTAGAAAATATTTAACACAAAAACATTATTACATTAATTTAGTTTTTTTATTCCCTACCATCTAACACCACACAATTCACAACCCACATCTACATTAAAAAGTACTCCCATAATTACCATAATTAATTATCAATTAAAGAAATATTATTAATTAAAAAACAAATTAAAACGCATAAACATTTATTAGAACATTGGAATGTTGGGAGCTCCATTGAAAACAATGGAGTGCTCTAGGCTTATAATGGCTGGTATAAGCCTGGAGCTCCAACATTCCAATGTTTCTTTGTTCACAGCTCTGGCTGTGAACAAAGGCTTCAGGGAACCTGAGGGGATTCCAATCTCCTCACGCTCCCAAAAGGCTTTGTTTTTTTTTTTAGAACATTCTGTTCTCTAGTGACAATGTTCTAATAGCCTTATAGCCCTTCGTAGATGGGCTATACCGCTATTAAAGTCCCTCTCCCTTGTTAAAGGCCCTCGCCTCCGGCTCGGGGCCTTTAACGCTGGAGAGGGCCTTTAATAGCTGGTATAGCCCTCTACGGCGGGCTATAAGGCTATATTAGAACATTGGAATGTTGGGAGCTCCATTGAAAACAATGGAGTGCTCTAGGCTTATAATGGCTGGTATAAGCCTGGAGCTCCAACATTCCAATGTTTCTTTGTTCACAGCTCTGGCTGTGAACAAAGGCTTCAGGGAGCCTGAGGGGATTCCAATCACCTCACGCTTCCAAAAGGCTTTTTATTTTTGTTAGAACATTCTGTCCTCTAGTGACAAAATGTTCTAATAGCCTTATAGCCCTTCGTAGATGGGCTGTACCGCTATTAAAGTCCCTCTCCCTTGTTAAAGGTCCTCGCCTTCGGCTCGGGGCCTTTAACGCTGGAGAGGGCCTTTAATAGCCAGTATAGCCCTGTATGGCGGGCTATAAGGCTATATTAACTTCCCACACTTTACCCCTAAAATTGCCACAACCCACAGCTAAAATTGAACTGTAAAAAAATTACTAACACAATTAAAACGTATTTTCAATTAAAAGCTTATAGTATTAAACAACTAATTATAAAGTAAGTCAAATTAATTTACCCCCACCCTTTAACCCTATAAAAGTAAAACCCACACAAAAAATAAACAATCACCCTAATTAAATATCAATTCATTAATTAAATTTAATGATCAACTAATTATTAATTAATTAAATATAAACTACTCCCACCCTTTACTCCTTTAAACCCTACAACTGGCACCCGAAAATCATTACACACTTACCATAATTATCAATTAATGAATGAATGTTAATTAACAACTAATTATTGGTTAATTAACTATAAATTACTTCCCACCCTTTACCCCTTTAGAGTCCGAAACCGGTACCTAAAATAAATTACACAATTACCATAATTAATTGTCAATAGTTACTGTTAATTAACAACTAATTATTAATTAATTAAAAATAAATTACTTCCCACCCTTCCCCTATAAACCCCACAACATGCACCTAAAATTAATTACACAGTTACCATAATTCATTGTCAAATAATTCATGTTAATTAACAACAAATTATTAGTTAATTAGGAATAAATTACTTCCCACCATTTACTTTATAACTCCACAACCCACAGCTAAAATTTACCAAATGAAATTAAAAACATAACATTATACATTCTCACTTAAATATTAATAAATTAAAAATATTCATTAATTTAATATACTTAAATTACTTCCCACCCTATTCCCCTATAAACCGGCAACCCGGTACGGAACTAAAAAACACAAAAGTTAATTAAAATAAAATGAATAACTGCAAAAAAATTACACGCATATTAAAAAACATAAACAATACTTATACACAAAATACATCACATACATTTGAAATATATACTAAAATACATAGCACTAATTAAAAAATCGATATTTTAAACAACTATATTTTTGCAAAAGATATTAATAACTTCTTTATTTTTAAAATCGAAATAACTTACCTTGAAATCGATATTCTTGACAACGATATTCGTGCACTCGATATTTCCATCCCATGATATTTTTAACTCAATATTATGGAAGGTCGAATTTTTTACCCTCGATATTCTTTCTCAGTATCCTATTAGAATATTATGATTGTTCTTCAGTAATACCAGCTCGACGGACTTTCAAAGTATTCTCACTTTATTTTCATTGACAACTTCTGCCAAACAGTATTATTTCATCAACCTTGCCAAAAAAAGACCTCCTGGAGCTGCATATTTTTTTATGTACTATACATGTATTACTGATTGTTGATGTAATTCATATCTTTCAAAATTAATGAAAAACTTCTGTAAATAAAAAGAAAATCATCGTAAGCTATACAATTTGCAAAGCTTGCATGTTTTTTTGTTTAAAAAAAATCAGAAATATGTGAATGGGCGAACTTTGCAAAATCCACCCATTTGCTGCTCTATTTCAGGCTGTCACTGCTAAAGCCACTCTTTTTTAACTCAAGGCATAAGGACTTGTAACGATGCCACAAACTAGATTTTCAGCACCACGGTCCCTTCTGAATTGCCAAGAATAGGCAAATGTAAGTGGCGCAGGACCTTCTTTCAAAATCTAGAGAAGATCGTCGACTGCCGGACTTTTCCATTAACCCGTAACTTTTCTACACACATCTTTGCTCTTTTTGAAAACATGCACTTTGCACTTTGACTCTACCTGCAATTGACTTGAAACAGCCACATAGCTTTTAAGTCAACTATAGTTGTTTTTTCAAACAATTGTTCTTAAATACCGTGTTTTCTCTCCTGATATCATACATCTGTTCGCTTCAGATGATTGTATTCTGTTTTGCTTTTTTTCTACTTCTTTTCGTATACCATGTTTCTTTTAAATGTTCATATTGTCAAAGTTTTTTGTGTAAAATATTTCTTATGCTTTTTCATTTTCCAAGTCCTCCTGGACGTGTTTGCTGTTGTTAATACCACGTCTGCCCCACAAATTGTGAGATTTGTTGACTATGGAAGATTACAGCTCAGTAAATCTCATGTTTAGTGGAGGAAAGCTAAGGGAAACAAGTTAAAATGATTTTAAGCGGAAAAAATATTAAAGCAGAAGCTGAAACGTATCTTTGGCACAAAACCCATGCTGGGACTCCTGTTGTGGGAAAAGGTGTACTTTGTAAAACATACATGTTGAACACTTTCCCACATTCAGCCTAAAAGTTTTATTGTTTTCATATTGGTATCAACTCACATAAATTATAATGTTGTAAAGTATTTAATACCCATTCGTAGCCTTTGTTAATTTGAAGCATTACATACACTCCACCCAGTGGTGTAACGAAACTTGAGGGGGCCCACCTGCAAAGTGCATGAAGGGGGCTCCCACCGACCATACTCAGAAGCTCTGCTAACAGAGTACTGGGCTGAAGGGGCCCCCTGGACCTCGCCCCCCACACCTCGAGGGCTGCGGGGGCTTTTGTTACACCCCTGACTCCACACATGCAAAATACATTTTCAGCTATAGTGCACCGCTGATCTCTCCCTATGTAAAATGTGTAGTCATTCGGGATTTTCATATGGCAATATATATTTGTAATTTTTTTTTCTAAGGCTTTAATTGACCCTAAGCAAAAAACATAAATTATTGGCATATATTGGATCTAGCTCAATATAATAAGTAAAATACACATTATATTGGATAGGTTTCTACACGTCTATCTCAAAAATACTACAGTCCTTTTATTTGGCCTTTAGAATGGGAGCAGATCGTGCAGTCTAAACTCAATGGCCCTGATTGAACACAAGCTGGTAGTATAGATGATATATAGAAGCATTCAGAACCTGAAGAATCAGGGAAGAGAGGGCAAGGGAAATATTTGGGACACTGGATGGTTGTATCTAAGACTACCACGTTAAAGGAACAGCATGAAGGTCGGCTTTGTTCCTACAATATATGATACAACACCAGTGCATATTAATACTAAATCAATAATCAGTGCGGTGCGGTATCATCAATCACCAAGTTAGGGAAGCCCTTCACCATCAAGGATTTTAGGTAGCCGAAGCGGTTCAAGATGACGTATAGCAGTGTTTCCCAAACTGTGGTCCGCGGACCCCCAGGGGTCCTTGACACTTTCCCAGTGGGTCCGCAGGCAGCAGTTTTAACAGCACTGCAAAGTTTCCTGTATCATTAGTAGTTTTCGAGCAACAATAAAAGTGTCAAGATAACACCAGTGATTAATGTACCTGTAGGAGAGAGATGAGAGTTTTGACCAGTGGTAGCTTTAACTTATCTAATGTAGCACAGAGGGTTAATATGCCTACTACAAAGAACGTGTACCATGCATTTAATTTTTTTTTTTTCATGTGCATAGGTCAGTGGGTTACTGCTTTTGTCAGTAACTTATTTTTCTTCCCAGATTGTTGTACCCTGGTGCATAGTAAGGTTTTCATTTACTATTCTTTAAAAGCTAATAAAATTCAATACGTAATGATAAATGTGTTGTAGACTGCACCATTGTTTCCCAAAATCTTTTGGGGGAGAGCCTTACAAAGCCCCCTCTGTAGTGGCCAGGCTCACTCACTGCACTTGGTGTGCACCGTATGGGGACTAGTCTGAAAACATTTTCCAGGGCTGCTTTTGGTTTCCAGTCTGGCCCTGGCAGGAGCAGGAGCCTCGAACTGCAAAATAAAACCAGCCATTTAAAAGTTAGTCCCTGGGATGCAGTACCAATCTTCCGATTACATTATTTTGTTTTTTGCAAATTCTTTCAATATAAAATATTGAAAGGGATATTTACAACAGAAGTGGAGGAGCGTGCCGTTAGCCTCCTTGGCTTAACGACACGCTCCGTCACTTTTGAAATGCAGGGCTGCACCATATTTACAAGAATATGGTGCAGCCCTGCGTTTCCCCCTGCACTGGTGCTACATTTAGCAGGGTAGTGCCAATGCAGGGCATCTGTGTGCAGGGGAAGATAGTTAATGTACAGGAAGGTCCCCCTTCCTGCACATAAGCAATCTTGAAATGCTGTTTTGTCACTTCTATGTGTTCTGCTTAATGCAGCACACATGGAAGTTACAAAATGTAATTTTTTTAAAGATTGTTTATGTGCAGGAAGGGACACCTTCCTGAACATAAACAATCCAAAGCGTTTTGCTTTTTCCATGTGTACTGCATAAGGCAGCACACATGAAAAAAGCAAAATCGAGGAGAAATAAAGCATTTCTCCTCGTTTCGCCAAGTTAAGACCAGGTGTTTGGGAACCACTGACGTATAGGACAAAAAAGAGTGACACTACAAATAAGAAGAAGCAAACACTATATACAGAGGCACAACCTTAGGACATCTCATGAAAACAATACATTTGTAGGTTAGGGGAGACTGGTGTGAACTGGAGTGAGGAAGAGAAAGCGTACAAGACTGATGTACAAGACTGACGTATAGGACAAAAAAGAGTGACACTACAAATAAGAAGAAGCAAACACTATTTACAGAGGCACAACCTTAGGACATCTCATGAAAACAATACATTTGTAGGTTAGGGGAGACTGGTGTGAACTGGAGTGAGGAAGAGAAAGCGTACAAGACAAGTACACTTAGTTACCAGTCACAGTCCTGTTGAGCTCACAGGTTCTTATGCTTCAACTATTTGCCTTGAAAAAAAGGAAATAATGACCACCTTTGTGGGTTGGGCTGACACTTATTCTCAGTGGAACCCCTAGCTATCTTGAATTAGACATGTCCTCAGTCTCCATGCGCCCAGTCACCACAAATGCCAGGGTGCCTAAGTACACGTTGCATTAAACCCAAGTGCCGCATCACCGAATGAACTCTCCTGACAGCTGAACATGATCCTTTGAAAACTCCTTGTTGTACCCGAGAGACCACACCATTGTGATTCATGACATTTGCCAAAAGAACAGATCAAGAGTGACCTCCCTCATGCTTTCCAAATGACAAATTGATTGATATTAGTGACGTAAGGTAAATGGAAAAGTTGCAAATATATTGTAAAGCAAGTGCTAATATATATTTGGTAGGCAAATTTGGACAGTTGATCAAGTTACACTCCTACGCATATATCAGGTGGCATTTAAACCTCTTATTGCGTTTTTAATGTTCCTCTTTTCATGAATGGGGTACAGCTCACAGCATAATTCCGTTTAGAAAAACATGGAGTACATTTTCAACATATGATAAGCAATCATGGGTTACCACATGTACAACTTCAACAAAAGCAACCTGTCTTCTCTTCATTAGTTAACAACAGTGGATATCTCTCCAGAAATGACTAACTCATAGTATTTCTCATATTACATTACACTGAGAGACCTTCGTAATGACTCATTGTATGTACACCAATATTGTTCTCACAACAAATCCTTCTTCTTTAGTTATGCACATTATACTTACCTATGCCTCTCAGATAATATTAAACATCTTGCACTTAACAATTCTCACTCCTGCCATGCGCCAGGAAAGAAGAGGTTTGTGGAGGCTTAAGGAGGGGTTAAGGGAGGAACATGCTAATAAAAAAACAGCCACCCACTAACAAGATTAAACTATTGCTATTCACAAAGTGCACTTTTAAAGTTACTATAGACGTGTCAAAACAGGCTCACATTTACTCCTACTCAGACTTGGCACAAGTCAAGCATCTATATGGGCACTCGGAGTTACTGAGACAAACTCCAATAAAGCATAATGGAGGCAGGGAAATAAAATAACACCACATAGGAAATTGTGTTACATAAGTTCAAGTATTTCGACTTTTAAATTTAATTTCTAGTGGTAAAATGTACATAATTATTAATTAAATATTTTATTAATTTAAAATGTAATACCTAACCCAATAGAAATATACATTACTACTTTTAATGTATAAAGTAATATAATTGCAATTATTTTAACACACAACATTTAACAACATTTATTAAATTGAGGATAATATTAGTAAGTGGTAATATTTTTGTAATTATTGTTTAAAATTATTAATTATAAATTAACTTATTGTATTTTACTTAATTATTTAATACCCACGTAATTTGATGAGTTGGGGTGTGGCTTGGCCAAGCACGATGTCCGTCGCACTTGAGGTGCACTCGTGGCTGATCTTATCATCCTTTTGAATTCAGGCTGCTGTGCGCTGCCATATCACCGGGGATCCCTGCACAGACCCACCCGTGATGTGTGCTGGATACAAGCCATTCCTGACCCACCTTGTTGCCGTGGCTTGACTTTTGGTGCCCCATTCTGAAGCCTCGCGGCCTGCTCATCTGGTCAGTGGAGCAGAGGTAGGGCTTGCTGGTGGAGGAGTAGGGTCCCTGCCGGCTGCGAGCCTTCACCCTGTCACTCCCTGGAACAGGCCGGACTCCACTCTGCATTCCATCCCTCTGAGACCTGGACCTGCTGCGACCGTAGCTGTTGGGCTCTCCCCTTGGCACTGCTGGTCTCTCTTGCCAGGGTGCTTGGGCCCTTGGGGGTCGAAACAGCTAGAACCTTTACAGTCATACTTTGTTTTTCAAAGGAAATTAGACTCATTTAACTGGGAATTTCTATCTGTCTATTTGGCACAAGTGAGAGTGACCAACACTTATAGTCTGAAAATAACATACTGGGACATAGCCTTAAAAAAGTCCTACAATGGACAAAACACGTGTCAGCTGAGATCATCCATGTGGAACCAACAGTAAAACATCCACAAAGGGTCACTGCAAAGTATATACCTGTGAAATAAGGAGCGAACAGCAATGCATACATAATTTGTTAATAAATCATTGTGTGTATAATTAAATGATTAACGAACCACTGAATTTAGAGTGATGATAAGATGCGTAACATGTTTGTGATACTGATTTCAAGTAAAAAGAAAAGATCACATACCTGAATGTCTGAAGCTGTTTTACGAGACAGTTTTATAATACTACTCAATCAATATAAATTCTATGTATACTATGATGCACTAAGGGATATGTAAACTGACTTGGACTATTATGACTATTCTGTGCCCTTGAGACGACATTGTTGGGCCTTCTCCTGGGTGGGCACGCCCTGGGAGCAATGCTGCCTTACATCTGTTGCTCAGCCTTGGAGTCTGTGACATTGGGCCCCAGGGCCTCTTGCCCCTCCTGCTGGGACCCTCGGCTGCTCATGCTGCTCCTGACATCTGGGAGCAAGTGAGCCAAGTGGTAACTCCCTGGACCTGCTTCCCCTGACTTCAACATTTGGCTTCCGCCCTTCGAGGCCAGATCTCCATGCCATGGGGAAGGACATAGGACCATCGACACATGCACAAACTAAGATGGAGAGATTTTCCACGGCCCGCATGAGAATGCAGAGTGGCAGAGGCCTCCTACTCTGACTGGCGAGTGGTAGAGCCCACAGATTTCACTGCCATACTGCAATCTATCCAGGCATTCCAGGACGCAGTTGAAAAAGGATAGGTGAGGTCAATGTGGACATTTCACTCCTCCAGCAAGACCTCTGGACTTGGGCCTTAGAGTAAATGCAGTGGACTAGAGGATCTCAACAGTGTAAGACGACATAAATTCACTCAAAACCAAAGTGGCCATCTACTATCCCTCACCGGCAGCCTGCAAAAGCATGCATTGGATGCCGAGAATAGATCAGCAACCTATGGTTCATGGGTTTTCTGGAGGAATCGGAATCCTCAGACCCTGTAGACTTTGTGTGTGGCTGACTACAGTTCTGGCTGCCCAAAGAAGCCATCTCACAGTGGTTTGTGATAAAAAGGGTCCACAGTATACTGGCCCAACGCCCTCCGCTAGAGGCACCCCGGCATCTGCCGATTGCTCAGATGCTTTATTACCAAGATAGCGACTCCACCTTGCTCGAGGCCATAAAGAGTAGGGACGCTGACATTTCAAGCTTCATTGATCACGCTATTCCCAGTCTGCACCTGTGAGAGTATATCATTCAACAAGGTGAAACAGAAGTTGTGAGCCATCAACCTTAAACACATGCTCATCTTTTAGGTAAAACTCAAGGTCCTACACAAGGGCCACTGTCACTTCTTTGACACTCCGGAGAAGGAATGGGAGTGGGCCGCCTAGTGAGTGCCTCTAGGCCACTCCAGGATGGACTCTCAGACATCCCTCAAAACAAGAGCATCACTGAGACCTCAGCCTCTGAAATCTAGGGAGCAGTAGCATGCTAGGTCACATCGAACACACGGCAACTTGGAGGTCTCCCCAGAATCTTCTGACACAGAGATCGAGGAGCACAGTCAATTGGCCATTCTGCAATCGCTGCAGGGATTCCCTCCTGATGGGGGCATACCCAGAGGGAGAGGAGACCTGCCTGGTGATTCTACAGGTGGGAGAGTGGGTGGAATTTAATGATCAGCTTCCAATCATGTGTCAACGAATGCTGCCAGCGAAGCTACCACTAGCGATACCCCTAGGACCAGCTACCTTTCTTTTGAGTTAACTGTTGGGTTTTGGGGTTTTTGGGTGACAGATGCTTCAGGGGAGGAAGTATGAGGTGGGTAGAGTTGGGAGATTAAAGACTGATTAGTTTCTCATTTCTATTGGTTTGTTTAGCTTGTTTAACCCACCTGCTGACTACTACACCAATGCTACTCACACAACCACAACCAGTGTCCACTCCCCAGCGTGAGCATGACCAATACACTATATATAAATGGAGACCCATAAGACCCTCACTTGGAATGTCAACAGCCTGCTAGATCGTATTAAAAGGACAGCAGCCCTGTGGTGCCCCAAGCACCTCCGTCCATTGGTACTGGTGCTCCAAGAAACACACCATCTGGGCTTGAACTGCCCTATCCTAAAACGATTTGGGTATGACAGAGTATTTAATGCTGAGTTCACCCAGGGCTCCAGTTGGGTGGCAATACTTCTGCATAAGTTCTTCCCTTTCTCAGTTACTTGTATGAATACTAACCCCCTGGGCAGATACATGGGAGTGGAGGACCTGCTAGAGGGATGCCCCAGCAATATCCTAAGCGTTTACATTTCCCCACACCTACCAACCCAAACTTATGAGGCCCTTAGGGACCTACTATCAGCCTTTCATGTAAGTCTTACTATTATGGGGAATGATTTTAGCGCCACTCCTAATTCCGAAATTGATACCACTGGAACCCCCATGGTGCATCGTTCCATGTGTGTGCGAGTAAACTTCAGGGGTGGATGGAGTTCTGTGATCTCTGTGAAATATGGAGGACCATGCACCTCTGGGATACAGTGTATACCCACACAGCTGTGTCTCACAAGAGGCTTTTCCCACATAGACCTTCTCCTGGTCCATGCAACCAACATGCAATATATTACCTGGGTGGATATCCTTCCTAGAGGTATCTCTGACCATTCTTCCATCGAACATTGCTTTGGTGGGCGTAGCCCTGTGGCACTCTCCCATCGGACTTTGCTTTGGTGGCTGTACCCTTTGGCACACCCCACTTGGCGCCTGAATACCTGCTTCCTACAAGATGACAGGTGTGTGGACTGTCATGCCACTGAGCTACAAGCGTACTTTGATGCTAATGCTGGCTCGGTGGACTCAGCAAGCATCCTTTGGGCCACTGTGAAGGCCCCAATGCAAGTGGTTGCCAAGGGCTACATGCGAGGGACGGAAAAAGCCTAGCAGGTAATGATTAACCCATAGATTCAGGTCTCTACCCTTGAATGCCAATATGTTAACAACCCCACGGGCGACATCAAGTTGAACTGGTTAGATCCACCCTTAAGCAGACAGCCCTTGAAGAAACTCGACTGTGTTAGAGGGCCTCTACCCGGCAGGTGGATGAGTTTGGGGACTAATCCTGAAACTCCTCTACTGGGTAGCTACCAGAAACATGGCAAATAGAATAGTACCTGAGATTATGGACTCTGATTGGCTCCTTCATCTCAACTCTATTGCAATAGAGGCCACACTAGCCGAATACTAGTATAGGCTGTACGCCCAGCGTCCTCTCCTGACTCTTCAGCGTTGTATGCCTCTTCTGACTCCCACAGCTGTCATCTTCGAGCGGATGGCTCTCAGTGGAGGAGATACAGGAAGCAGTAACTAGGTTGTCTTCGGGGAAAACTCCCTGGCCAGACCAGATGGCTATCCGCTTGAATAGTGCTGAAAGCAGTCAGGGACTTCCCCTTGCTTGAATATTGATTTAACCAAGAACTCATGAAGTTTTCAAAGAACTGAGTCTTTGATGACATTATTATGTCCAACCTTACGTCAAATTCGGCACCTTCAATGTATAAATATGCCCTCACTTGCCCAGGCAAACACACAGTGGTTTGGAGCAGTTCAACTATCTACCTACACAACACAGCTCGCCGAAGCAAGTGCTGAAGGAAGCCGACCCTCCAGCAGATGCACTGAGAGCGACGCTGTCTTTTCTCTTGCCGAGAAATCCAGCTCCAGTGTTTCCAATCTGCCCTTGCGGGTTGTTGGAAAATCGAGTCCGAGAGAGAGATACCAGACCTCCTTCATTCTAAACCAAGGTACGGAGCTGATTAGACCCTTAGAGAATTCTTGGATAGGTTCTTGGCAAAAGAATACTGAAACTAAGCTACACCTCACTTACTTCTTCCCTTGTACTAGACCTAGGTTAGGTACACCGGGGTAGGCGTATTTTAGTAGCACCAGTTGAGTACTTTTAGACTTTATTTATTAATGTATGTATTCTATGTATTTTATGGCTTAGAAACCATATCATGCTTTTACAGTATTATTTTATAATACTCTTCACACTGTACGCATTGTACTTTGCATCCAGTATTACGATTGTGGCAGTTCATTTCTCCTGCATGAGAAAGAAGACTGTTCAATAAATACTTTTTATTGAAAAAGCCAGTCTTTCTATTTCTCTGCACCTCTGGTGAAATAAGCATGCACGATTGACTAGGTGAAATATCGATCTATTGTTTCCGCGACTCTAGAGATACATTTCTTATTCTTGGGAAACAAAGTTGTCATGTTTATGCGGTTGTCAGAAACTAATCCCTTCTTTTTCATTCGAGAACGTTTCTAGTGACCTCTGAGCTAGCTGTCACTCACAATTAAGTCTAATATATTCAATAGAGACCTAGTAGACCACAGTCCTACGTCAAATCTATAGTATATATTATTCCAATGGTCAGATCCTATTGGGAGTATAGGAACTACACTACAATACATTCAAATATATATATTCATTTTTATAAAATAACAGATTTTAATATTTTCCCTATACTTTCCCATAAGGAGAGCTCCTCCATGGTGGCAGAAATCTCCGCTCACATGAAAAAAGTTACTAGTGCTGACTTAACACTCAGCAATTAATGTTGAAGGAGGCTCCAACTCCTGATTTGTGGGAGTGGGGATGCGCTATCCTATACCTAGGTGTAAAACTAAATTGGAAATTGTGAATGCAAAAAATTGTAGACTTGCACCTTGGTATAATGACAAATATTCAAGCAAGAAAATATACCTGTGTATATTGGCCTTTGTGAATAAGTCCCAAAGCGTGTACTGTGACTTCAGATACAAGAGTATTTCTTCTATTGATCATAATTTCATTTAAGCATGTAGCTCCTTTCCACATTTCCACAAAATGATTATTCTTTGCAAAGAATAATCATTTTGTGGAAATAATCGCCATTTTTTGCATTTGTAAAAGAAGTTTGTGCATAATTGTTTGTTTAACTGTATATATGTTATTTGTATAGTAGTTGTAAATAGGTGTCATTGTGTCTTGTAAATTGTTGTAAAGTGTTCTTCTCGCCTTTAAAATAGTTCAATATTGAAAATAAGTTCAAAAGGGCTAAATAAATTTACACTTACAAACAAATGATTCATTTTTTGTTTGTGGTCTCAAAATGTTTAGAGACTAAACAGTTGAGAGGGCCAGCAACTTCTTTTTCCTTGTGATATATATTGGTCCAGCTGCCCCCTCGTCCCAGGACCAGACTCCGTTGTTTTACAAACATCGATTTAATGGCATACAGTCATAGTGAGAAATAAGAAAGCAGTTTGACAGACTTTGACATGCTGGTGTTGTATGCAGTACATAACATGGATTGTATGATGCAGAAGTTTTCATGAATGGTTTTTCATTAAGCAATGTATGAAAAATCGCCAAACCCACCTTTGTCACCAAAGTGCGAAACATTTTTACTGCCTTCCTACGCTGTAGAATCCTTGTAAATAGGTGGATACTCGGGCCAAACTGGTGTTTCCCCTGGAGGCTGGAACTGTAGGGCCGGTTTTGCAGCAGTGGGGGCTGGCTTTGTTACTGGGGGCTGGTTTTGCAGAGGTTCTGCTATCAGCCCCCAGTAACAGAAGCATCACATAAGTGTTCCAGCCTCCCTGGATCAGGCAGTCCTTCCCCAGGGTAGGTCCGAGAAAATTGCCAGGGCTGCTTTGGGTTCTCACTTCAGCCCTGGGAATACTTATCAGCTCACAACATCCACCTTGTCAACCATCTCGCTGTCAAAAACTGTTTGAAAGTGACTTGCTCATTGTGCTATACTTCCTCTATAGGGAAATCCTCATTATTATCTTGTTGAAGCCAACCATTAATGTCACAAGACATTTGTAAACAAGGGCTTCCACCTCTTCGATGAAAACATCATTGATTAGCGTAAGGACCTTGGTAGCCCCTCATCGATGAGCAGAAAAGACCACTTCTCAAATGTATTTTCTCTATGATGACCCCTCCATGTACCAATATACAGATCTGGACACACACCTTATGCCATCTGCAATCCCTTTAGTTGCATGGGTGTTATGCATCAGGATTCCATCACAGCTTACTGTGTAAATGTTACTGGTAGAAAAGCCAAAAGAATTGGCATATTTCATTCACAGAAGAGTAGAAGATCCAGGAAAGTGACGCATTTTTGATTCATTGATGAGGAGGAAAGCTATTGTGCAGAACAGAATAAAACATTTTTCTAACCTGTTCATACACAACACTATTATCAGAGTTCCAGGATCTATCCATTTAGGTTCAGGCATATTGAATGAATTTTAGACAAAGTTCCTTACCACACTAAGAAGAGGAAGGTGATATGCATGCAGCCAAAAAGTGCCATGAGGACATTAAACCCGAAAAAGACATATCGGACAATGAGTGAGAGGATTATGCTGTCCTAGATAAGGGTATACAATAGCTGCCACCTGTTAACTCTTCCACACATGAAATCCCTGCATTCCATTTCCTATTTAAACGACCTGTTGCAAAATGTGATTTGCCCATTCTGGCCCAAGTGAAAATGTGATTTGCCCATGATGGCGCCAGAGAAGAAATGCTTCTTGAAGACCTTTAAAGAAAAAACAAGAAAAACAAATAAATCCACCCCAGAGCGTATCTACACATTGGTGGGCAGGCGCTAGTCATAATATTGAGTATTTCAGCAGTGATTATCAGATGGAAAAAAGAAACGAAGATCTGGACTCCAGCATGTCTAATGAGAAGCCCAGTCTCCCCTTGACAAAAACCGTCCTGACTATAATGATTAGTGCCCAAAAGCCTTCAATGTCTTTGTCACCTTAGCACCTTTGAAAAGTCTTGTAGTCAAATATGGTCATAATTTGTCATCCTTCATTAATTTGGTATCCAGAACATGAAAATATAGGATGCAAAGCAACTGAAGAAAGGGCAGTTATGACTGCCACTATCATAGAAATAGAAATAGAACTCATAGAGACAGCCTTGAATATTTGGTATTCTTTAAATATATCATTTGAAATCTCAAATTGGTGTGTGTTATACCCTTTTCTTTACTAGAATCATTGGTATGTGTTACATGTAAACCATATGTTTCTTGAACATTTAAAAGCAATTGAGATTCCCGACAGAACCATTTGTTTTGCTTAATACGTATACCCAGGTTCAGAGAGACACCGGGTCGCCCCATTATTTTTTCTAAAATACTAAGCTATCATAGAGACAGCGATGGATAGTTCAATTGCCACACTCACCTCCCCGTCATCAGACTTGTTATGCAAGTGGGAAGGGACATGTTGAATCTTTTGGAGACATGGATATCGATGAGACAGATGGGTCTTGGATTTTTCGAATCCACACACTCACGGGAATCCAAAGAAAGACCATGGCCACCTCTTCCAAACAATATTTACAAGCACCTGATGTCTTTAGGAGAATGATATCTTTGTCATGCTCTTTAATGGCTCCAAGGAAAAGAGACCACATGTCAAAAGAGCAAGGGGGTTTACTCCTAATACTACGTACTAAGGACGAAAAAAAGTGGCTGTGCCTATATTTGGAGGAACGTATTTGTCACTGGACTATCTATGGCAGAATTTCCCCGGGCCACAGGGATAGAATGATTGGATGAAATTCTACTGATGAGTGGATAATCATCCACAAATCTGAGGGTTTGCCGTTTCCAGTCAAGTTTAAATTGTCTCTGAGACTTTCGGGCAATCAAATCTGGTGGGATCATCTTCCGGGCTGTGCTAACAAGCAAACTGTTTCTTATCATGAAACAGCATGATGGATTGTGGCTTGCATCGTGCTCTGTCATAAAAAGTCAGTTAGCCACTCTGTACAAAAGTACAGCATTATGAAATGTGCAAAGCTGCAAGGTAAATAAATATGTGCCACATTCACACAGCATTACTGTTTGAATATGCAGCCCAAGGCAGAGTACTTTGTTTGTTGGCATTAATAAGAAATCTGTTTTTATTAAAGTGAAGAGTCATTCCCACCTTGCCTGTCTCCTTGTACGGTTTGGTACTCATAATCAAAGCATCTGAATCTATGAGAAATGTAATGATGGAGTAGAAACAGTCACTTAACGGTAATGTCAGCCACAGCTTTAAGTGGGCCGGGTCCTGCCAGTGCTCAGCACCAGGCAGTTCTTGAAAGCAGGTGCTGAGACGGATCCGTAATAGCCTCTCCATTTTTGCCCTCGCCCTCAGGGAGAAAAAAAAATCTTAACTCTGCAGCAGTACTGCCATTCAGTGCCTTTGAGGTAACTTCAAAGAGACTCATTTTAGTTCTTTCGCAGTCTCATCATTTCGGAACTGAAGCATTTTCAATATTATATACAACGAAGCCATAGAGCCATAGTTGTTGCTTATTTATCTTATGCAACTAGCAACCATGGAGAAAGCTAATAGTCCTGGCGTGTTGTATTTATAATGCTACTTGTGTCATATATCTGGATGCAATTACAGAAACATCAAACTACCAGTCGGGCGGCACTCTATGCCAAGCCAAGCGTTTTTTAGCTTATGTGTTTTAAGCCACGCCCCTGATTACATCGGCCACACCCCTTTGAGACATCCCCCCCCCAGTTTTTTTCATCCCACTTATCCTGAATTATGTTATTACTGTATCATTGAAAGATCCATGTGCGACCTCTCCTTTTCTACGAGGGTTTGATCTATCCCCTAGTGGGCACTACGAGAAAAAGAAGGTTTGATGTTCTCAAGGTGGTGTTTCTAGCCCCTGCTCATCGTTGGTGAAGTGCATACCAAACAATGCGGTCGATAGGCTACGAAACACTGTTGCTTATTATTTCACAGGTGTTTCCAGCAGTCTTATGGCGATGAATAATGAAAGCAGGCGAATTTATAAAAGATACCAGTAGTTACAGGTATGCAGTATTTTCTTTCAACATACTAAGAAAGATATACATACAGTTAAACTCCTGTGATAGAATTACATTAAAAGTATTTACACCCCGTGTACCTTTTTACAGTATTGCAAATTTTACAGGAAGAAAAAAATGACATTTTTATTCATGTATGATTGTATTGCATTTGTCAGTAAACCGGACACCCCTGCCTGCCTGGCTATATATTGCTAGTGGATTAAAAAGTGAAACCCCGCACAAAGACATCAGCCTAGTTAGTGAAGATGGCGTCTGCATCATCACCAGACTCTCCTGCAGGTCAGTTTTTAAGGTAGGTTCGTTTAATCTCATCCTTGGTAGTAGACTAAAAGCATGAGAATTAGTGTTTTTGAGGATAAATACTATATCTCTACCCCCATCAAAAGTTTATAAAGAAGCTTTATTTTAGTTATTTAAATTGATCTTTTAGGTCATACTTAGGCGTTCCTGTTTTCAGTTCCTTTTATTGGTAAATTCTGGTGGGGTTTTTTCATTGTTTTCAATACCTTTAAAAAAAACAGTGGTTATCAGTTGTTACACATTTTCGTGGCATTTAAAACAACAGAACCAATGTTTTTCCAATGTTTATAGAATGTTTTGCTTTTGTTATTGCTTGCTTTCTGCACTGGTTGTGCTTGGGTATAGTCAGGGATATGTGAGGTCCAAATATATTTTTACAAATCAAAATGACTGTAGTACACTATACAGTAATTCTTTAGTAAGTCTTCGGTCATGCGTGCTCGCTCTTTCCTTCCCATTTAAACATTTATCTGTGAAAAGGCCCTCTCAAATTTGGCACTTGAGCTGGGCGACGCCAAAACAGCTAGTACACAATTTGCTAACTCTGGCCACTGGCATAGCCCTTGCCAATATTGGTGCACCTGAAGATTGCAATTCTCTGGGACAGGTTCTGCAACATATGATTTGAGCTAAGCGCATGTGCCTCAGTTATTAAAGCAGTAAAAAATTAGGTAGTACTTTTCAAAGTCCGGGGAACATTCCCCTTTATGGAAGGGATCTAGAACTTGTGCAGAATACCTTAGTGAGGCTTTATTGACTTCAAATGTCATGGTTGGTGTAGGGGCACGTCTAGGCATCATTGCACACCATTTCTCATGCACTGTAAAATAAAATCCCCTGCATTGCTCCTCAACATTTCTTTGCTTACGAAGTGGCAAGAATTCTAACATGGAACATGTTGCAGTGCCAACGTCACTAAAAGTGTCGCCCAGCCTACTCTCGCGGAGATATTTCCAATCTACACCAATTACAATGAATGCTTGGTAGACAAGGGTGTTTTCAGACTCTAGTTTTTTGATCATGTTAACTACAGCAGTCATGTTTTTCTGTAAAAACCTAAGAATGCAGTAGAGTATACTATCAGTATGGAACCAAAGATCCTCACATTTCTTGCCTTTGGCATCACCACTAAGCAGAAATTCTGTAAACAGTCACCACATGGATAATGTAGCATTCACGGCCTCTAGGACCGAGAACCACCAGCAGAATTACGCGCTTGGGATGACTCTTTTCTTTGATGCTACACAAAGCACAAAATGAGAAATATTTGCATTCTAGTTCCTGAGCATAATGAAACAGTTCACCAGAATGGACTACAAAGTCAGTAGCATTCTTAATTAACTTTGAAGATTGTAAAGATGCTTTCAGCATACCATCTAGCAAGTGGCAAGGATCTCTGAAAGTGGCAAGGATCTCTGACAGTGAAGCACTTCAGCTCAGGGATCGATTTTGAACGGTTGTCACATAACCTTTTCATATACGTGGCTGAATTACTGCAAATACAAACAACATCACTCCAATCATTGTTGAATTTTGTAACAACTTTTTGCAGCAACATTCCAAGTGACACTGCGTTCCTTGTTTTCCAAACGTCTGGTGGCATGTTTTCACGTCTATCTCAGATGCTTGGTGACAGCACTTTTTTAAAATAGGCCTGTCATTACACCTTGCATTGAATGTTTAATGGGGTGTTTGGCAATTTACCTACTATTAATACTAACTCACTGGAGAAGGGGACTGATGTATCAAGGGTTTTACCCATACTCTGTATGTGGGTAAATGTGATGCTACATATTGGGAAAGATTCTTATGAAACTAGCCATTTTACCTATCAGTGAAAGAATTAAACTAGTCAAAATATCAAACATGATTTTGATATTTCTGATTCTGTACAGTTTATAAAATAAATAAGCCCTAAAGCATGCTTCTAATCCCTGCCTCTTTAGACCAGAGATCGCAAAACTGATAAAAGCAAAAGGAAGAAGCCACAATATTTTAGTGACATCCCTAAGCAACAAAACTTAAGCAGAATAATGTTAGCCCAGTCTTTCTTGCTGCAGTCTTTTATAACAAAGTTGCATTCTATCGGCCCCTTCAGAAAGAAATACAAATGACTCTTTCACTCACCTTTTCCTCTCTTTGAATGGCATTTAGTTTGTGGTTGCGAAGGTGTTTTTTCAGTGTTCATATATTTACACTGGTGAGGGCTATTTTCCTTTCGGTGGGGTTTTATCAGTTATTATAGGTTTAAACCTATAACAGGACAGCCTACTCATACTTCACAAACCGGAAGTTGTTGCTGTTTAGCATGATTGCGTAATGTAAAGCCAACTGTCTTATGGCAGTTTAGCAAATAGCTCTTGCTTTGCTCCTTTCCATGTCCTTTGGTTGTATTGTATACTGTTCATGCTGCATGGCGATCGGTCCCCTTTTGATGGCCAGTAAATAACAAGAATTATCCCATCAAATGGATTTGTTTGGGCAGTATGGCTGAAATCTAGGTTTAAGTATTGCAGAAGGTATGGGGCTCTGTTGAATTCAAAATGCTCTGTTCAAGCTAGGATCGGTGCTGTACCTGCTCTGTGTTATGTCAACGCCGGAGTAATGTGAAACTAAATATGTTGCAGTTTGGTGAAAAAAATATCCAAACACCAAAGAAGCAGAGGCACGTGACCCTTATCCTTGATAATGGTCACTTGGACCCTATTGAAATGTGGTCACACGATACAATAAGCTTTATTCGAACATTATACAATGGTCGTAAAAGCAGTACATTACAAGAACACATAATAAAAAAATAAACACAATAAAAAATTAAAATCATAAAAAACCCAAGTACATTAAAATGTTACATTCATCATCCCAACCCCATTAAAAAAAACACATTTAATTCCTCACACGTAAAGAATTTTTAAGAAACAGACAGTGTCATGAAACACTGGAGCGCTCTGCTTCTGTAAGTACAATAAGGCCAATTTACACTTCAACAATCCTGAGCCCCTTAAAAGACAGGAATTAGAAAATGGCTGGTGAATCATGAGTAAAATCTACAGAAAAATACAAAATGGAGCAGGTTTTGTGGAGAGCATTCATCGCCCGAGCAGGGAGGATGGATGCCTGAAGTGAGAAGCACAACTGCCATCTAATAAACCCTAATGGGAATCTAATAAGGAGAATCCAATCCCAAGAGTGAAATGCAGAATATAGATAGGTCTCTAGGCATAGGCTAATTTGGAATCAAATGTATTAATTGTTCTGGGTATTCACTAATTCAACCGACTCCCATTCTTGCTGTCTAAGATCCTTAAAGGCTTTTTCATCCATAGTCTTTCATCTTCAGGCTGGCTCTCCGGTTTAAAAAAAAAAAAAAAAAAAGTCGTTGGGGCGTGGCTTCTAGGGCGAAGATGGCGGACGCGGCTCTGTAGAGCTCCTGCCCGCCCGATCCTTATCCGCTAATTTATCCTTGCCCTACACCCTCTACCCTCGTCTCTACTGGTGCAGGAGTTTGCTGGAGTCCGGCGGAACACGGTGGTGTGGTTGTTGGAGCCCCGGACCTCCGCCGGCGCGGCCGTTGGAGTCCGTGCATGCTGGGCCTACTTGCCGCGTGGTGAGCCGGGACCTCGATTTTTTGTCCTGCCCGCCGGATATCCCTGGACGCCGGCTAGGCGTCATTCATCTCAGCCCGCACCACTGGAGCGGAGTCACTGGAGCTGTGGGACGAAGGGCCCGTTGGCCGCATCCGGTGGAGTGGTGTCCCGACGAATCGGTTGTGCGGACCCGAAGTTCATCCTGGTTGGCCTGCCCTAACGGACTCGAGGGGTCTGCTGCGCTACCTAGGGCGGACGGACTGGAGGCGCCAATCCGGCGGTTCCGCCCTGGGCCCCTGCCTTGTGATACCCGCGCCTTGGTGGAGTGCCTTTCCCGTGGTTCTGGCCTGTATCCCGACGGGCTGGGGGCGAGCTGGTCCCGAGGGATTGGTGTGCCGCGGAAGCCCCGGACCCTGCCCGCTGACTGTTCACGCGGGGTGACCCGTAGCGGGTGCATATCACCGGACTACCCCGGCGGCGGCCATGACGAGAGGCAGAGGCGGCCTTACTGCCGCCACGACGGGGCCCATCGACAAGTTCACCGGCCTCGGGGGTGGTGCCGGGGCAGCCGGAGGGGGTCAGACTGCTGGCCCGGACAATGCAGCGCTGCTGACGGCCATCACACAATCTCGCGATATGCTGGATGCGAAGATCGGCGCGGTGGGCGCCGATGTGAAGCTGTTGCGCCAGGACCTTCACAACGCGGTCGCTCGCATCACGGAGGCAGAGACCAGGGTCACGACGGTGGAGGGCGACGTCGGCGCCCTGAAGAAGAGAGTCGCCGACCTGGAGCAGACGCAGCGGGGCCTGGCGCTCCGTGTGGAGGATGCCGAAGGGCGGGCACGACGGAATAATCTGCGTTTTGTCGGCTTTCCGGAGGACTGCGAGAAGGGGCCTATGGATGTTTTCCTATCCCGGTGGCTGGAGAGTTGGCTACCCCCGGACGCCCTGTCGCGCTGTTTCGTGGTGGAGCGCGCCCACCGCGCCTTGACACAAAAGCCGCCGGCTGGGGAGCGGCCTCGCCCGATCATTGCTCGGATCCTTAACTACCACGACAGGGACGTCATCCTCCGGGAGGCTCGACTCAAGGACACCCTGCTGTTTGATAACTGTAAAATTATGATCTTCCCGGACTATACCAAGCTGGTCCAGCAGCAGAGACATTCCTTTCTGGCGGCCAAGGCCAAGCTGCGGGGCCTGAAGATCCAATACTCGCTGCTCTACCCGGCCCGCCTCCGCGTAATCTTCAACTCGAAGACCCACTTTTTTGATTCTCCGGAAGCTGTCTTCGCCTGGACTGACGAGACGGTCCGGCTTCGACCACATGTCCAGCCGGGGCTTCACTCCGGTTCCTCACGCAGTTCTTCTCAGGAACGGAGCGACCACCCGAACAAAGGGAAGCGGCATCGCAAGTCTCGTTCGAGGCGGAGGTCCTTGTCCCGAGACCCCCTCTTGGGGGACACACAGCCGGAGACGGATCACTCTGGCAGGGGGCCCTGACTACTGTTCACCGACTTTTGGCTCCTTGCTTTTCTTCTGTGGCCGTCCGCTGCGGCGACCGCCTGCCAGTCGACGGTTCAGGCATAACCTGGTGCAGTATTACCTGGCTCTTTGGCTTATGCTTGGGACTCAAGTGAACTAATGCTCTTTATCATGCACTGTTTTTGATTGTGCCTTATTCTGGGGGGGTGGGTTGGGGCATGTTCTAAGAGCTGCCTCCTCCTGTTGGGTCTGGGGGGTGTGTTTGGGAGTGTGCTTGGTTGGTGGTAGGGGGGTTGTTTGGGATCCATTGGCATGTCTGACTTTCGGCGCTATGTTCTGGGCCTGAAGTACCGCATGCCGCGACAGATACTTCATCGTTTCTTGAGGTATTGGGGTGGGGGAAGGGGGTCATGGGTTGTTGGATGGCTTGTTGGGGGGGTCTGTTCTTCGGGGGTTGTGGGTATCGGGGTCCTGTTTTATGGGGTGCACGTGGTCTTCCTGAACTTTGCAACTGTGGGGTCTGGGGCCTGGGCCGGGAGCCGGGATTGTGGGGCTGGGTGCGTTGTGCTAATGGTTGATGTCCCTCATTTAGCGCCTTCTAGCGCTTCCATGCATGTTCTTAGCTGGAATGTCCGGGGACTCTTGGACAAGATTAAACGGGGGGCGGTGCTTCGCTGGGCTAAGAGGGACCTGGCGGATGTGCTCCTTCTTCAAGAAACGCACATGCTAGGTACGAAGGCTCTGAGTCTGCAGCGCTTTGGCTTTCATCAGGTGTTCCATGCCGGGTTTACTAGGGGCTCCAGGGGGGTGGCCATTCTTATTCATAGGCGGCTGGCATATACTCACGAGCGTCAATGGCTCGACCCCCAGGGGCGTTTTGTGTTTGTTCAGGGGAAGGTTGGTGCGGAGCCTGTGGTATTTGGCTGTGTGTATGCTCCCCCCCCCCTGCAATGGGCCTTAGCTGAACGGTTGTTTGCCTTATGGACTGAACTCCCCCACTCCCTGGTTGTGATTGGTGGCGACTGGAACGATGTAGTGGATGTGGCTTTGGACCGGCAGTGGAGGCCCGGAGTGGCGCCTGTGTCCTCCCCTACGCGGTTGGGGGCTATGATTGATGGCCTGGGATGGG
The DNA here is from genome assembly GCF_964263255.1 of Lissotriton vulgaris. Classification (NCBI taxonomy): domain Eukaryota; kingdom Metazoa; phylum Chordata; class Amphibia; order Caudata; family Salamandridae; genus Lissotriton; species Lissotriton vulgaris. The sequence continues at coordinate 1,061,760,295 of NC_141689.1, read as the reverse complement.
CAGATGTGTGGAGGCACTTGCATGCGGAGCGGCGAGAGTACACCTATGTCTCGGCTGTCCATGGCTCCCTTTCGCGCCTGGATTGTGTGTTTGTTCCGAGGGCCTTCCTTGCTAGAGTGAAGGGGGCGGCGATTCGGCCTCGCGGGCTCTCTGATCATTCCCCTGTGGCAGTCCAAATAGATCTGCACAAGGCACGCCAACCTTTCAGATGGCGGATGTCCACGTGGCACCTGCAGTGCCCTGATTACTCCCAGCATCTTCGTGGCGCGATCGCCCAATATTGGCAGGACAACCTTGCCGAGGGTATGGACGCGGTGACCGTCTGGGAGGCCATGAAGCCCACCCTGCGGGGTATAGATATTGCTTGGTGTGCATCTGCTCGCCGGACTCGGCTGGAAAGCATTGTTGCTGCTGCAGGGCGGGTGGAAGAACTTGAGGCTCGCCACAGAGAGACAGCTGATGATATCGCACTGCGGCTGCTCCTGCAGGCGCAGCAGTCTTACTCCTCGGTCTTATTAGACGAGGCTCGCCAGGCGTGGTTGGCCACCCGTAGCCGGGTGTACCAGTGGGGCGACAAGTCTTGCATCATGCTCCATAGGCTTTGTCAATAGAATTTGCAGCCTCTTACACTGCCGGGTCTTGTCGATGACGCAGGAGTGGCGATCACGGACCCGGCAACTCTTGCCACGAGCTTTGCGCTCTACTATGGGCGTCAATATGCCTCCCGGGAGACTCTCTCCCCTGCTGATATCGCGGATTATCTCGCGTCGGTTCCCCCATCTGCTGTGTCCGATGAGGTGCGCGATGCCCTGGATCTTCCATTGACGGCTGAGGAGCTAGGTGACGCGCTGGGTCAACTAAATGTAGGCAAGGCGCCGGGGCCGAGCGGATTCCCCAGCGAATTCTACACGAAATTCCATCTGCAGCTCGGGCCGCATTACTTGCGTGCCCTGGAGCAGGCGCGAGAACATGGCCGCCTCCCACCGGATTGGCACCATGCCGAAATCGTGGTGTTCCTGAAGCCGGGTAGGCCCCCAGATCGCCATGAATCTTATCGCCCCATATCCCTTATTAACTTCGAAGCCAAGCTCCTGGCCAAGGCGCTCGCGAACCGCTTGCTTCCACACATTTCAGCCCTTGTTCACCCTGATCAGGCAGGCTTTATGCCGCGCCGGGCAACGAGGCACAATATACGGCGGGCGCAGGCTACGATAGAAGCGATCGGGTCTTCGGAGGATCAGGCGGCGCTACTGTTGGCCGACATCGACAGTGCCTTTGATTCGGTCAGCTGGACCTTTCTTTTTACCCTTTTACCGCTGCTGAACCTCGGCCCGGTCTTCATCTCCTATGTCCGGCTGCTCTATACTGAGGTCACAGCCTCGGTGCGTGTCTCGGGGGCGGCTTCGGCTCGGTTCCCAGTGACCAGGGGCACGCGTCAAGGGTGTCCGCTCTCCCCTTACCTTTTCGCGCTGGCCATGGAGCCGCTGGCCGCCAGGGTACGCCATGATGTGCTCTATCGTGGCTTTGTATGGGGTGCGGATCATTCGGACCGCATAGCTTTATATGCGGACGACGTGCTGTTCTTCATGACTGACCTGCAGCGTACGGGCCTTCGTGTCCTGGAACTAATGCAGGACTTTGGTCGGGCGTCGGGGCTCTTCCTTAACCCACGCAAGTCGACCCTATGGGTGCTGGGGGGTGGCGCAGTGGAGTGTCGTTGGGCTGCATCCCTTCAGGTGGCTGTGGAGGGTGTGAAGTACCTGGGTTTTTTCCTCTCTGCTTCGCCCACAGTGGCGTGGGACCGGAACATCCAGCCGGTATGGGACCAGGTCCAGATGGACGTCAAGACATGGACGCGTATGCCTCTTAACATCTACGGCCGGTCGGCCATCTTTAAGATGGTGGCCTTGCCCCGTCTCCTCTACCAACTACAGAATCATCCCTTTCCGATTGATCCGCAGTGGTTCCGTAGTGTTGACTCTGTGCTGGGCCGGTTTCTGTGGGCTGGGGGTGCCTCCAGCGTGGCGCTACGCACATGCTTCCTCTCTACATACTGCGGCGGCTTGGCGACTGCGGATATTTTGTCCTACTATCAGGCCTCCCATCTCCTTGTGCTTAATGAGTGGTGGTATGGGGACCGCAGTGATCCGGCCTATGCCCTGGAACATTCTCTAATGGGTGACGCCTCCCTCCACACATTGCTGTACTCGGCCAGGCGGAAGCGACTGCTTCCCAGGGTCACCCAGGTGGTTTTCGCGGTCTGGCGGCGGGCCCTGCACCGTATGGGTTGGTGGGGTAGGCTGACCGCCGAGACTCCGTTGTGGCGTAATGGCCTGCTACCGGCGTTGGCGTCTTTGCAGGGGTTCGACGGCTGGGACGCGATCGGGGTCTCCTCCCTCGGGCATGTCCTCTCTGGCACTACCCTTAAATCCATTCAGGATCTCAGCTCTGAATTCAACATGCCCAGGTCCCAGTTCTTCCGTTACCTCCAATTTCGCCACGCTCTTACTCCTAGCCTGGTGGGCTTAGAGCAGCTCCCTGACTTCAGTCCCATCGAGGCGAAACTCTTTATGGGAGATCTGGGTGACAAGAAGGTCTCCCAGATATACCGTTCTCTGGTCACGCACTGCTCCCCTTCGCTCTCGACATTGAAGGCCTCGTGGGAGAATGATGTTGGTCCCCTGGATGAGGACGACTGGCGCGAGGCCCTTGAATCTCCCCGTGGTGCTGCTATAGCTGTCCGCGTCCCCTTCATCCGGTTCAAATACCGCCACCGAGCTTATTTCACTAGGGACCGTTTGTGGCGGGCGGGCCTTATTGCAACTCCGGTGTGCCTGAGGTGTGGTTCTGAAAGGGGCACCCTTTTTCATACTGTGTGGTCCTGTGAGAGACTAACTCGATTCTGGGCCGGGGTATGGGACTGTCTGTCTGAGGTGTTGGGGTGGGACCTGCCTCGTACCCCTAGATTGGGCCTGCTTCATGTTCTGGAAAACATTGGGGGCAACGTTTACAAGCGCCATTTGTTGTTGCTGGGGCTTGTGGTGGCGAAGAGGGATCTGGCGCAGGCCTGGAAGAGCGAGCGCGCCCCCCCACTTAGTGCCTGGAAGGCGGGCCTGGACTTCCTCATGGGTTTGGAGCAGCCTGTTTTCGAAGCTCGGGGGTGTCCCCGCAAACATTACAAAATTTGGAAACGGTGGGCGGACTACAGGGGCCTGACCCTCGACCCCCCCATGGACGTTGATAATGCACTGCCACTGGATGTTGATCCCACGCCCTAGGCTGCTGGCCGGCTCCACCTTTGTATGCCATCTCATGTTGCTGAACTGTGATCACGTGCACCGGGTTAGGGTGGGATAAGGGGTGGGTAGCTGCGGGAGGGGTTGGCGGGAGTTTTTGGGGTTGGGTGGGATTTGGTAGCTAGAAATATCTCGTTCTATAACACTGGGTTCAATGCTATGTCAATGCTGTGTCTTTTCGTATCTGTCGTTGACAGTCTCCTCCTGACTGTGGAGGGCTGTACTGAAACTTGCTTGAACTCATAATAAAAATAGTTTTGAAAAAAAAAAGTAGTTGGCCTGCCCCAGAGAAATACATGTCTTCCTAATATATTGTAGCCCCGGAATGAAATTGCCCCTGGCACAAGATAAGCAATCCTCAATACTTTCTCTATTAAACACAGCATGGGTGATTGCTCCAGACAGAGCACCACAACAAAAGAGAACAAGATTTATATGGTCTTTGACATACTCAGGACCTAATTCCACGTGCAATATATAAGAAAGCAGCTGGGCAGGAGGCCAAGTAGTCTTCTTCTACAGACCCTGTTTTCCTCTGCCTGGTGACTTTTGTAAAACCCCAAAGGCTTGACCCATATGGTAAAACAGAATGCAATTTCTCCTGTAAACCTCTAAAAAGGGGGCCATCAGCTTCTTGCCAATACTGGAAACTCAGTTGGTCAGTAACCCAACACTGCATAAAATGTGACCCAGCCTTAGAGATACATGAGGACCAAGAACCTAGAGAATTACAGGTGACTCCAAATATGAAAACTCACATGATGTTAGAATGGGCTTATCGACTATAGACAGTTGCCTCATTTTAGCACTCCTCAGATGACATGCCATCATGTAAATTTCATTGTCATTAACCTCCAGCTTCAAATTAGTAAAAATTTCAATGTAACTCACTATTAGGATTTTGAGCCCCCGGGCTGTCCTAGAGATCAAGACGGCATTGTACGCATAGGCTAGCACTGAGATCGGTGCATTTTTTTTTATAGCTAGGGTATCTATGCCTTGGCCGTCAGTGCCTTCTCCAACCCAGTGACATATATTAAAAAAAGGAATTGGTACGAGAACACACTTGGTGTACCCCTTGACCTAGCCCTAATAGGTCAGTGCACTACTTTTATTTATCAGTATCTCACCACAGCCAAGAAATCATAATGGAGAGCCCAGAGGAATGCCAGGAGTTTTTTTTTCGACCCCAATAGTCTCCAGTTGTTTCAATCTCCGTAGACCTGTTCCAACCCATTCTACAGTTTTGAAAGTACACACATATCCTCAACCCAAGTGACCAGCCTTTCAAGGGCAATCCTCCATACGATCATGACCATAGAATCTAAAAGAGATATTGGCTTACATCATCTTGTGGAGTTCTGGACTTTTTGGTTCCGTCCAGAGGTGTCAGGGATAACACCCGAAGACCCCGGAGTTCTACCTGTCTCGGTGCACAAATAAACAGAAACACGGGCTTCTCGATGGTGGCGTCAAAGACCAAAGGTTTATTACTGCAGGGACACAGAAGTCACAGAAACTACACACGGGCAGTGTCTAGGAGCCTGTTCGATTTGTACAAAAAGGGTTGCTCCTTATATACTAAAAATTGGGCTTGAGGCAAATTCTTTACATGTAATACATTCCCAAACCTTTGTGTCCTAAACAATAAATATTTGGCGTTGCACAGGAATCGTCGACAATGTCTGATGTCAAAACATTACGAACGAGGGGTTCCCACTTTTCCATCATAATCTCATGTCAACTTTTCATTCAAGACCCGGACCGCCTCATCGTAAATTTCGTTACCTCCCCCTAATAAAGGCCCAGAAGGAAAGGAGCAGAGCCAGGTGCAGAAGATAGAAAAGTAGGATAAGAGATGTTTGTGGGTCGTAAATGGGCAAGGCTACCAGCTTCGGCCGCCTAATCATGATCAGGCCAACGAACACGAGAACCAGTATAGCAGGACTGGCCTCAGGCAGAGGAGGCAGCTTCTGCCGAGTCATGCAGCCATGGCGTGTTCTGTTCTAAGGTGCACGTGTCACTGGAGAGGTGAATCTCCGGCTAAAGCCTACGTGTCCTTAATCGAAATGAAGTAATCAGAGGTCATTGCGTGTCCATTGTCTATGTGAGGGCAAGAAACACAAAATGGCTGCCATAATCTAAGATGGATGCCATGGGTAGATCAGAAATGTGTTTGTAACAGGAGTACTCTTACTCGTAGCATAGCGAAAACACCAGGATATGCTAAATGGATCATTTGCGGTTCACTGATACCAAAATTATGTATTTACGACAATGCTGAAAACACGGGTTCAAATCGTCACGGAACCTCACTTGTACCATTGGGCTTCCCCCTTTTAACCCCCTCCATGCTCATGACGGAACGGTTCCGTCATGAGCATAAGGTGGCCTGTGCTTATGACGGAACCGTTCCGTCATGGTTCCATAGACCCAATGGAACGTTCAGCACCGGGGGAAAATCTGCGCAGCACAGAAGGGGTTAAAGACTGATACTATGATGAGCATTTTCCAAGACTGTACTTAACCAGCTTTCAAATGGATATATATAGGTCCATTGGGACCCCGCCAGGCCCATGCACTTTTTTTTCGGGACTAATATTAATGGCCTCTATCACTTCTTTCAAAGAAAATTAGATATCTAGAGGACAGACTGGCAGCAACTGTGCACAAATTGCATTATTTATTTCACCAGAGGTATAAATCTTGCTGAAACGGCTAACCCACTGATCAGGGCTTATATAAACATCTAGTGTACTGTGACCACCTTTCTACAGTCTGGAATTATTAGCAGTATGCCAGAATAGTTTGACATCTTTCATTTTACAGGTGTAAACTAATTTTTCCGAGGCCGTCACTGAAAGGCCTTCACTGGCTTCCCATCCATGGCTGAATCAAGTTTAAAATATGCTATCTGATTCATAAAACCATCAACGATAGCGGGCCCAAGTATATGACTGTAAGCCTTTTCTCCTATCGACCCAGTAGATCCCTGCGTTCAAGTGGGAAGGCCCTGTTAGTAGTGCCTCGGGTCAACAAACTCTAAACTGGGGGCAAATCTTTTGCCTACGTAGCCCAGCATCTCTGGAACTCGCTCCCCAGTGCCTTACGTATGTGCTCTAACTTGGTTAATTTCAGAAAATTATTAAAAACATAACTTTTTAAAGATTGATTAACAGGAGTACTCTTACTCGTAGCATAGCGAAAACACCAGGATATGCTAAATGGATCATTTGCGGTTCACTGATACCAAAATTATGTATTTACGACAATGCTGAAAACACGGGTTCAAATCGTCACGGAACCTCAGACCCTCCTTTTGCCCTTACATAGGCAATTACTCAGTCTATGTCAGAGTCTAATTCTATGCTCATTAGGTCAGTGACATGCTGTTGTATCATCATCCTCTCTCGCGCCTTTTCTCCAAACGCAGGTGGTTTTCTGAAACATGTTGCAGCACAGAGACTACACAAAGCTGGACCACACTGGATAATCAGGCAGCATGAGAATAGGAATACTAAGATGACACCAATGACCATCAGAACCTTCCATCCCCACGCTGATATCAGAGTCCAAAACCACTCCATGAAGGACCAGTTTCCCTTGTCTACGTGTATAGAGTCGGAAATCTTGTGTAGCTTAGAGATCGCCTCATAGACTGTTGGAGCGTTATTGGGAATAAAGACACAGCAGCTCGATTGGATCATTCTGCATACCCCACCTCGATCTGCAAGTATTACGTCTAGAACCATACGGTTCTGCAACGTCATGAGTCGATCCGCCTGAAGCTCAGCTGTCAAGTTGCTAAGGGCACCAGCAGTTTCGGTAATAGTAGATTCAACTACCCGTGTTAGCTGACGTAGATTTCTACTATTGGCCATAGGCCCCCAGAACGGAAGGAAACCTTTGAAGAAGTCTCCAGCTTCCTGACCAGCGGTATCTTCCTTACTGAAGACACCTCTTGCTACTCTGGTCTTGTGATAGTCTGAAGAAGCAGTGTACGTTGGAGGCAACAGTCGAGCAATATAACATGAACCTGAAAAGTCAGCAGGCAACCATGTATACGCTCTGTCTTGACAAATGAAGTAGGTACCCCTAGCAGTAAGAAAGGCAGGGGAAGAGTTAGACGGAAACACGTAAGTCTCAACGCACTCACTCCTCCCTAGCTGAGCTCTCGGATTTCTCCCATTACCTTGCAAACAGACCTGACCTCGGTGAGGCACGACCCAGACTGGAGTGGAGCTTTTACGCTTGCTTTCTCCCAAACTAAGGCGATACTCTGTAGAATTCCAACTCAAATATACCCGTAATTCATCTCTAGGGTAAGATGGAGTATTATTGACGTCTTTTATCATGTCAGTAATTCCCTGGACTAAAGCTTTGTTGGCAGAGTTGTATTTAGTGGAACGTGGTAGACGCGGAGGATAGGTCTCAAGGGCATAGGCAAAAATGGTCTGAAAGGCCTGAAATGATCCATTATAGCTGAATGGCAAAACCAGATAGGGAATGCCTTTATCCATAGTGTTGGGTAACAAACCATACACCCAGCAGTCTGTAGTGTTGACTACCAGTTGGTGTTGGTGCAAGAGTTGTACAAATGTGTTATTGATAAACTCTGAGCGTCGAGCTTGTTCGTGTTCAGGAAATGAATGAAAAGAATGCATAGAAGAAACAGTAGAAGTAGCAGGATCAAGGGGAGGTACTGTAGTTACCGGCATAAAAATTAAATTCACACCAAAAACGATTCCACCCACCAACGTTATCAAAACAATTAAAAATGTAATAGCACATTGCATCAGAAAACATTTGCTATGAAGAATTCTGTAAAGTCTATTTCTGCGAACATAAATTACATTTTCTCGTTGCAGCTCAGGAAGCTCCATCTTCTACAATCCGCTCGCGACCACTGATGATGTGTACGTAGATGAAAATGCCTCTATCAGCCCTGGGAGTTCCCAGAACTAACAGAAAGATCGACCTTGTGTCTGACCCCCGCAGATTCAACTAGGCACACAGCCACGACCCTACGGCTACCCAGACGGCAAGGCAATTTTAAAACAATAAAACAATAGCAAACTTCCTGGCTGGAGGCAAAGTGCCAGAATTTCAAATGTGTAAAATAGGCAGTTTCCTGCTTTATTTGTCCATATTGCGAGATCGTAAATTGTATCTCAGTTTTGCAGGAGCTGTTTGATCTGGAAACAGTGTATTTTCAGCAGACGTTGCAATGTTTAAGTTCGCAGATGGCAAAGTTTCTTCTGATGCAGAGGACAAATGTTCAGAATTCAAAGGAGTAATTTCAGGAGGAGAGTCAGAGTTCGATGTGTCAGTTATTAGTTCGGCATCGCTGAAAGGGATGAACCTGGGAATCTGTTCAAACTCAGAGGCACTGATTCCCTTCTTCACCCAGTTATCGTAAGGAAGTGGCAGGGGCACACGTTTGACGTGCGTCGTGTGAATCCAGTTCTTCTGACCGGCCACACGAATAGCAGTTCTCGTCGCTAGCAGCACCTGGAAGGGGCCGACGAATCTGGGTTGAAGATTTTTCGTTCTTGCAAAATTCCGTACAACAACGTAGTCCCCTGGTTTCAGCTGATGACCTGGACTCTCCGGTGGCTTTGGCAATGCATCGAAAACCTGTTGGTGAATAAGACTCAATTTAGCAGTCAAGTCGTAAAGGTAATCAATCAACATTGGATATTCCAGAGAACAGAATTCTTTTGGCCTTGGCACTCCCCAAACATTAGCGGGACGACCAAAGACTATTTCATAAGGACTAAGCCCTACTCTAGAATGTACAGTTGCTCTCGTGGATAACAAAGCCAAGGGTAGTGCATCTGGCCAGGACAAACCCGTGGATGCCTGTATTTTAGCAAGTTTTAGTTTGAGGGTGCCATTGTAACCCTCAACTAAACCAGCAGACTGGGGATGGTTCGCACTGTGAAATTTCTGCCTGATCCCTAAACCGGCACACACACTCTGCATAACTTTCCCTACGAACTCACTTCCGTTATCTGACCATACAATCCGTGGCATTCCATACCTAGGGAAGTATTCTTTGAGAAGAATTTTGGCAGTTGACAAGGCAGTGTTGTCCTTCAGTGGATATGCTTCGATCCATCTGGAGAAAGCACAAACTACCACTAGGACGTATTTTAGGTTGTTGCAACGATCCATGTGAATGAAGTCTAACTGGATCACTTCAAAGGGGCAAGAAGGAGGAGCGAAGTGACCAGCAGGTGTAGGGATTCCCTTGCCAGGATTATGCATCAGGCATACCATACAATTTTTCACCACTCTCTCTGCACACTTACTAATCCCATCATTCTTCCAGACTGGAGCCAACATCTTACAAATCCCTTTAGAACTAATGTGCGCTGCTCCATGCGCCATTGTAACCACTGCAAGCACATACGCATCAGGCAACATCCAACGCTGTTGTTCCGACAAATCAATCCAACACCCACTTGAGTCCAATTTACCCGTACTCTCTTTCCATGCAAGCTTTTCCTCCTCAGTCGCTTCCTTCTGAATTTCTTTCACGCTTTCTACTGTGTCCTCACACATTCCAGACTCCGAAATCCATCTTGCAGACGTTGCAACATACATCCTACTCATCATATTCCTAGCTGTCTGTTTAGCGGTCTCATCAGCAAAAGCATTCCCACGACCAACATCATCCGTGATTGCTTTATGAGCGCTGCATTTCACAATCGCAACTTCAGTCGGCAAGGTTAGAGATTCCAACAAGTCGTTAACTAGTTGACCATGTTGAATCTTAGTCCCATGGGACGTAATGAAACCTCTCTCTTTCCACAAACGGCCAAAACTATGGGCCACGCCGAACGCGTACTGACTATCTGTGAACACATTCACTCTCTTTCCCTTTGCTAAAACACACGCTCTCGTTAGAGCGATCAATTCTGCAGCTTGGGCAGAATTCTGACTCACTCTTGCAGTCTCCACAATCGTACTCAGAGTCGTTACTGCATAGGCAGCAGTCACATCACCATTCTCCAATTTAAAGCATGACCCATCAACATACAACGTGCCATCTGGATCTGACAACGGAGTGTCTTTTAAATCAATTCGTCCTTTTGTCTCTTCCTCGGTTCTGAAACAACAATCATGGGGTTCAGAATCACTCGACTCCTGATTAGTCGGCAACAATGTTGCTGGATTCAATACATTGCATCTTTTGATCTGTATATGACTTGCTAGCAGTGTCAGCTCGTAGCCAGATAATCTAGCACTGGTAAGGTGTTGCGTCTTAGTTCGATTCATGAGTGTGTCCACAGCATGAGGAACCATGACCACTAGCATGTTATTCATCACCAAACCAGCAGATTGTCGAATGGAAGCCGCAGCTGCTGCTGTAGCTCTCAAACAACTAGGCAACGCTCTAGCTACCGGATCTAGTGTTGATGAAAAATACGCACAAGGGCGTTGTTTATCACCAAATCTCTGTGTCAGAACACTCAACGCGCAACCTTCTCTCTCGTGAACATAGAGCGTGAATGGCTTGCTGTAAACGGGTGTACCCAATACAGGAGCTGAACATAGTGCATTTCGTAACTCAGAAAAACTCTACTGACATTCAGCGGACCATGGCACGGACTCGGAACATTTTTCCCAGTCAAGGCTACCAATGATTTTGCTAAAAGAGAAAAATTTGGGATCCATTGCCTACAGTATGAGGTAATATCTAAAAAGGCACGTACTTCTCTCTGTGTGCGAGGAACATTCATCTGTGTAATTGCTTTTATTCTCTCTGGGGTCAACTTCCTTCCCTCCTTTGACAAGAGATGACCTAGGTAGGTTACTTCTTGGCAACAATATTGCATTTTCGAAGGTGACACCTTGTGATTCAAACTAGACAAATGATGCAATAAAGAAGTTGTAGCTGCTTTGCAAGTTTCCTGGAAAGGGGCGACCATTCGGTCCCCCCGAACGTATGGCGGAGTACCACGATCCCCCCGGGAAGCCATCTTGGGCGGGAGGCGAGTCTCGGCTGGTATGCCCGAAGCGGCGTAGCCGGGGCGCGCTCTTTTCCCGCCCTGGAGTGGGCTGGCCTAGACACTGACGTGGCCGGCCACGCCCTTTGGGGCAGGCAGGGGCGGGTTTACGCCCGCCCTGAAGACGGATAAAAGGAGCAACAAGCCAAGAAAGCATCCTCTTGTTCCTGTGCTCTAAAGCTGCACCTCCTCGCTGCACGTGAGCTCGAGACGGAACGAAGAGCCAATTTTGAGCGTGGTAATCTTTCTTTTTGTCTTACAGATACTCTGTCGGAGAATGCCTAAGAAAGTCGGAAAGCGAATGACTACCGACCAGATGCTGCGTATACTCATGAAAGAAGTGACCGATCTGAAGAAACGGATGGCGGATAGAGACGGGGAAGGGGGGCCGAAACGACCTTTGGCAGGAGCAGCTCCGGGAGGAAAAGGCAAGAGGCCCAGAAGGGGAGCAGCTGGGGGGGACATCCCGGTTCCCTGTGCCCCACTCGAAGAGCCAACTCCGGTGCCGGCAGAGGGGAATCCGATTCCCGTGGTGATCACCCCCGTGTCCGGGGGGGATATGCCGCCCGAGCTGGCAGCACAATTAGCAGCGTGGTTGGGGAAAGAAAGCGAGGGCGCCACGGCTGACGACGCACGGGTGTTGATGAAGCAACTGCGTGAAACGAGGGAGGCGGCGAAGGCATCATCGCCAGTTATCACGCCGGCTGCGGCAGTAGAAAAACCACCAGGAACAGGTCCAGCCGCAGATACAGCTTCCGGTTCAGGTAAGCGGCCATTGCCGATTGCGAGGGATGAGTCTGCACCTTCACGAAGGGAAAAGTTGGGTCAACATGTCCCTCTGGCTATTAAGGAGAAGATATGGGCAAATGAGTATATAAACATCTTCTCGTTGCTTACCGATCATTATGAGATGGAGCATGTTAAGAGCCAAAAGGAGCTCATGCATCCGAGTGTTTGGCGCGCAAAGATGGCCGCCTTTAAAGTTGATGAAAACATTGGCACTTGGGGGAAGGCGTGGGGAATTTTTACCTCCATCATGGGCGAACGTAGACCCGAGTTGCTGTCCGAATTGCCGATATACCAGACACGGATCATGGAATATTCTGTATCATATGGGGGCAATCAGTGGTTCTGTTACGATAATATTTTTAGAAAAGCAAAGGAACACGATAAAAACTTAACTTGGGATTGTTACGATTCTGTTTCATGGTCAAAAATGGAGAGTACTGGTATGTTAAAAGTACCATTAGTAGGGAGTAGCGGGGGTGAATCCTCCCGCCAATATGCCGGGACCCCCTTTCGATCAGGTACAGGTAACGAATACAACTCGAGGCCGAACGGCAACACAGGTAAAAGGGGGATTTGTTGGAACTTCAACAGAGGTAAATGTACGAGGCCCCAGGGGTCATGTAAATTCCATCACGAATGTGGAGGGTGTGGGCAGCCATCCCATCCGGAGTCCATGTGCAGAGCCAAAACGGGTGATAACGGGGGGAGAGGAGGCGCCAAACAGGTCTAAAATAGTCCGAGGGGCGCCTTTACCTACTCCGGTTGATACCTTGGCAATGATTCCTTGGCTCAGCAAATACCCGGATCACGCTTCCGCTGGGGTGTTGAGGAACGGGTTTTCATATGGTTTCCGCATCCCAGTGGGGGAGTTTCGGGGTGTAAGAAAATGTAAAAATCAAATATCGGTCTTGCAACATACGACCGTGGTACAGGAAAAGATTGGGAAAGAGGTTACTCGAGGTCGAGTCGCCGGTCCATTTGATGAGCCACCGTGTGCTAACTTTGTTTGTTCTCCTTTGGGGGTGGTCCCTAAGAAGGACCCGGGTGAGTTCCGACTGATACATAATTTATCAGCCCCACGTGGTCTGTCCGTAAATGATGCAATAGACCCGGATGTGTGTTCGGTGCGGTACGCATCTTTCGATGAGGCCGTGGCCATGTTGAATCGCCTAGGGCCCGGGGCGCTGATGGCAAAGTCAGATATTGAGTCAGCGTTCCGGTTGCTCCCGGTACACCCAGACGATCAGCGTCTCCTTGGTTTCATGTTTCAGGGTCAGTATTACATGGATAGATGTATGCCAATGGGTTGCTCTATTTCTTGTGCATATTTTGAACAGTTCAGTTGTTTTCTGCAATGGGTCCTCACAAAGAAGACGGGTTTACAGCATGTCATGCATTATCTCGATGATTTTTTGTTTCTGGGGGCGGCCGGGGGTCCGGAATGTGGACAGGCTTTGAATGAATTTTGTACTTTAATGAAGCATTTCGGTGTGCCATTGGCACCAGGTAAGACTGTGGGTCCCTCGACTTGCCTCGAGTTCCTGGGGATCGAACTCGACTCTGTGGAAGGTTGTTTTAGATTACCTAAAGAGAAGGTGATAAGATTCAGGGCTGCCCTGGAAGCTTGTATTAGCGAGTCCAAGGTCAGGCTGCATCAGTTGCAACAATTGGTGGGACAGCTGAATTTTGCCCTGAGAGTCATGCCGATGGCCCGCCCCTTTTCCCGCTCGATCGCTCAAGCCATGGTCGGCCTGAAGGAGGGTCATCATCGCACACGGTTATCGGCAGAGGTTTGTCAGGACATGCGCATTTGGTTGGCATTTCTGGCGGATTTCAATGGTCGAATTGTCTGGAACAAACCGGCGGTGTCCTCCGAGGAGCTGGGGCTGTGGACAGATTCGGCAGGGAGCACTGGTTTTGGTGCCATATTCGGCACACGATGGTCGGCTCAAAAATGGCCGTTATGGTGGCATGAGTGTGGACTGACAAGTAACATTGCCTTTTTGGAACTTTTTGCCATTCTTGTGGCCCTGAAAACTTGGCCCGAAGGGTTCAGAGATCACTCTGTGGTGTTTTGGTCTGATAACATGACCGTGGTTGAGTGTATCAACAGCCAGGCAGCACGATGCAAATGGATTCTGAGATTGCTCAAAGAAATTGTGTTATTATGTATGCAGTTGAACGTACTATTCAAAGCAAGACATGTGCCAGGGGTAAAGAATAAAGCGGCTGATGCGCTTTCTCGTTTTCGTATGCAGGCCTTCTGGGGTTTTCTGCCCACAGCGGACCCGGTGGCGGCACCCTTCCCCGAAGCTCTCTGGTCTCTCGGTGCCCCGAATTACAGAACCTCGTGGGAGAGAGTTTAGCACCCAGGACGAGGAAGGCATACCAAGGGGCGTTCCGATCCTACTGGGCCTTTGTGGGGGATGCTAGGAGGGAGCTTTGGGGCCAGGAAGAACTAGTAGTGGATTTTCTGCTGTCCTTACATCAGGCAGGCAAATCAGTGGCTACGGCCCAGAGGCATCGGGCCGCCATTTCCTTTATGGCAAGGGCTCATGGGATCCAGGACCCGACGGCGTCTTTCGTTGTGCAAAAAGCGCTACGTGGGTGGCAACGCCTTGAGGGTCGCAGAGTAGATGAAAGGCGCCCGATAGGTCTGGATAGGTTGGCTTTGTTGTTATCTGTACTTCCTGCAACGTGTTCATCCCAGTATGAAGCAGTGTTATTCCGAGCCGCTTTTGTGCTAGCATTCCATGGGGCTATGCGGGTAAGCGAACTAGTGGCAAGGAACAAGCAGGATACCATGGGGGGACTGTGCCGAGAGCACGTTCAGGTCAGGGGGGAGACAATGACTGTCTCATTTGTCAAGTCCAAGACCGATCAGGGTTCGATGGGGGACTGCATAATGATACAAAGGATTCCCGGGTCGTCCATGTGCCCGGTGGGTTGCGTTGAGGAATATTTAGCGCAAAGGGTGGCATCATGGGGGGGGACCTTGTTGAGACACGCTGACGCCACCCCACTGACGAGGTTTCAGTTTCAGCGGGTGTTTGCGATGTCGATTTCTGCCGCGGGCATGAACCCCGGCGAGTTTGGGACCCATTACTTTCGGATAGGGGCTGCTACCGAGGCTACAGCCAGGGGTCTGAATGTCGATCAAGTAAAACGTGTGGGGCGTTGGTCCTCGAATTGTTATAAAAGGTATGTGCGGTTGCACATGTTGTGAAGCTGTAATGATGTACTCACGCTTCTTGTTTTTGTTTGGTTTCAGTTGCGCAAGCCTACGAGGCGGGGCGGACTGTGCAGTCGACCCAACACCGGGCCAGCGGTCAGACATCACCGGCTGCGAAAAAGGAGGTGTGGGTCGTGGGCCACTCATACGTGAGGCGTGCCGCGGACGTATTCAAAGCAGGTGACATGATTCACGTGGCTGGGGAATACGGATACAGTGTGTCCTTCTACGGAAAGGGCGGGCTCTGTATTGACCAGTTTCGATCATTTTTCGAGGGTTTGTTAGGGCGGACAAGGTCACCGCCGTCTGTAGTCATAGTACATCTTGGGGGCAATGATTTGGTGACCACTGGTAGACGACTTCTTCTTGAGGCGATGCTTTCCACGGTAAGTTGGTTAGCGAGAAGAGTTCCAGGGTGCACAATTGCATGGTCCCATATGATCCCACGGAAAGTGTGGCGGGGGGCTCTTTCGGTCTCTGCTCTGAATCATTCAGTAAGGAAAATTAATAATAAAGTGAGTAGACTGTTCCGTTCAAGTACACTGCATTCTATTTCGCATGGTTGTATTAAAGGGGACAGTATGTATTTGGGGGATGGTGTTCATTTGTCTCGAATGGGGAACGAGTTACTCATAGGAGACCTGATAGCTTGGTTAAAAACTTTATTACATGACCTTTAGGCAGGAGTGTTGTGGGGGGTCCGGATAGCAGGTCAACTATCCGGCCTGTGGCGGTAAGGTCATGATCGGTGAGCAGTAATTGGAAGATCCCTATGGGTGGGCGTCACCCATTACGGATGGGAGCGCTCAAGGGAGGTGGCCATTGGCCCCTCAACGGGGAGGCGGTCCCTTCTAAGGATGGGCCGCCGAAAGAAAAGGAAAGGCGGTCAAGGCCCCTTCCTGGGTAGGAGGGGCTACAGCCCCCTCCTGGGGAATTTCCCGGGGCCAGGACATCTGCGACGGCAGATGTGGTAAGTTGTGTGGGGTTTGGGAGGGGGTCTACGCTACCTTCTAGATACCTCACACGAGTCCTCGGACGACCTTTAAATGGCGTCGAGTTTATTGGGGCCCCCGTCAAGTCAAGGGAAATTGGTAAATGCACTTGAGGTACACCTCTGTGCGGTCGCCCCTCACAAGTGAGGGGGATATGTCTGGTTTAGGGATCTTGACACCGGTTACGACCTTGCCGTTGGCCCTTAAACGTTAGGATGTACAATTTCAAGTTAAATGTTTTGTAGGATGTTAGTTCGGCTAGGAGAACCTTTGTATTAGAGAATATGTTAAGGTTAGCCAAACATCGCAATGTGGAAATGAAATTGTACATTAATATGAAACTGTTATTTTAATGTTTTAATTTTGTTTCATATTTTAATAAATACGGCCGGGAGGGTCACTCCCTCCCGTCTTCCAAAAGTTCAGAACCGTTTCCGGTGTCCCATCCTTGGGGATTGTGTTGAGAGGGGGTGGCGGGTATCTCAGCCATATGGAAAGGGGCGGCCATTCGGTCCCCCCGAACGTATGGCGGAGTACCACGATCCCCCCGGGAAGCCATCTTGGGCGGGAGGCGAGTCTCGGCTGGTATGCCCGAAGCGGCGTAGCCGGGGCGCGCTCTTTTCCCGCCCTGGAGTGGGCTGGCCTAGACACTGACGCGGCCGGCCACGCCCTTTGGGGCAGGCAGGGGCGGGTTTACGCCCGCCCTGAAGACGGATAAAAGGAGCAACAAGCCAAGAAAGCATCCTCTTGTTCCTGTGCTCTAAAGCTGCACCTCCTCGCTGCACGTGAGCTCGAGACGGAACGAAGAGCCAATTTTGACCCACCCACCAGCCCCTGAGGACAGCAAGTGGTTTTGAATAAAGTTTGATGTGGTAACGCTAATTTTTTGCAGGTTGTGATGATTGTCGTGATAACTTTGAATATGCAATAAAGAATGGTCAAATTGTAGTATGTTTTGCAAATAAAGTAATGATGCACTAGTGTTGATCAGTAATCATGCCTTTTAATAAGTGGTAATTGTTACTGTCTTTTAGTAATTTAGTCATTTAGTAATTTAGTTAGAATTGTCGTATTTATTTTGTTCGGGCGGTAAGGTCATGATCGGTGAGCAGTAATTGGAAGATCCCTATGGGTGGGCGTCACCCATTACGGATGGGAGCGCTCAAGGGAGGTGGCCATTGGCCCCTCAACGGGGAGGCGGTCCCTTCTAAGGATGGGCCGACGAAAGAAAAGGAAAGGCGGTCAAGGCCCCTTCCTGGGTAGGAGGGGCTACAGCCCCCTCCTGGGGAATTTCCCGGGGCCAGGACATCTGCGACGGCAGATGTGGTAAGTTGTGTGGGGTTTGGGAGGGGGTCTACGCTACCTTCTAGATACCTCACACGAGTCCTCGGACGACCTTTAAATGGCGTCGAGTTTATTGGGGCCCCCGTCAAGTCAAGGGAAATTGGTAAATGCACTTGAGGTACACCTCTGTGCGGTCGCCCCTCACAAGTGAGGGGGATATGTCTGGTTTAGGGATCTTGACACCGGTTACGACCTTGCCGTTGTCCCTTAAACGTTAGGATGTACAATTTCAAGTTAAATGTTTTGTAGGATGTTAGTTCGGCTAGGAGAACCTTTGTATTAGAGAATATGTTAAGGTTAGCCAAACATCGCAATGTGGAAATGAAATTGTACATTAATATGAAACTGTTATTTTAATGTTTTAATTTTGTTTCATATTTTAATAAATACGGCCGGGAGGGTCACTCCCTCCCGTCTTCCAAAAGTTCAGAACCGTTTCCGGTGTCCCATCCTTGGGGATTGTGTTGAGAGGGGGTGGCGGGTATCTCAGCCATATTGTCATCGGCAGCCACTAGAAGATCATCTACATACTGCACTAAAGCAGAACCAGGAGGAAGTACAAAGGAATCTAACTGGCTTTTTAATGCTTGACTGTAAATGGATGGGCTCTCACAATAGCCTTGTGGAGCACGTTTAAATCTGAAGCTTCGACCTCCTAGAGAGAAGCCGAAAATATCTCTGCTTTCCTCGGCTATCGGAATGCTGAAAAAGGCATTCTTCAAGTCGATGACTGAAAACCATGTGGCTGTTGCAGGAATCAACGTTAACAATGCAGTGATGTCTGGAACCACAGGAAACTGTGGAATCACAATTTTATTAACCTCTCTGAGATCGATAACAAACCTATATACTGGAGGCTTTGAAGGATCAGTACGCTTCAGAATTGGCAATACAGGACTGTTACAGACATTTCCTCTAGTTTCTTCAACCACGTCTTTCTTAATCAAATCTTGCACAATCAATAAAAGTGCACGTTCACCTTCACTAGAGATTTTGTATTGTGGGATTCGTGGAAATTTTACATTTGCTTTCAAAGTGACTACATATGGTGGAATTTCTAAAAGACCTACATCGTTAGGACCAGTCGCCCAAAGAGTATCAGGGAGAGAACGCAGCTCTGGTGGGAGCGCATCCATCGACAAGTACATTGGAGAGGTGATTCTTCTACCCAATGTAAGCTGTACTCCTTCCGGAGAACAGTACAATGTCGCATATAGTCGTTTTAACAAGTCTAAACCAAGCAGATTTTCATTACAACCTGTCGTCAAAATCAAGTGTGCTTTCAATTGACGGGGTCCAACAGAAATAGACAAAGGACCAGATACGGGGTTGTAAACAGGGGCGCCTGAAAAACCTACAGAAACATTTGTTAAGCCAGACAAAGGTGCGCCAGGGAGTTTCTCATGTATGATAGAACTTTTTGCTGCACCAGTATCCAACAGAAACGGTTAGACTACACCTGATGTTGCTACTGAGACATAAGGCCCACTCTGATCCACTGGAACTGATACTACTCCCTCTCTTTGTCCATGGCTGTCCTAGTACTCATTTTGCTGAAATCCCTCATCATTTTCACAATAGTCTTCAACATGATATTGCTGAGATCTATTTTGTTGAGCAGACTGTCCATTTCGTTGGTCAAAATGATTAGAAGGGCGATCATTTGTCTGTGGAGGCATAGCACCTCGTCCTCGACCCCTAGAATTTTGCACAAAACCACCACGACCTCTCTGAGCAGCTGCAGCGTTATTCTGTGCTAAGACTGGACACTCATTCTTATAATGACCTTCTTTCTTACAATACGCACATTGATTCCACTGGTATTGCGGTCTCTGAGAACCATAATCTGTCCTTTGATATGACCCTTGCTGTGTATTAGTCTGATTTGTGCGAGGCGGATATGCTTGCTGCAAAAGAACTTTAGTTTTTAAATCTTTCGTTTTCTTCTCTGACTTTTCCTTCTCCTCTTTATCCCTGTTTTCATAGTACTGGGCAGTTGCAAGAATTTGCGCAGTCGTAGAGACAGCCCAAGCACTTTCGGAATCTTTCAATTTATTACTAAGTTCTGGCAACAAATTGTGTACAAATTTATCAACGAATAGTCTCTGTCCTCTTTCTGTGCTCATATCCTGACCACTGTGATCTACAAAAGTCTCTTCGAACCTTGTGAAAAAGTCGGAGACACTTTCGTCTTTCTTTTGCCTGCATGCGGACAACTTGTCCCAGTTAACGCGCAATGCTGGCATCAGAGTCTTCATTAAGTCAATTATTCTACCTGGTAGGTTAGCAATTAGAGGTTCGGGTTTGGAACCACCTATTTGCTGACCATCCGCTGCAATTATAGCTGCCCAATCACCACCTAGGGCAACTGGATGATTCTCTTTTCGAATTTTTGCCCAAATTGGTTGCGGAACTACATTCCCGAATAACATGTCAATGTCCGCTAAATTCATCACACAAGCTTCAACTGTCTGCGCTAACTCCTTATAATATCCGGCTGGATTCTTACGCGGATCTGGCAAGGCCTGTTTCACTGCTAACACTTCGGCTCGTTTCCACGGAATGTGTATCCACACTCTCTGGAATTGCGCCGGAGCGGCAACAACACCATTCGGTACGTCAGCTTGTACAGCTTCGCGCCAAATTGGAGGAACCTCCCTCATTGGATATTGGCGATTCTGCTTAGTACTACTCTTCTCTAACTCCCTTGGTGAACGAAGTGATGGATCATTCCTATAACTTAAAATCAGTTCCATCGCTTCTTTTATATCCTGACCAACTATCATACCAGCAGCAAACTCTTTCTGAACACTAATTAATTCTTCTAAATTTGATTCAGAGTCATCTTCTTCTAATTCCTCACGTAAAAGGGAGCACATTTCGTCGAACACATATGGTTGTGTTGGTTCTTTCCATTGCATAAATGTATCTAATACATCTCTAGTACTATATCTCCTACTCTTCGAAATCCATCTAAGAGCTGTGGAATCTAATATTCCCCGTTCTTCAGTACTGGGAAGCTGACTGCGTCTCTGTACAGAGTCAGAAGTAGGAGTCTTAATCAGATTTTTATAGAAGGGAGATAGAATATTCGAGACAGAATCAGTGATTCTCCGACGAACAGAAAGTGGAGTCATAATACTGGCAGAAGCAGAAAACACGGTAGCAGTTGGAACAGATAGAACAGAAACAGTAGGAGTATCAGGCAAAGTAGCTTGTGAACTAGCAGGTGTAAGTGATACAGGTATAGGCAAAGAAGTCGGCAACCCTAGAAGAGGGGGTGCCGAAGGAACATTAACATTGACAACAGGAGGTACAGGAGCTTGATTCTGGGGAGCAGGAGCAGGAATACCAGGTTGTCCAGCAACCGGTAATTGAACATCACCCTGTGCATACGGTGGGGGTGACCGTAACAAGTAAGACAACAGAGGATCATTTTCGGGGTCCTCTACTATCTTAGCTGTACTCGATGGCAAGGCAGGATAGCACTTGTCTATCGCTAAATTACGCTCTCTATTGGCCACCTCCATTGCTTTCTCGGATTCGTTGACTTGCAGCTGCTTGACAGACTGCTCTAAAGTCAACTCTTGCTCTTTCTGTTCTTTCTTCAACTTTTTAATTTCTCTCTGTTTAGATTCTTTTCGCCAATAACGAAGAGAATCAAACATTGCCAGCCGGGCTTTCTTCTTGAACAATTTCGTTTCTAAATTATCAATGACTTGGGGTTCAAAACTACCATGCAGTGGCCAACTAAGGACACCGTCTTTTTCTGTATATCGGACCCATACCTCATTATAAGATATAGGACCCACTCCAAACTTACAATATAGATCATATAGAGGAGTTCCGATCGGAGGAACCAGACATGAGTCTTCCAACCGGGAATCACTGTTGCAACCAAAACACGATAACATACAATTTTTCCGACTTACCATTTTATAACCCGGAACACAGAACAAACAAAAACACGAACAGAAATGTGCACTCGAACCAAGAACTTAGGCCTACCAAAAGCGAACAAATGTATCGATACCCAAAACTAAACCAATAGATTATCGTAACTAGAACAACCAGTGATAATCTTACGAAACCAAACCAAACCAAGAACTAAAAGGATCTTATCCAAACAGGAACCACCCTTACGAAGTAACCAACTAGCAACCACTTAATACTTAACTGAGGCACTGAAGACGTCACCAAGGAGAAACCCGTCACGTCTCGCCGTACTAAGGACTGCACCTCGGGTCCAAGACAGGGCGACGGTCAAGGCAACGGACCACTGCAGCCGTCCTGAACGGGAACCCTCGTGTAAGAGAACGTCGGGCCACTTTTGCAATATGCCGGGATCGATGAAGTGGGGCGCCTCCCTCAGGAATCTTCACACGAAGCTTCTCGAACTCTTCAGGCTTTTGGACCGGTACCGAATGACGTCGCCCTACGTTGGGCGCCAATTGGAGTTCTGGACTTTTTGGTTCCGTCCAGAGGTGTCAGGGATAACACCCGAAGACCCCGGAGTTCTACCTGTCTCGGTGCACAAATAAACAGAAACACGGGCTTCTCGATGGTGGCGTTAAAGACCAAAGGTTTATTACTGCAGGGACACAGAAGTCACAGAAACTACACACGGGCAGTGTCTAGGAGCCTGTTCGATTTGTAAAAAAAGGGTTGCTCCTTATATACTAAAAATTGGGCTTGAGGCAAATTCTTTACATGTAATACATTCCCAAACCTTTGTGTCCTAAACAATAAATATTTGGCGTTGCACAGGAATCGTCGACAATGTCTGATGTCAAAACATTACGAACGAGGGGTTTCCACTTTTCCATCATAATCTCATGTCAACTTTTCATTCAAGACCCGGAACGCCTCATCGTAAATTTCGTTACCTCCCCCTAATAAAGGCCCAGAAGGAAAGGAGCAGAGCCAGGTGCAGAAGATAGAAAAGTAGGATAAGAGATGTTTGTGGGTCGTAAATGGGCAAGGCTACCAGCTTCGGCCGCCTAATCATGATCAGGCCAACGAACACGAGAACCAGTATAGCAGGACTGGCCTCAGGCAGAGGAGGCAGCTTCTGCCGAGTCATGCAGCCATGGCGTGTTCTGTTCTAAGGTGCACGTGTCACTGGAGAGGTGAATCTCCGGCTAAAGCCTACGTGTCCTTAATCGAAATGAAGTAATCAGAGGTCATTGCGTGTCCATTGTCTATGTGAGGGCAAGAAACACAAAATGGCTGCCATAATCTAAGATGGATGCCATGGGTAGATCAGAAATGTGTTTGTAACAGGAGTACTCTTACTCGTAGCATAGCGAAAACACCAGGATATGCTAAATGGATCATTTGCGGTTCACTGATACCAAAATTATGTATTTACGACAATGCTGAAAACACAGGTTCAAATCGTCACGGAACCTCACTTGTACCATTGGGCTTCCCCCTTTTAACCCCTTCCATGCTCATGACGGAACGGTTCCGTCATGAGCATAAGGTGGCCTGTGCTTATGACGGAACCGTTCCGTCATGGTTCCATAGACCCAATGGAACGTTCAGCACCGGGGGAAAATCTGCGCAGCACAGAAGGGGTTAAAGACTGATACTATGATGAGCATTTTCCAAGACTGTACTTAACCAGCTTTAAAATGGATATATATAGGTCCATTGGGACCCCGCCAGGCCCATGCACTTTTTTTTCGGGACTAATATTAATGGCCTCTATCACTTCTTTCAAAGAAAATTAGATATCTAGAGGACAGACTGGCAGCAACTGTGCACAAATTGCATTATTTATTTCACCAGAGGTATAAATCTTGCTGAAACGGCTAACCGACTGATCAGGGCTTATATAAACATCTAGTGTACTGTGACCACCTTTCTACAGTCTGGAATTATTAGCAGTATGCCAGAATAGTTTGACATCTTTCATTTTACAGGTGTAAACTAATTTTTCCGAGGCCGTCACTGAAAGGCCTTCACTGGCTTCCCATCCATGGCTGAATCAAGTTTAAAATATGCTATCTGATTCACAAAACCATCAACGATAGCGGGCCCAAGTATATGACTGTAAGCCTTTTCTCCTATCGACCCAGTAGATCCCTGCGTTCAAGTGGGAAGGCCCTGTTAGTAGTGCCTCGGGTCAACAAACTCTAAACTGGGGGCAAATCTTTTGCCTACGTAGCCCAGCATCTCTGGAACTCGCTCCCCAGTGCCTTACGTATGTGCTCTAACTTGGTTAATTTCAGAAAATTATTAAAAACATAACTTTTTAAAGATTGATTGCCCTCACTGCCTCCTCGCTTCTATCCGCTACTAGCATGAACATATCCCTGATGGGGTGAGTCCAGCGCTCTACAAATCCCTCATTCATTCATTCATTACGATGGAATTCTAGTTTTCTTTTCTTCAGACTTGATGTATACTCCTTCCTAGACCTGGAAATAGAGACACGACCCCTAGGTTCAGCCTGGAGAGCCCAGTGGAGTTGGACAACAGCCTTTCTACAACTATCCTCTAGCCAAGATGGGACCCTACCACCAGACCTCTGGCAGATTTCATTTAAAGGTCTGACAACTTGACCCAACTTTATATCCCGACACCAACTGCAGGCCCTCTAAATTAAGTGTTAACCTGCTGTTAATAAGAATCTGGTGCTCTGTGCTGAATCTAAGCAGAATCCCAGCCATATTTACCCTCCTCCAAATTAGTCTTCTGTCATTGTATTTGGTATCCAGATCACTCCAGCCTCCCTTCAAATCAGGCTGTTTCCCTACTGGAATTACCACAGCAATTGTTAGTTGATTATGGTCATTGTGCACACTGAGTTCAATTGCTCCATCGACTAACCGAGTCTCAAGGAGCCTGGAGACAAATATATAGTCAATCACTGATTGGCAGTCACCAGAAACATAGGTAAGGATGTTATGATATGAGTAACCTTTTAGCTCCATAGCATTACACTAATCAAACTTGGAGATGTATAGAGACAGACAGCTTCCACAACGGTCTAGTTTCTGGAGGCTGGCTTCCTCAAACAGCCTTTCATTAAAGATTTTGGATTCACCACCTAGCTTACCATTAAAATCACCAGCTAACATCACAATGGATCCCCTATTTGTATTAACATGCCCATCAATAGAATTATCAACAAAATCAAAAAGATGGATAAGATTAGGGTTAGTCACAGACGTGAAATTATTATTATAAAACTTAATAATAAACAAATCAAATTTGCTATCCCACATCAAATAGAATGCCTTGATCAAATACTAACCAGTGTTAATCAATTTTACAAGGCATCCCAGGGTTGTCTTAACACGTCACACAAATTTAGCTTCCTCATTGAGCCATTTTGTGTATGTGAGAGAAGTGTGTAGTGCTTCTGCCCTTCAGTGTCACTTGTTTGTGAGGGGAGCTTGAATTGCTACTACAACATAGTATCAATTGTGTGTTTGTGCCACACACTCTCTCCAGTACCATCTCTCTCTGCTTTAGAAGCTTACATTTCTCCTGTCTGTACTGTATCTTTTCAGTGTTTGTGTGGGAATCTTGGGTTGTGCCATGCCTGCCCATTCGGTGTTTGAGGGAACCATACATTGCTTCTGCCTGTATTATTTCTGTTGTGGTTGTGAGGACAATTCACTGGTGCTGTCCTGGACATAATGTATCTTTCATTTGCAGTCAAGCATTAGAAAACCTTTTCACTATACAACAAACACAACTATTGACTTAGGCAATATTAGTTAACCAATATTTTGGAGAAAGGCATGGATGCAGAATGTTTAAAATGTATGATTTATAAGAGGCATCAAAAAGCATCTGCCAATGCTTATGGTTTGTTTATGAAGTAAGAATGTTAAACTAAAGGAGTTGTAAAGCAGCTCTGATGGTTTACAAGCAGTAACATGTGAGTTGCATCATTTAGGGATTTATCCTCAGACATTTTAGGTGACTAGAAGAGAACCCTCTTCCAAAACTATTAGCTAAAAAATCATTGGCAAAGCCAATAGGTCTTGCTTTTGCATACTGGCACTGCTTAATTAAAAAAAGGAAAACACATGCTACTTCTTAATCATGACAGCCACATGCTTAAAATTAAAACTTTAAAGTAAAAAAAAATTACCATTACATGTTATTTAATAGAATAATATGGGTGCTTCTCAACACAAGCATACTTAAAACTAGGGGTGGGCAGTACTTGTGGAGTTTCACTCTGCGGAATTCTGTTGGGTTACATAAAAACTCTGCGAGAACCTATGGTGTTCCGCCAATGAATGGAATTATACATGCCAATTTAGCGCCACTAGTGCAAGCAGTGCTGAAAATCAGAACAAACTGTAGAGTGAGTTGATTCTGATGCTGCTAGAGTAGAAAATCTACTTGAGCACTGCAAATGCACTTGAGAAGCAACCCTCCTACTGCAACAGCTTACGACCGTAGGCATCAGAAAATGGTGCTAGGGAACTCCAAATCTCACACACATTTTTGGAGCCTTGTAGGAAAAAAGTTCACCACGTTGAACTTTTTAAAGATTGATTGCCCTCACTGCCTCCTCCTCACTGAGGAATTTGGCTGGAATTCCAATTGCCAAATTCCACCATTTCCATGGGTGGAATGAAATATTCCGCCCTCCTTGACTTAAACACTTTTTAGAAAATAAATATTTTATTTTTGAAACCATAACAAACAGTTACAGTGTGTCAGTAATAATCCATAAGCACACAAAGCAGTACGGTGCAGTGCACAAAAATTATTGTTATTCTAACAACAGTAAAACATGTGTAGCCATGCATAGGATTACATAGTTAAGACTATACTCACTCCATTGAGTGCACATTATCCCCATCAACTATATCCATTCCATGGTATTTTCACCAAAGACCCCAGATCTTAGCAAACGTATTTGGGGAACCTCTAATCATATATGTATCTTTCTCTGCTGCCATGTAGAGGTCCATTCCCATTCTCCCTTCCTGTGGCATGGAGGCTCTGGTGCTCCCCAGTGTTTGGCCAGATTCCTCTTTGGGACGACCAAACTTAAGTTGTAGAAGAGAAGCTGGGCTCTTGGGAGATCTACCTCTGTAGGATTGCCAAGGAAGATGTATTTAGGGTCTGCCTGGAGGGGTGCTGAAAGGATCTTGGCTAGCTCATCTAGAAGGTTTCCCCAATATACTTGAATGTCGAGGCAATTCCACAGCGTATGAAAGAATGTGCCATATTGTTTCCCGGATCTCAGGCAGTTTAGAAATACTTTTGACTTCTATTGCATATCACAGGAAAATAGCATTCTTATTGAGGTAAACAAAAGTTACTATTGGTTAAAGAAAGTTTAAAAATGATAACAAATGGAAACAAAAATGCACTGGCAATGTAGTGTGTCAACCAAACAGCCCTGGCATTGAAGTACACTTCTTTTTAGGCAAATGCACACATGTAATCAAGTCACAGTGCAAGAGAACTACATTGCTGAAATGGAGTGATCCACTGCCCCATGCTGTTTGCCATGGTGGGCAGAAGCAAGATGTAAGTGACAGTTGAACAGACCACTGGATGAAGAGAGCTGGTCTAAAGCCCTTTATTATAATACAGTGATAGCTGTTTCCCCTTTACCCTGTCCTCTTCCAGCTCCTTCTCTCTGCTTCCCTTATAGACAGTTCTTGTTGTGCCCAGTGAGCCAGCAGGACTTGTGACCCAGTTATACAAGGAAGAAGACATTGAGAGAAAATCTCACTGTCATGCCTATCAGGCATAAGGGTATTACAGGTACTGTGACCATGGCAATTTGCTCTGATTTTCCTTTGGTAGGACACAGTGTTCTCCCCTCACTTACAATTAGGTATTTTCCAATACAGAGGGCTGCTAATTAGTCTCCCTGAGACTGCCATTTGGCATATGTTAGCGGCAGGGGTTTTGACTGTAAGTCCTGTAGTGAGAGTGTGAAGGGCACTTTTGGAACATCAGTCTTTTGCCTCTCTGGAGCCTGGTAGACACCCAGACAAGGACAAATGAAAAGAGATCTGTCCCAAATTGGTTTTGAAAGGGCAGACAGAGAATCCACATCCTCTGCCATTCGTGTATAAGAGTACGTGTTAACCGACTAGTGGGTCCGGTCCCATGTTCTTATGGGCCAAGGGGTAGAGCTTCACAGAGTACCCAGAAGACTACTGTGCAAACAGAGCTGAGGTCTGCCTGACTTCCAGCTTCCCAAAGGTGATGGTACATCACCTGGAGTCTGATCTGAAGAGGTGCTGCTTGTCCTGGAAGATTGAGGAGTCCTGCCCAAGTGAGGGGGAAGGAGAAAACTGACCCTACATAAGTGGTGTGGACAGGAGCAATAGACCCTTGTGCTGTGGTCCTTTCATCAGAGACTCAAAGCTCATGTTACTGGTACACTATAGCCTGGTAGCCAGTCATTGAACTCCTCAGCTAAATCACAGCACTTCTGGATCATGTCCCAGTAGTCTCTGCTATTATTACCATAGTCGTAACGATGGCACTTACCCAATTGTGTCAGATCGGTCTTACCGACTGAAGAAGGGATAGAGGATGTCCTGCAGCTCCTGCTTTGTGTATATAATTAGGGCTGATGTGACCATGGCACCAACTGACCCTGGCCTAAGCTGTCACAGCTACCCAAGAATAATCCCGCAAACCCTTGGAGCCCACGCCTGGGTACCCTGCTGACCTGCCTGAGTAGCTAGCCTTGCACTGATCCAGAGCATGCTGAATGGACTTCACCACTCTAAAGAGCAATGGTGCTGCCTAGAGGGACACTGTGCCGAAGCACTGAGTGGCTGCTGTGGCCGATCTGATTTGGCCATCTGTGCCCCTAAGCAATTCATGTTTTTAAATCTCTGACAGAGTTCTGCACCCTGAGGAGTACTGTGACATCACTACATCCCAGTCAGCCCTTGTGCAGCTTATATTGAGTTTAATCAGATAGGAGTAACCAGGACCTCTGTGTCTGTCAGGCCCATCTGTCACTGTCCACCAAGAGCACAGAACAGGGTCACCATCAGAATCCAGTCACTCCCGCAGATGTCTTCAGGATTGTGCCAAGCTGCCTGTACCTGCTTGACTGGAGCAGTTCTTCTCAGCAGAACTCCAGTGAGCCAGACTTTAAGCAGAAGATCCTCCTCAGCCAGACACTATTTGGTTCTTCCAGCTAGAGAGAGACTACATGTACTAGCTACTATGCTACTAGACCAAAGATTGTCAGAATGGGGAATGGTAAATTGTGAACAATGACCAAATTTGAAGCCTATTGGACTTGCACCTGTACATAGGGTATCTGATACCTTCTTGGGTTGTGTGTGGTATTGTGCCTTAAACAGAACAAAGTACTTTTATTTACTTAAGAGAAGAACTGGACTAAGCAATCACATTATTGATCTGCTAGGTGCATTTTTCAATTTTGAGCCTGCTGTACTTCTACACTAAACTGCCTGAGGAGCCTGTGGATGATCACTATCAAGCCTGCTGAGAGTCAAGTGGGGAACTGGTTGTACTACTTGGCCCATTTCTTAGAGCCATAGTAGATCCAACTTCGGAATAATAGAGGCAAATGACTCCAGCCCCTGCAACTGTAGCCAACTAAGCCCCTGGTGCCACCAGAATGGTATCTGACAACTCCTTTAGAAGTATTTAGGTTCTGTTGAATGCTGTTCGTGTTGGCCTAGCTGCAGCAGTATTGCAACAGATTATGCCGAAGATTCTAGAAAGTCTCCTGAATGTGTTTTTTCTAGGGATGACATCCCGGTTTATAGGGATGACTTTGACCAACATTACATTACTTTAGTCAAAGCATAGGGAGGCTGGTCTTGCGTCGAGGAGGATTTAATGCCAGATTGATATGTGTTCAGTGTTTTATTTATGCCATTCTTTATTCAAGGATGGCATAAGACCCAAAATTGACTTGGTTGAAGCTTTTGGGAAAGCTCCTTCTCCTGTAGATAAAGATAAGCTCAAAATCTTTCTAGGCTTACCTGAGTATTCAAATTTTTAAAAAGGTTTTATAAACTTTGGGGAACTTTTTTGGGCTGTTCTTAGAAACATTGTGCATGTTGTGGTCCGATAGCTGCCACGTGGCACTCTCTAAGGTCAAACAGGAAATATTCACGGTTCCCACTTCATGGAGAATCGATAGCCTGAACCTGGAGCATTGGTGTGTTTCGGGGCTATGTAAAATTTTAAATTGTATCTGCGGTTTTTACATTTTGTTGTATGTGCAGAATACAAAGAGTTAGTATTTGCTTTCATCATGAAAGGTGCTGAACAAACCACCCAGTGTGTGACTTGGTGGTTGTAATTTGTGCATTGAACAGTTGCATAGGCTAAGTAACCTTGCCACAGGCTGCCTGTCATGCATGCCTGTAATTACCAGTGACAGTGGACAAGTCTATCAATGATGTGCTCCTGGCTGTGGTAGTCAAAGATATTTTTGAGTGTACAGGGGAAGCCAGAGATGAGGCAAATATGAATTCAAAGACTGTTAAAGAATGGATTAAAAAATTGCCGGCCTGGTAAAGATAACGTGTCAGTGAATATTCATGTGGTACTGGCAGGTAAGGGATGAGTTCAGCTTAGACAGTGAGGAGCTGCTCCATGGGCAGAAGGTAGTGCCGACAACTTCAATGAACAATATTACTGATCCTACTCATGGAGGACACACAGAGGGGAATTAAACTAAGAATAAAGTTAGGTCACAGTATTGTGATGAAGAATGGATTCGCTTATAGAACAGAAATTCAGATTGTGCATTTATTGTGCAGCCTGGGATACGGTCAGAGTGGTGTGCACACCCTTTCTGCCTCCATTATACCTGTTAGACTGTTAGATAATCCTTGGAGTATGCTATCTCTTGACATCTTTGGAACAGTATGTTTGTCTAGGAGCAAAGAGGAAATTCGACATTGTTCTAATAGACTACCATACGAGATGGGAAACAACCTTTACAACGCAACTTTTACAGCGCACTATCATTACAACAAAACTTTTACAATGCAACATCCATTACAATGCATGCCATTACAATTCAACCATTACAACGCATGACACTACAATGCATACCACTACAACGCATGTTATTACAACGCAGTCATTACAAGGCATACTATTACAACGCATACCATCACAACGCATAGTACCCTTACACTATCCAGCACTTACCCTACTGTTATCCCCCCTGAAGTTAGAATTGTAATTTTTACCCCTACACTATCCAACACTTACCCTACTGTTACACCCCCTGGAGTTAGAATAGTAATTTTTACCCCTACACTATCCAACACTTACCCTACTGTTGCACCCCCTGGAGTTAGAATAGTAATTTTTACCCCTACACTATCCAATGCTTACCATACATGCAATGTAATGGTATGCGTTGTAATGGTATGCGTTGTAAAGGTAGTATGCGTTGTAATGGAGTGCGTTGTAAAGGTAGTTTTTAAAAATTTACTGTAATGGCATGCGTTGTAATGGAATGCGTTGTAATGGATGTTGCATTGTAAAAAATGCGTTGTAAAGGTTTGTGTTGTAACGTCATACATTCATACGAGATGAGTGGTTACCAGGATGGTAAATAGTGCCACCCTTAGGGTTAATAAGGTATTTCTGAGATTCTAATCACAGATAACGGTGGATAGCTAACCTCAGAGTGCATGAAAGGCTTCCGTCAAGAAATGTAAAAAAAAATCTCAGGTCAGTCTTTGCTGTCCGAGAGCAAATGGGTTGGTTGAAAGAATAAATAGAATGGATAAAGAATGCATGCAGTGTAGCACAGTTGAATAGTATTCTGATAAGTAAGCCTTTCACAAAATAAAATGAGTATACCGCACTACATCTAACACTGTCAGTGGTGTATCTCCATTTTTGTTCCTAAGAGCATGAAGGCCTGTACCAAATTCAACCCTGGTTTATTGACAGAAAGAGAGAAGTGGTAAAAATGGAAAGCATCTGTGAAAAAGTGGAGAGGAAAAAAGAAAAAGAAAAAGCATGTTAAAATCACCAGAAGTATCTTAAAGAGATTAAATGGAGGGTGGTCATCATGGCCTATACGTTAGTTATCTTCATCCAGAAGCAGGCACATGAGTCTGGGGGATCTGAAGGCAGATCAAGGAAAAGAAATACAACATTTAATTACAGATGAAAGACTGGAGAAAGGTATAATAGACAGGGAAGAACAGGAACAGGAAGAAACACAGATTAAAACCAGGAAAAGGGAAGAATTGTGGGTTTTAAAAGCAAAAACTAAAGAAAAACCGGTAGGCACACAGGAGAGGAAGCATGCTGAGACCTGGAAAGAGTTCATAACTCATGACTGCGAGGAAGCTGGAACAAGGAAGCTGGAACACCCACTTCATGGACAACAAAAGAACTGTAGGAGTCTAGGCATGGTGCACAAATGACAAACCCACGATAAGAGGGAGGAATCCGATTTTCAGAGAAGAGTGGACCACTGAGGAGACTTAAGATGCCAAAGAGACAGACCAGAAGTAGGAGTATGGTGAAGAATGGCAGAATTCCTGTTACTCCGCCAAGAGGAACACCTACTACCTTCCATGGCTCATGGGCAAGTGACCTGGAGCATAAACGAAGGAGAGGAGGAGGAAAATGGGAGCTCTTCTGGAAAAGAATAATTCAAGTGTCTTGTAATTAAAGACAAGGTGCTATAAATAAAAGCAGTATTAGGGATCTATATGTACATGGTGAATGGCCTTAAATTTATACATTAGGAATTTACCTTTATAGAAGCATATTGGAAAAACAGGCCTTAAGAAGAAGGCAATGTAGGGGAACAGTGATAAAATATTAGCTTAGGTTTAACGCAATCTCCGACTTCTTTGGAACGATTTGAGTAGTAAGAACAGATACCATTAATCACCATTCGTGTCCTTAAAAGTGACAGGTCCCCTCGCAGGCCCCCGCCCCTATAGTGTGTCCTTAAAAGTGACATGTGTGGCTGCAAAGTGACATGTTTGTGTGTCCTTAAAAGTGCCAGCTGCGTGTCCTTAAAAGTGACAGGCCTCAAGCCCCCCAGGATGGCTGTAGATGCTATCTGGCCCCAAGGGGCTTGCATAGGGCGGTGCTTCTTTTGGAGACATCGGCGAACCATAGCCCTAAGACGCGTGTATGACATTGTTGTGAGTCGAGGGGCACACCTCTTTTTAGGATCTGTTTAGAATACATATAAGGCATCCTTAAGAGGATTGTACAGCAACAAAATACAACCCGGTCATAAAAAGCCCAATGTGGGGTGGCTCCCAGACCACTGTCGATAGATATTACCGCAGCTTAACACCCCTGGTGATGGATGAGAATGCTCAACAAGAAACACCTAGGGGTATGGCCTCGACGTTACTGGTTTTGGCGATGACTGGTTTCGGCGTATGGAAGCTCACAGTTTCAAGGATTGCGTATATGAGTGAGGCAACGTGTAATGACAGTGCATATGAAGGATTCCGTTTTGTGGAGCTGGACGGTTTGGAAGGTACGATAGTTCAACCTGACTCCCCCGTCTATGAAGACCTGGGCTTTCAGGAGGAAGCGGCTCCTGAGAAGGGCATTGTGCAACGGTCGGGTACAAGCGTCAAAGATGATTGGTCTTCGCAGGACATTAGCGACTCCCAAGATTTCAGAGCCACCGAAGAGAGCGGTGAAAATGCTGATGTTAGTAAGAAAATTTTATGACACGGCTGTTACATACTGGTCTATTTTATTTCTCCAACTAAAATAACGGCCTGTCAATCTTTCTTCTTTTACTCCTAGGGAGCAACCCCAAAAAGAACTCAGGTCGTGGAGCCTCCTACAAAAGCGGACAGCGTAACTTTTTACTGTCTATGTTGTGCCTAACAGACTGAAAGTTCCACAAGTTAAAGTGCTGATGTTCCTGTGAAGAGTGACTATGTCTCTAAGAGTGACGTGGATGTACAAGAAATTCAAGCAGTATCCTATGATGATATGAAGGCTGTTAAAGGTTACGCAGTTGCTGTGGTACAAGCTTGTGCCAAACATGACTATTACGGTCTTTTTTACGGGCATCAGATGAATGATCCTCAGCAGGAGGTGCATGAGTGCTCGTTGCATACAGAGACCGGGTAATCCGTAATATATGTAGTTTGTTAGACCCGATCAAGGTGTATAAACTGTTAAGGGTAGTTTACGGGTTGTCCGCTGAAAAGAAATATGTTCACCCTGATATGCTGAAGATCTTGACAGCGACACTCGAGGAAGTCCAACACGCCCATCATCCGGGCTTAAAACTGTTGTGTATGCGGGGGGGTGCACGGCTAATGATAGAAAGATGATAGAAAGACTTGTAGTAAGACGGATGTGTAAGCTGTATCTAAAAAATAGAAGAATAGGGTCTCTGGGCCCCCGAAGACTATTTTAAATAAATAATGTCTTACTTAACGTGACATGATAGCGTGTATTTAGAACCAAGTAGTAGAATGTTACACCTAGAGGTGACTATGGTTTAATCTGTCCTTACGACGTTTACTGTGAAAATGTAAAGTTCCTTCTGTTTATGTTTTGTTAAGATTCTTTATTTTTAATAAAATGGCCTTACGTAGAACACTTGTCATTCATTGCCTGTGGTGTAGCGGATGATAACATGCATGGGGCTCGGCTAAGAACATTGTATTACCATAAAGGGGGAATTTGGTAGTTTGGGAAGCGCCGAAGCTCTGTATGGAAGGGCTGTAGCTGAAAAATGAACCTGTAACCAGAGCCCTGGTCAAGACATGGCTCTCAGGAGAAGAGGCGTATTCACTCTATAAACCCTCCAGAAGACGTTTTAAGAGACGCCCTACAAACGTTAATGCACAAATAGATTATCAATGGCAGACTGATATCATAAGCCTTCAAGATATAGCAACACATAACAACGGCGCACATTATATATTAACCGTTATGGACCTGTTGTCCAAGTATGCCTACGCAGAAGCGTTACGTGATAAAAGTGGGACGAGCGTCACGGCCGCTTTTAAAGACATCTTCGAGAAGGGCCGAATTCCACAAAAACTACAAACAGACCCCAGTAAAAAAAAAATAAACAAGGCATTTTAGAAATTATTAAACCACCACGGTGTTCAGAATTGAAAGGTATCTTCACAAAGGGCTACCATCAGACTTTTAGCGACTAAATATTTATAGTGGAAAGTGTGGAGCTTAAAGAAGGGCTGTATGTCTACAGGTAAAAGGACTACGCAGGGGAAGCGGTGTCGGGGATCTTTTACAAGTAAGAGTTACAACTGGTACCTGATGACCCGAACCGCGTGTATAGGGTCGAAAAAGTTCTGAAAAGGAAAGGTAGAGAGGTTAACAACCAAATGGAGGGGCTGGCCGGAGAAATTTAACAGTAAATAAAGAAAATATTTTTTAAAGCATTGTAAACTAAACCATGGCCTGCGTACATTGCGCATCTGGTGAGTGCGCCAAATCTGAGTTAGACTTGTTCACTCTAAAACCAAAGTAGACAAGCATCGAAAACAGCTTCTTCATGGAGGTATTGCCTTTAGCTGCAGGGTCCACGGATATGTATTTTAATCTCAACAACACATTGCTGCATCTTGTGTGTAAAATCATGAAAGCGGATGGGTCCACCATAGCAGCAGACGTTAAAGTGGCGACGAACGCTTATCCCATAGCTACAATGTTTAATCAGGTGGACATCACCCTGGGTGATCAGCTCATCACACAGAACGACAACATGTACGCCTACAGAGCCTACCTTGAGAGTATTCTAAATTACAGCAGCGATGCCCTTGAAACACAGCTTTCAACGGGTCTCTTCTACAGGGATACATACGCCCAGTTTGAAGTCACGGCTTTGGACGGTGCCAATAAGGGTTTTGTAAAAAGAGCAGGGCAGCAGGCAGTCGCAACTTTGACCTCCTGGGATGCATACATTCAGACCTCTTCTTCCAAGATAAACTGCTCATCAACGGAATTGATCTTAAAATCAAACTCACTCATAACAAGGACTCATTCTGCCTCATCAGCGGGGATGGGGAACAGTACAAACTGGACATACTGTCTGTGAGTCTGTTTGTAAAGAGAGTGAAAGTGTCCCCGAACGTCTGGTTAGCGAACGCCGAAGCTTTACAAATATCAAACGCCAAGTACGCTGTGAAAAGAGTAGCTCTGAAAGTATTCAGTATCCCCGCAGGTACCCACTTAACACAACAGCAGAATTTATTTCTGGGGCAACTACCTAAACTCATCATCATCCGTTTTGTGGACAATACAGCTTTTAGCGGAACCTATGTCTCAGACCCCTTCAATTTTAAACACTACGGCATCAACTATGCTGCATTGGTTCAGGAGGGCAATGTGAATCCTGCAAAACCCTACACCCCCAGTTTTATAACCTCCAACTACACCCGGGAATATCAGGGGCTGGTTTTGATAACTGGGAAGCACCTAAGGGACTGCGGTGTAGCCGTGTCACGAGAAGGCTATGGGGCCAGATACACGTTGATCGCATTCGACCTTACACCCGACATGGCAGACGGGGATCACTACAACCTGGTCAAAAATGGAAATCTAAAAGCTGAAATACGATTCAGTAATCTGCTGCCTACGAATGTGAACATGGTCATATTCTCGATATTCCACAGTGTCATTCAGATCAACCACGCCAGACAGATTTTGTTTGACTATCTTTAAAACATTTGTGAAATGGACACTGGGCAGATACGTGACTTCATAAGCAGGCATAAATACACTAGGAAATCCTTTTTAGGTGTTTTCCCTAGTGATGGGCTACCGCTGAAGTAGGGTCTGAAAGACCACGCACCCTAGTCTTTAACACCGATCCGCATTACAAGGGTGGAACACACTGGGCGGCCGTGTTTATAGATAATGATAAGGTTACAGTTTTTGACAGTACAGCAGAGTTCTCTGAACACCGTCTATATACCCAACCCATATTCAAGTTTGTGAAAAAAGTTGCAGAGCGAGTGGTGTATAATAATGTGCGGTACAGGATTCTGTAGCCATGACATGCGCGGAACACTGTATTTATTTTATCAGTAAAATGTAAGAGGGTGTTTCGTTTAGAAATTTCTTAAATTTATATATTCGAGGGACCTTGTTAACTACGACAGTATAGCTGTGAAATACGTAAAAGAAAACACAAGGGCATCGGTCAGGCCTGTGAAAACAGAATATGTAGCTTGTCAAAATTGTAAGGGCTTATAACGTGTATGTGTTTAATGATGTACGTTTAAAATAAAGACATTGTTTTTAAAAACAGGCATTCAGACTCTGTATTTTATTGCTTATACATGCACCATAATTAAAAAATGTTTTAAAAAGATGCGTGAGATGGGTTGAAAAATTATAAAAGTGTTTATTACAAACATGGATGTAGGTTGCGCATTACATTGACAAACGTGGTTGAAGAAATATATGAAGAAAAATCAGGCACACTTATACACATAATAGGTACATTTCTTTATTTTAAAAACATTAAGGATGAATCCATGTAAGGGCTTTGGACAACAGTCTTTTTTGCCGTACAGATGGCGTCAGAGGGGTACTCCAAGAGGGGGATAACAGTGGAGCGTCAGAGCCTGCAGGCGATGGCAGGAGGGGGGTCTTTAGATTTTCAAGCAGACGCCTGTGATCGTTATTACCCATGAGCGTGGAAGGGATGTTGAGTTCAGCAGCGGCTCGCAGAACTGATCCCAGCTGCGAGGTGCATTTTGAGGCGTTAGGATTTTGG
The DNA here is from genome assembly GCF_964263255.1 of Lissotriton vulgaris. Lineage (NCBI taxonomy): Eukaryota > Metazoa > Chordata > Amphibia > Caudata > Salamandridae > Lissotriton > Lissotriton vulgaris. The sequence goes on along the minus strand of NC_141689.1, from coordinate 1,061,722,907 downwards.
GGTGTGTGAGACCTTTGACTAGATCGTACATGTGCGACCCGACAACCGACTGTCCCTTGTAGAGAAATTCTCCTCGCTCATTCCAGGATGATAGTTCTTTAGAAGCAGACAGTTTACTCATCAACCTTTGCGTGACCCCTCTATGCCTTTGACTTATATTTTTTAAGAGGTCGTCAACAAAGGCATCTGAGAGTGGGGCAAGGTCCGGCGGTGTTTGCAGGGGTTGAGGGACATTCGAAGGGGCTGCTGGTTGTTCAGAGTCCGGGGTATATAGAGACAGATTGTTTTTCTCGGTATTCCACTTAAAAAGTTTTTAACGGTGCTGGTGTAAAGGTTAGCCTTGTCTTAGGGGTTTATATCAGTATGGTTCAAAATGTCTTTAATTTCAGCATACAGTCGTAGAGTCTCATTTCTGCGTATATCCCAGGCGTTGGCCGCGGAAGAGCCCAGCTGGTCCATTTGCTGTTTAGGAACTAAATACATGTTTGTGGCATGCTCCTTCACCGTCCCGAGAGGAGGCTTGTAATTACAGGTATAGCTATACCCAGCAAAGCGCATAAAGACCCCCAGACTGTTTCACCAGTTTCTTCTTGGTAATGAGTGAGGACCTTTTATTACTGAGCTTCTTGTTAAGATCCCTCTTCTTCTTCAGCACCTGTAACTGACTCGTTGATATAGGGATTTTGCCTTTTCGGGTGTTTAGGCTATTTCTGCATTGGCAGCCACTAAGTCGCCAGAAGCAGCATACAGGATGGCCTTTCTGTGTTGGGGACTGGCTGTAACAAGCATTTTCAGGAAAGCTAAATTACGTCGTAGACGGGCCGACATGGTCAACACCTTGTATTATAAGGGTCTGGCTGTAATGTCTCTAAAAGTCCTCAAAGCTGCTTTTTATAGGACCAGGGATTAGTATTTGGGGTGTAAACGACTGATAGCTCGGGGGAAAAATATCAGCCCTCAGTCTATAGTTTTCTAGAGTTTCATTTTTTAAGTCGACCAGTAGGTAACCATGGGGTTTTGCTGTAGCGTCGTTAAAGGCTTCCATGAAGAATTGGGTTTTTCCTGGGTACATTTGTTTAGCTATGACGGATATTTGTTGTTTGTCACCGGGATTTTTGAATAAAACAAGGTATGAAGCATTGAAAGCTATAGATCTGCTGTTCTTACCCTTGTAAAACAAGTTCTGCACAATATAGCATATGCTTAGATTGCGATGATATGAATATTGAGTAAAAGCTCTCTCTAACTCCGGATGATCGCCCCCTTCATGCATAAGGTCATCGATAATTATCATGTTTACATGGGACAGTGACAGTAACTCATCATCGTTGAGATTATCTGGTATACCTTCTATAAATCTGATATGGGGGAAACTACGGGCCAGGACTGTATAAAGAGGCTGCCTGCATGAATAAAGCCACACAATGTTATTAGGGGTCTGGGATAAGACAGTGGCAGCGCTTTCTAAGAGCTTTTTCATAAAATAGCTCTTACTGCAGTTTGAGGGTCCTGCTAGCACGCAGGAGAATGGATGCTGTAATCTGGAGTCCATGATGTGGGGTTTGTCTCTCTAATGGGGCTATTAACCATACAGCAGTGTTTTATAGTCAGTGGTCAGGACCCTATTGTCAAAAACAACGCGTAAGGTTTTATATAAGCGCTGTGCTGTAATTTCCCACTTCTTTTTGGATCTGACTATGCACGGCTGGTTCACAGCTATGGTTTTAGCATTTTCACAATCGGCTGGTGCCGCGTATTCATGCACCAGATTCTTTAGACTGCCAAAATTGATTTTTAGGGTGTTGCTGACATTTAGGGTTATGCCTTTGACCTTCATATACACTTTGTTCTTGTTTGTGCGGTAGGAGTATGTCTTAGGTCCGGAGGGGGTTTATTCTATTATATGCTCATCCTTATCGAGCTCGCTGGTCAAATTACCCAGATAATCCCCAAGAGGAGGGTTTTCATCTCCTGGTTTACTCAGAAAAATCACAGAGTCGGTATTGTGATACAAGCAGTGGTCTTGGAGTTTATCCATAACCCTGTAAAGCTCTAGACGAGCATGGGCGGTCGTGAAGTATGCTATGGAGATGTTTTTTTTGTTACACGTTGTGAGGTATGCTTTTGTGTATTGCCTACACAATGCTGCGGTCTCGTCATCGATACATTTGGAGCTGAACACCTTGTAACAAGGGGCAAATAGGTACTGTTATTAAGGTCATATTTGACAGATTTGTACGCTATGCAAATTTTCCCCATAAGGAGTTGAGGCAGAGTTTGGCTAACTACCCTTGTGAATGTAGTAGTCATCGATGTATTTCTGCTTTGCATCCTGACTAGTACCCCATTGGGGATACCCCGAGGCCTCCTGCTTATCTCTGAGAAACAGATTAATGTACGGGGCAAATAGTCGTGTAGTGATCCTCTTAAAATGCCATACCTCGTATATCCTCCAGAGCCTGTAACCTTTCTCTAGGGCCGCTTTTACATCGATGCTGCGCCAGGTCCCTGTGAGCATTCTTTGCTCGTCGGTGTGTCTACAACAGACAACCTTTTTAAACATAGCACATGTTCGACAGAGGGGGAACATTAGTTTACCATCGACTCTGTATGGTAACACAGGAAAGTAAAGCTGCCTCGGCGGATAGATTTTGCATTTGACTAGCCCAAAGTATTCAGATATGGGCTTAAAATCTCTATAGATGATGATGGGATACCCTAAGGGGTATACCTTCATTTTGTTCACAAATGGGTACAGACTGGTGAAATCATAGTAGTGTATTTTCTCACCCGCGGCCCTGTACAATTGTATGGTATTTGTACGGCCCCCGAATAAGACGTCGCGAGGTTCCAGGGGTTCTGGTAAATCACGACTCTGAAGGAAAGAGCAGAGGTTGGTGTCATTTGTTAACATCTCTAACCACTTGTGCTCCCAAATAACCCTCATAGCAAAGCCACATTTTTCAACATACTGGGCCTTCAACAGAGTTTGACTGTGTAAGTGTTCAAATTTGGCACCCAGCAATTTGTTATACTCGTGAAGCTTGTAACATTGAGGGCAGCCGTGGTAAAAACAGCTGTTGTATTCAAAGGCCGTTGGTACTCCATTAATTAAGGCATAGCCGTCCAGGTAATAGGGACCCACACGGTGTTCGACACCCTGTAAGGCGTGCTGAATCTGTATGTCTTTCTTCTCAGAGATGTACATGAGCCACCAGATAGAGGGAGTTGAATAACGTTTCTGTTTGCCATTATAGAGGTCTGGAGGGGCTAGAGCAATACTTTTTGGTCTTAAAAACATGTTTTTGTAGATGGACATACACATGGGCGCCAAAGTGATGTTTTGAAAAGGGTCGATGTATTCGACCTCCTTTGGTATTTGAGATGTCTTGGGTTTCAAGGTCCTGACTTTCTTTGTCATTTGAGGCTTCTTGGGTTTCAAAGCCCTGACTTTCTTTGTCCTTTGAGGCTGCTTGGGTGTCAGCATCCTGACTTTCTTAGTCATCTCCACCACAACATCTCTGAAGAGGTTTCACGCTTGTCATAGGATCATTACATCAGCCTGACAATAAGCTTTCAACTCTGTTTGAAAATGAAACTCCTTTTCACGGTTTTCAGAGTACCATTGTAGAAAGTTCTCTTTCTCGGCTGGCATCATCTATTCAACCCCGTAACTGTCAGGAGGTGGCATGAGGCACACATAATTCTGGTTAGCCCAGGTATTAAAAAAGTGTGGAAAATAACCTTTACACCCAGGGAATGCAAAGACATTTGGAAGCTTGCTCAATTTCATAGGTAGAAAATTCAGGGTGTCTATAAACCTTATTTGTAACTGACCGGCTGTTAACAACATCAGCTTGGAACCCTGAGTGATGAGTTCTACTTGTACCTTTTCACGAATCATATTTTGTAAAATAAAGAATGAGTTATAGGCTTTTGAGTTGTGGGCCAACATGGTGTACCCTTTGAACTCGATTTGAATGAAAGTGTTAAGGAAATCACCAACGCATGTTCTACCTTCAAACTCCCAGCTGGCGTCGAAAGTTAGATGGTGTTCGTAAATATAGTTAGGTTGGTATACTCCCGTCTCTTGTGTGCACTCTATATCAAACATGATGTAGGCTTCAGTCTTGGTCTGGGGTCTGCCTTTAACTATGTAGCACCGATGGTTGGTACCCGTCTCAAAAGACGTCTGGCACTGGGGGCATTTCATGCCCTTGCATTTGTGATCATCAGCCACATACTGACCACACTCAAAGCAATCAATTTTAGGGCTGCATCTAACAGCTTTCCTATGGATGCTCAAACAGTCTTGAGAGCGACAAAACATCTTACAGGTGCGACACCTCACCTTCAGGGTTGCGCCTACGACTCACCCATCCCTCTGGCACATCTTACAATTCATTTCACACTGATGGCGTTCCTTACTACTGTATATGTGGTTGTAATGTGTGGACAAGTACTTGACTCCCAGAAAACCTTTAATGTCAGATCCTGCTTCCTGGCGCATTTGTAGGATCACTCTTTTACACAGGTCAACCCTATGCAGTATCTTCTGCTGTGCCTCCACCATGGACCTGCCACCGCTACCCCCCAGCCCCAGTTTAAAGGTTGCTGTGATCGCTTGGCATTTTAGTTTTCTGACCGTCAATTGTATATCCTTTACATGCGCATCTAGAACCGGTTTTGGTTTTACAGTCATAGTGTGGTAGGTTGGGGACGAATATATGGCTTGGGTGTATAGCAGCCTCTAACACCCCAGGGGCCGATCTCGGTCCTTCAAAACCAGCACCATTCTGTAGCTGCGGGCCTGGGGGTATCATATAAATAGGATCCCAATGCAAACAATCTGTACTATGATTTGCCCAGTCGTCCCAGCTCGTATTGTTATGGGTGTGTATTTCAGGGGGTAATACGTGGTTTACACTGATCACAGGGGTGGTGGGGTCGTACGCTCCCGAAGGGGTGATAGGTGACATAAGGCACGGTGAGTGTAAATGACTGTCGCAATAATCGAGGGTCCTAGCGGCTAAGGCCATGTCATGGTGGGGGGTGGGTGAATGTGTAACAGACGTCTGCAAAACCCCGTTGTATGTGTTAGAAGGTCCTCCGTACGCTGCTTCTGAGGGTCCATCAAGGCTGTCTACCGACCCTGTCACCGTCTTGTGACACCTTTGGCTGTCAGTATAACTTCCTCCTAAGGGGCACCCATTTTCAGACACGTTGTCCCTAAATACGGCAAGAGCGACTATAGAAGTTTTTGGGGGTTGGTCTATGGGGCATTCCTCTGCAGGCTTCATTAGTTTGTTTGAAATTTCCAAAGGTTTCAGAGGATGAGAAGGTGTATACGGTGTACCAGGTTTGATTAAGGACACTTCAGGTGTTTCTACTTCTAATACCTCTAACCTATGCTTATTCTTAAGATATTTTCTTGAAAACCTGTTGACTTTAGAGGTTTGGGGTTGTAACAGAGCTTCCGCAACCGACGTCGCAGTTGGCTGGTCCTTAGAGAGCACTGGGGTAGAGGGATGATTCCCTTGCTTAGCAACATTTTTTAAAGATAGATCTAAAGGAGTCGTCAGGGGTTCAGGGACCACAGGTTTCTTGCCGAGGTCAGAAGGGTCTGCTTGGGACACAGGGAGCATCTTCTTCTTGTGGTTTAAAGGACCTGTTTGGGTTTACGGGGTTCAGCTGCTTTTTCTTAAGGGATGGTTTGCCCGAGATGAGCTTCCCTTTTGAGGCCTTGAGAGGTTTCATATACGCTGTTGCGCTTTTACACAGAACAGGCCTTACATTGTCAATGGCTGTGAGCACTGCTCTGCTGTTGACGCCCTCCCCGCGCAAAATAGACAATCCTGTAGGGGTGTTAAGCATGTTGGTGATTGGTTTAATTTTGCGTTTCAAAGCTGTCCCTGTTCTCTGTTGCATATGTTTGTAATAAGAGCAGAGCTTATCCTGGCGAACACGCCTACTCACACCTTTTGCTGCAGGCCCAGTGTTCAGGACACTGTTATATCCCCCAGCGGTTTTGTGGCCCCCTTAGCCTTATGCGTATCTTCGTTGATGTTCTTTTGAGCAGCTCCTTGAAATGTAACATAAAAAAATATATATTAGAAACACGCAGGAACCTTGTATAAGATGCTTACACTACCCGCCGTAGGACCACAGGTACTAAAGGGGGCTGTGGCCCTGTTGATTAAGAGCATAAAACCCTGAGAGTTCGTTTTTCACACTCTTTTGTAAAAGCACACCTTTTAGATGAGTTTTCCCAGATCCTTTCTTTGTCACAGCTCCGTCTTTCGATGCTGTACATTTCCTTTTCACAGGTCTCTCTTTTGGGCATTGCGGTGTCTCTTGCACTATCACGGTGTCCTGGCATGACTCCGAGGACCATGTAAAGAAAAAAAAAATCACATTTGTAGTATAAACCAGACCTTAGCAGACCCCTATGAGGAGCGTTCCTATAGTTCACAGGGGTGTTTTTTTGGGGGGGAGGGGTGTGGGGGCCTAGACACTCCCAAGTCTTAGAATGTTTAAAGAACCACAGCCTTTTTGATTTACCTGTAAGAACAGGGTTATCCTGTGCACGCAGCGACGCGTCTTGAGCCCTCATGCGGCATTGTAGATCATTAAGAATCCTTTGAATTTTGGGATCCAAACCTATAAAACCACACATAAAGGAGAACCCATTAGAAAATCAGAGCTTCTAAGATACAGGTGTATGAGACTACTCAAAACTATATGTCTCTCAATGCATATACCTGTCTCTAGGGCTTGCATTTTAGAGTCTGTGAGGATTAATTCCGACAGGTTCTGAGTCTGAGTTATATAAAAAGAAAAAGACATAAAAAAAAATCGAAATTGAAAACAAAACATATGCATTTATGGCTATGTACACATTCTTTACAGCATGGGTATTTGATGCACCCTCAAAGCATCCGCTATACAAAATCATATATCCCACTCTAGAATGTGTATTAATCATCAGAGTTACGCTGACATTCACTTATTTATTTTTATTTTAACCTGTAAGCAGAGGCAACATTTATTGGGGTACCTGATGCCTTTATAATAAATAAGCCCTTAAGCTTTGGGCGGCCATTCATGTTTTGAAAAAAAAACAAGATATATGTATATATGGTTCGAGATATATATATATATATATATATATATATATATATATATATATATATATATATATATATGTATATATATATATATATTTTTTTTTTTTACATGTAATGTTTCTGACAATGTGTCCTGCTATATGATGCAACAAGTAACACCATCAGGACTATTGGCTTTGTCACTGAATGTTAGTTGTATCAGATGGGGCTATTGACTTTTACACTGGTTGCTATTTGTATGAGGTAGAACTATTGGCTTTGTTACTTGCTGTTATTTGCTTATGGTAAATAAGCAGCAAGTTAGGCGTGCATATAATATTGAAAAAAGCTTCCATTTACACCCTAGTGACACCACGACAATACTACCTCACTGGGGAATCCTTACAAGGAGCTCCCCTCTCCGTGAAGGCCTCTGCAGGAACCGCCCCTTCAGTGATGTCAGGGGAGCCCATTGACATCACTGAAGGGGCGTGTCCTACTGCAGCAGCCACGGTGGGGAAGCTCCCTGCACCAGCCATCGGGATCCTCGTGGGAGCCTTGAAATCGCTGCCATACACTCTAGAGCAGCGCCTATGGTAAGCGGGCTCTGGGGCATTTTTTTTTATGGCTTGTGGCCTCGCGCCCCACCCAATCACTAGGGCTTAGAAGCCCGCACACCGCTGCACAAACCACCCGGAGCCCTGCATGCTTGTGGAACACATTAACACTCTTTCGTTATACTCTCATACCAGTCCAAAACGGGGAGTAAATGAAGACACGTGCAAGTTTGAAATATTTATTTCTAATGCTGTGTTCTCAGGCGCAGTATCTTAGCTAATACAAGCAGATATATTATAAGCAACAAGATTATCAGCATAGTTAGTATTCCATAAAATACAAAGGGAGAAAGCATGTTAAAATGCTAAATGGAAATAGGCTAGATTCCACCTAGATATCAAACTCCCTTGCTAGTAGGGTATTTTATATCTACAGAAGGTCTCTTGGGTTTACAAGGGCGGCCCCATACCTCTGGCCAAGTAGAAATGGATCACATAATTTTCTACACCGGCTCTCTGCATGCAAATTTTCTCCAAGTGTGAGAGCATGTCTGCGCAGTGGATTATTAAACGCGCCAAAATCAGAGGTGGCCACTGTGTTGAAATAACCTTGAAGGCCTTGGCACTCACTGTTCAGACAAAGCTTACCAAGCAAGGCTGCTACTATAGGAAAACATATTATTCTTGTGTGAAGCAAAACAGTCTCCTAGACTCTAAACATTTCTAATAATGTGTGCCGTGTGCAAAGGCAGCAGAAAGGAAAAATGGCGTTTAAACTTCTAATAAGCTCATGCTAACTTAACACAGTGTAAATGCAAGGCTCATCCCCATGACACCCTCCCTTGATCCGAGCACGGATGAGACAAAGGGCAAATTTGGAAATCAGAGATCAAGAACAACTGTCAGAACCAAGTTCAAATTGCCACAGGGAAAAAACGGGAACAAAAAACTCCATAATTTGAATGTACTTCTAGCCATGGACATAATGAAGTCAATATGTCTGGGCAGAAAAAAATGAAGCTGAGAGAAAAGAAGATAAAAAATATCCGATGTCCAGCTTGTTACCTCGGTCATGGAAGAGAGAGAAGCGATGAAACATCTCAATCCAACAATGTATATGCAAAATACGTAGCAGCAGCCTCCAATAGGAAGTCACTGTTCTCATCCGAAAAGATGTCAGCCATCCAATTTAGCAAAGGGAAAGAACATACATGTTCTTCAATTACCGGAGCCTCTAGCACCATCAGAGGACAACTCAGTGTTTCTTCAATGAAGCTGCGTGCCAAGAAATCTTGCGCCGCTGCGAAAACATTCCAATGTACCAGGACTCCATGCATCGCTGTAAAAGCCATAATCCCTCCGCCAGAACAAAGCAATTCATGAGCAACTAAGGGGCTCATAAGCTGATCCTAATCCGCATTGGGAGACACCGTGTTGCAGAGACACAAATCCAGGGCACAGTCGAAATCGCAACTCAGACAATAAAAGACAGGCTGGACGTATGTAAAGTAGGAAAATCGAAACGATAATCCATAAGCCGTACTCAATGTAGCAAGAGGCAACTCTCCATAATACTCAAGCATTCGGCTGCGGAGCAGCAGCAGTTGTGACAGATCTTCTTGCAATACAGGATGTACATACATTTTGAAATAAACAAAACAGCAGAAGTACTCCTGCAACCAGAGCCAGCATTAAGGGAAATCCACCAAACAGGCTGGAAAAAATGGAATGAAGAAATGCCGGGAACACACCAAATATAGTTTGAAAAGAAGTCACAAGGCCACTGCTAACAACTTTAAAAAAGTGAGCCAGCCCTGTGGTGGAAGATGCATTAAATATAGTGTGAATTAACTCACCGAAATGCAAGGGCAAATCAGTATTTAATAAAGCATGCACCTCCGTGCGGGTGCTTACCACGTGAAGGACGAATGTTTCACGAGCAGATGTGAGGCCAACTTCCTTCTGGGACAATAGAGCTCTTATGCGACTCATCTTGTTGAACTCTGCTTTCAAGGTCAGAATCGTCGGCCAGATGGAAACATCAAGCTTCCCATGCGAAGGAGGGAACATTACATTTTTACAGCAAACCACACGCTCACTGATGGTAACCACGTAAGGAATTCCTGCTACCATCCCACAACAATCTTCATTATTTAAAATTAAATATCTCCTGTTTGCAGTAATGTGAATGTTGGTATGATAGCAGGTGCTGGTGTACCTTTCAAAATCCAGGCTAAATTCGGCTCGTTCTGGTTACAAGAGCCATGCAATTGGATATTCCTACAGATTAATGAGTGATCTGGTGTTGTAGTACAATCCTCACCATTCAAGTAAACCTCTTTTCCCTCCCTAAGGCATCTATAGGTAAATGGTAGCGACCAAGCCTCATGGAGATAAGCGATGCTCAGAGATTCATATCTGCCAATTGCATAGTACCTCATACAGGCTTCGAATTTGAAAACGGGAAAAGGTAGAGTTATTAAGCAGTGGATAAGCCACATTGCCGAATTGGTATCAGACACGGAAAATGGTAACGGTTCTAACTTTTCAATGTGTAACATAGAAAAAGTTGCATCTTTCATTGACGTAAAACGTTGTTTTCGCAGTCAAATTAAATGGGGCAAATAATGATGACATATTCATGTAGTGCCATGGCACTTTTCCAGCTTTTAAGGTTTGCAAGGTCCATGCAAACTGCATAATAGAACGCAATTGATTTTGCCCATGGTACAAAACAGACACTGCATCTTGCACAATGTCAACAACAGATGACACAACATTATCTAACGTGTAAATGCGGGAAGAAAGCTTGTTAATGCTGTGATCTACAACTGCTAGCACTTTTTGTAAATTTGCTTGATCTATATCTCTAATGCGGGAAGCCACCTCAATCTGGGACAGTTTCCAGACTTCGTTGTAAATAGCAGATATCCATCTTTTAGATCTGCCGGAAGCCGGGCCTTTTACAAAATCATTCAGATCAACATCGTCAGTCAATTTGGATAAATGCATCTTAACTGATGCCAAAGTGGAATGTTTGAGCCAACTCTGGCATAATTTTCCCACAGAATAGGTAGTCACAGAATGGCCACTTTTAAAACGGGGATCCACCCTGACCTGTGTGTAGCCTGGAGCTAAACCCAGAAAACGATGCTGGCAAGAATCAGCACTTCTGTGCCACAGCAGCCAACCCTTAGGATCCAAACTGGATATGTTAAAGGAAGAATTCAGTAACAGAGTCTGTAATTCTCTGATGGAAAACTTTGTATTATTATTCCAACCGGAATATTCTTCTGATTCAGGAAAAGAAGGACCATTTAATTTTTTAGTGGTAGCCAATCCAAAGCAAGTTGTTTGTGAAATTGTAGAATTCAAAAACAACATATGGTTCGGGACGAGGCATGCACGATGCAAAGCCTCAGTGCCTTGCACTTGCCAACTTTTAGAACCCCAAACAGATTTAAGATCAATAATATCTTTCCACAGCTTGTAGCCTCCAACAGCCAATTGGTCTAAAAAGGACTTCGAATACAATAATTTTGTGTGGGTAAGTCTAACCTTGGAGATGGACTTATATATATATATATTTTTACATGTAATGTTTCTGACAATGTGTCCTGCTATATGATGCAACAAGTAACACCATCAGGACTATTGGCTTTGTCACTGAATGTTAGTTGTATCAGATGGGGCTATTGACTTTTACACTGGTTGCTATTTGTATGAGGTAGAACTATTGGCTTTGTTACTTGCTGTTATTTGCTTATGGTAAATAAGCAGCAAGTTAGGCGTGTATATAATATTGAAAAAAGCTTCCATTTACACCCTAGTGACACCACGACAATACTACCTCACTGGGGAATCCTTACAAGGAGCTCCCCTCTCCGTGAAGGCCTCTGCAGGAACCGCCCCTTCAGTGATGTCAGGGGAGCCCATTGACATCACTGAAGGGGCGTGTCCTACTGCAGCAGCCACGGTGGGGAAGCTCCCTGCACCAGCCATCGGGATCCTCGTGGGAGCCTTGAAATCGCTGCCATACACTCTAGAGCAGCGCCTATGGTAAGCGGGCTCTGGGGCATTTTTTTTTATGGCTTGTGGCCTCGCGCCCCACCCAATCACTAGGGCTTAGAAGCCCGCACACCGCTGCACAAACCACCCGGAGCCCTGCATGCTTGTGGAACACATTAACACTCTTTCGTTATACTCTCATACCAGTCCAAAACGGGGAGTAAATGAAGACATGTGCAAGTTTGAAATATTTATTTCTAATGCTGTGTTCTCAGGCACAGTATCTTAGCTAATACAAGCAGATATATTATAAGCAACAAGATTATCAGCATAGTTAGTATTCCATAAAATACAAAGGGAGAAAGCATGTTAAAATGCTAAATGGAAATAGGCTAGATTCCACCTAGATATCAAACTCCCTTGCTAGTAGGGTATTTTATATCTACAGAAGGTCTCTTGGGTTTACAAGGGCGGCCCCATACCTCTGGCCAAGTAGAAATGGATCACATAATTTTCTACACCGGCTCTCTGCATGCAAATTTTCTCCAAGTGTGAGAGCATGTCTGCGCAGTGGATTATTAAACGCGCCAAAATCAGAGGTGGCCACTGTGTTGAAATAACCTTGAAGGCCTTGGCACTCACTGTTCAGACAAAGCTTACCAAGCAAGGCTGCTACTATAGGAAAACATATTATTCTTGTGTGAAGCAAAACAGTCTCCTAGACTCTAAACATTTCTAATAATGTGTGCCGTGTGCAAAGGCAGCAGAAAGGAAAAATGGCGTTTAAACTTCTAATAAGCTCATGCTAACTTAACACAGTGTAAATGCAAGGCTCATCCCCATGACACCCTCCCTTGATCCGAGCACGGATGAGACAAAGGGCAAATTTGGAAATCAGAGATCAAGAACAACTGTCAGAACCAAGTTCAAATTGCCACAGGGAAAAAACGGGAACAAAAAACTCCATAATTTGAATGTACTTCTAGCCATGGACATAATGAAGTCAATATGTCTGGGCAGAAAAAAATGAAGCTGAGAGAAAAGAAGATAAAAAATATCCGATGTCCAGCTTGTTACCTCGGTCATGGAAGAGAGAGAAGCGATGAAACATCTCAATCCAACAATGTATATGCAAAATACGTAGCAGCAGCCTCCAATAGGAAGTCACTGTTCTCATCCGAAAAGATGTCAGCCATCCAATTTAGCAAAGGGAAAGAACATACATGTTCTTCAATTACCGGAGCCTCTAGCACCATCAGAGGACAACTCAGTGTTTCTTCAATGAAGCTGCGTGCCAAGAAATCTTGCGCCGCTGCGAAAACATTCCAATGTACCAGGACTCCATGCATCGCTGTAAAAGCCATAATCCCTCCGCCAGAACAAAGCAATTCATGAGCAACTAAGGGGCTCATAAGCTGATCCTAATCCGCATTGGGAGACACCGTGTTGCAGAGACACAAATCCAGGGCACAGTCGAAATCGCAACTCAGACAATAAAAGACAGGCTGGACGTATGTAAAGTAGGAAAATCGAAACGATAATCCATAAGCCGTACTCAATGTAGCAAGAGGCAACTCTCCATAATACTCAAGCATTCGGCTGCGGAGCAGCAGCAGTTGTGACAGATCTTCTTGCAATACAGGATGTACATACATTTTGAAATAAACAAAACAGCAGAAGTACTCCTGCAACCAGAGCCAGCATTAAGGGAAATCCACCAAACAGGCTGGAGAAAATGGAATGAAGAAATGCCGGGAACACACCAAATATAGTTTGAAAAGAAGTCACAAGGCCACTGCTAACAACTTTAAAAAAGTGAGCCAGCCCTGTGGTGGAAGATGCATTAAATATAGTGTGAATTAACTCACCGAAATGCAAGGGCAAATCAGTATTTAATAAAGCATGCACCTCCGTGCGGGTGCTTACCACGTGAAGGACGAATGTTTCACGAGCAGATGTGAGGCCAACTTCCTTCTGGGACAATAGAGCTCTTATGCGACTCATCTTGTTGAACTCTGCTTTCAAGGTCAGAATCGTCGGCCAGATGGAAACATCAAGCTTCCCATGCGAAGGAGGGAACATTACATTTTTACAGCAAACCACACGCTCACTGATGGTAACCACGTAAGGAATTCCTGCTACCATCCCACAACAATCTTTATTATTTAAAATTAAATATCTCCTGTTTGCAGTAATGTGAATGTTGGTATGATAGCAGGTGCTGGTGTACCTTTCAAAATCCAGGCTAAATTCGGCTCGTTCTGGTTACAAGAGCCATGCAATTGGATATTCCTACAGATTAATGAGTGATCTGGTGTTGTAGTACAATCCTCACCATTCAAGTAAACCTCTTTTCCCTCCCTAAGGCATCTATAGGTAAATGGTAGCGACCAAGCCTCATGGAGATAAGCGATGCTCAGAGTTTCATATCTGCCAATTGCATAGTACCTCATACAGGCTTCGAATTTGAAAACGGGAAAAGGTAGAGTTATTAAGCAGTGGATAAGCCACATTGCCGAATTGGTATCAGACACGGAAAATGGTAACGGTTCTAACTTTTCAATGTGTAACATAGAAAAAGTTGCATCTTTCATTGACGTAAAACGTTGTTTTCGCAGTCAAATTAAATGGGGCAAATAATGATGACATATTCATGTAGTGCCATGGCACTTTTCCAGCTTTTAAGGTTTGCAAGGTCCATGCAAACTGCATAATAGAACGCAATTGATTTTGCCCATGGTACAAAACAGACACTGCATCTTGCACAATGTCAACAACAGATGACACAACATTATCTAACATGTAAATGCGGGAAGAAAGCTTGTTAATGCTGTGATCTACAACTGCTAGCACTTTTTGTAAATTTGCTTGATCTATATCTCTAATGCGGGAAGCCACCTCAATCTGGGACAGTTTCCAGACTTCGTTGTAAATAGCAGATATCCATCTTTTAGATCTGCCGGAAGCCGGGCCTTTTACAAAATCATTCAGATCAACATCGTCAGTCAATTTGGATAAATGCATCTTAACTGATGCCAAAGTGGAATGTTTGAGCCAACTCTGGCATAATTTTCCCACAGAATAGGTAGTCACAGAATGGCCACTTTTAAAACGGGGATCCACCCTGACCTGTGTGTAGCCTGGAGCTAAACCCAGAAAACGATGCTGGCAAGAATCAGCACTTCTGTGCCACAGCAGCCAACCCTTAGGATCCAAACTGGATATGTTAAAGGAAGAATTCAGTAACAGAGTCTGTAATTCTCTGATGGAAAACTTTGTATTATTATTCCAACCGGAATATTCTTCTGATTCAGGAAAAGAAGGACCATTTAATTTTTTAGTGGTAGCCAATCCAAAGCAAGTTGTTTGTGAAATTGTAGAATTCAAAAACAACATATGGTTCGGGACGAGGCATGCACGATGCAAAGCCTCAGTGCCTTGCACTTGCCAACTTTTAGAACCCCAAACAGATTTAAGATCAATAATATCTTTCCACAGCTTGTAGCCTCCAACAGCCAATTGGTCTAAAAAGGACTTCGAATACAATAATTTTGTGTGGGTAAGTCTAACCTTGGAGATGGACTTTTCAGTCATTTTAAAATAAAATGCATTGGGATTTGACTGATTAAAATCAGTAAAATAAGTGAACCTCTTTAAAAAAGAAGTGGAACTGCCTTGGACAGGAGCGGGACAATGCTCCCATTGTGTATAATGACCAGTATTACTCCTCGTATTTGCTTTATGCAGGTAGTGATTGCCAAAATGTTGATAACAAAACAAATCACCATAATTTGCGGAATCTAGATACAAATCTTCAGCATCAAAGGCAGCATAATATTTCAAATCAGAAAACAAAGCTTCTACGGCTGAACATCCCAATCATCAGAACGTATATTTTGTTTAATTACATCCCCATAGAAACTCTTAGGAGATTTGGGACATTTATAACCTCAGTGGGCCCATGGATTTGAAATCTAATAGCATCCCACACAATCCCATCTAAGACGGGCCAAGCAGTGATATTAACAAAAGCCAGGTCCCTCTTCAATCTATTTGATGAGGAATGGGGAGCAAATGTTCTATTAATATGTCGAATGCATGTTCTTTCTTCAACATAGTGTCCTTTGACAAGGTGGAAAAAATACACCACAAATCCAATAGACATGAACAGGTAAAGCGAAAAAAGCACCAACCAAATGTAGGTCCAAGTAGGAATCAAAAAATGTTTTTTAAACAGCTTTGCAAGAAGAGAAATCTTGGAAGGGTCTTCGATATGTGAGAGTCAGTGTCAAATGACAATCTGCATTCTGTAGCCAAACAAGTTTGCAAATCAGGCATCGATAAGTCAGTGGGGTAAGTATATTCAGTCTCATCAAGGTGAGCACCAGGTAGTGAACTCAATAAAGGAAATGAAACTGCAGGCATCTCGAGGGCAACATCAGGCCTGGGGTTAGGAGCCGGGCCCAAACAGAATTTCTCAAAATCGATGGACATGAGACTGCCGGAGTCATACTAAGAAGAATCGGCCACTCTGTGTAGTTTGACATTGTCAATGGAGATATACCTTTTATCTTTATGACCTGGAAGTGGTGGTAAAATGACTGTTCTTGTGCCCCTCACGCCAAGCACTGGAACTGAAGCTCGATATGAGGGACCACATTCCTTCTTGTTTTCGATCTTCTCTCGAACCAGTTCTCCAACTTAGGGGGAAGCCAGCCAACTGCCGGAATCTGCAACGCAGCCTCAGATGTGGAGGGCAAGTGTTCCTTTGCAAGACTGTCTCTCGTCTTTTGTAGATCCTGTAAAACATTGCAATGTTCATCTACGTCAAAGGAGGCAGCAACTGCCACCTGGTCTAGACCATCAGGGTCCGGGACAAACATCTTGATACCAAAGAGCATTTCGTATGGGGTCCGCCCACCAAGAGACCTTCTAGGGAGATTGTTAAGGGCACGCTGCACGCTATTGAGGTGGGTCAGCAAGTTTCTGCCAGTGCCTATAACCCTAGCTGTCAAAAACTGCTTTAAGTCGCGGTTCATTCATTCCACAACACAATTACCCTCAGGTCTGTATGGAGAGGAAAACATGACTTGGACCCCAACGAAGTCATGGCATCCCTATACGCCTTAGAGGCGAAAGCAGGACCCTGATCCGAATTGAAGGTGCCATAGGCAAAAAACCCCTACAAAGACACGCAAGTCTCTTATGACAGTCCGTGAATCAGCGCTGCGGTGTGGCCACACCCACACAAAGCGTGTGCATGATTCAACTGCTACTAGGATGTACGTATACGCAGTATCAGAAGAAAAAGGACCGCAGTGATTTAAGTAAACACAACCAAGTGGCTTATTAGAAATGTACAACTGTGTCTGGGGGGGACGCGCAGCTGTCGAAGGTTTAATCTGCTGGCAAATGTCATATTGAAGGACATATTCAGGCATCTGTTTGTACAGTCCCCGCCACCAGAAACGTTATTGTAACTGAGATACAGTAGCCGAAACGCCTGCATGCGCAGACGGAACACCTTCATGGGCAGCTGTAATCAGTGTGGACCTGCGGTCCGCGTTGTGAATTAACTTTTCACCAACGTCCGGTAGTTTCACATAAGGAACTTTATCAGGACTTAAGTGGTATGAATACTTTGAAGGGAAACCCCTTAGGATATTTATTTCCCTTCTCAGTCGCGGCTACAGCCGCCAAGATATCATCATCAATCTTACTTTTGGAACGTGTAACTGCTGCAACCAAATATGTCGATACTTCTGATTTTGCGGCCTCATCGGCCAAACTATTGCCAACATTGTGAACTCCCATGCTCTGATGACCGAGAGTGTGAATTACATACACGAGTGGCAACTGCTCTTTAAGCTCAGCCACTCGGACCCAGATTATTTTATGTTTTATTGTGCTATCTTTGGAGTCCCGAAAATCATTCTGAATCCAAAAGAACAGGTTCTCATTGTAAGACTGTACACAGTAGTAAGAATCACTCACAATAAGATTCGTCACACTAGGATCAGCGTACTCCAATGCAAGCATCAGAGCACGGAGCTCTGCCAGTTGTTCGGTACAGTGCCCTAAAGTCTGCGTGTGCACGACTTTGGACTTGAATTCATGATTCACCATGGTACCTACCACAATTTCGCAAGCGGAAACGTATGCATGCTTAGACCCATGCGCAACTTGCGCTGAACCATCAGTGTAAATGATGCAATGGAAATCCTCCAAAGAAGGCATAGTCAATGGTGCAGGATGAACAAATTCATACTGCAAAAACTCTTGTGAGTGTACGGAGGCATCAAAAAGAAACGTGACATCCGAAGACGTCAAAGATGCTGCCCATTGTATCCACCATGGGCGCAAAGCTTTAGAATTTGGTACACTGGCCTTCGTCACTGCTGAACACAATTTTGCTGGCTTTTAGAACTTTGTGCACTTTTGCGCTGCTAAACAGTGCTAAAGTGCTTGCGCTCTCTCCTTAAAACATGGTTAAAGTGGTAAACGCCTGATTGATACATTCATTTTCTCATAAGTCTCCATTATGTGGTACTACATGTACACTGGGCCTGTAAACCAAATGCTAATAGTGGGCTGCATTACTCATTGTGCCGCCCACTAAAGTAGCCATTTTAAAACATCTCAAGCCTGGCATTGGAGCCTGTAGTGCAGTTTTAAACTGCCATTTCAAACTGACAAAATAAATCTTTTTCTAGGCCTAAATCGTCCATTTTAAAACTTAGAAGTGACCCCTGAGCTAGGCCATAACCACCCCAAGGGCAGGTTTAATGGCATCTTAAAAGTATGACATGAGTGTTTAAGTTTTATCTATCCTGGCAGTGAAAATCTCCTAACTTAATTTTTCACTGTTTCTCTATATCTCTAATAGATTAGCAGTGGGTTGCCTTATTACACTTAATGTGTTAACGTCAGACTGGAAGCAGGTAGAGATATCGTGTTAGCATTCAAATGAATTGTCATTTAAAATCCAATTTAATAATACGTCTGATCTTAACAAACTCTTCTGAAAATGCAACTTTGACAAAGTTGGAATTTTCTTGCCCAAACCAACTTGGCACTTCTGCGAGTGGACTGGAACACATGCCTGGGAATGGCTCTGCTGTTGGAGTTGGCGCATTGCTTCCAGACAGTGAGAGAAAAGAAGCCTAGGTATGAGGGCAGAGGGTCTTCCTGAGAGACTGTCTGAGAGGGGATGTATCCTGCCCTAATTATATTTCAAAGGGCCCTCTCTAGCCACACATACAAAGGAACCTGACACCAGGCCTGCCCTGCCTTGTGTCATTCTAGACAGTTTGGAGCCAAACCAAGGCAGAGAACTGACCAGAACCTGTTTTGGGGTAGGTCAGGGGATTTCACCATTCAAAGGCTGGCACCAGGTGTAAAAATGGGACCTTCAGAAGCTACCATCAGAACACTCATGGACCTGTGGGAGATTCAGATGAAGGACTACCCTGCTGCCAGAAGAACTGTGCTGCTGTTTGAAGGACTGCCTTGCAGTCTGAAGAAGGAAGATTGAACCTGCTTGACTTGATTCCAGGCTACCCAGAGGGACTTCAAAGGTCAGTTTGCTGAGCTCTTCTGTTAGCTACAGGGACCCAGCAAGCTTTTTGTCCAGAGGCCTCCCTTCAACTGCCCAGCTTACCAGCATCAACTTGACCTGCCAGAGCTCTGCTACTGGCTTCTCCTGGAGTGCGTCCCTAAGTGGTGCTTCCTAGGTCCTTGACCCTTGGCTAGCATCAATATTGGGCCCAGTCCCATAACCTCTAATGTTCCCCAAAGATATCTCCAACACACCCGGTCAAAGGCTTTAGCAGCGTCGATTGCAACTACTGCTAATGGATCAGACTTAGCTATTGCAAGATCAATATTGCCTATAAGGAGCTGGGTTTGTTCTGATCTTGATTAATTAAGTTGGATGCCAATTTCGCCAATCTCCCTGCTAAAATGGCCATAAAGATCTTGTAATCGTAACCCCCCCAGATAAAGAAGACTGGCTTAGAGTAGCAGTTAATATGTCAAGATTGGAATTAGACACTGGAAACGACGACCCCCCTAACATATGGCAGCCCTTCACAAGATGGGCACGACAAAGACATCTGATTATTTAACTAAAGTCCCATGGCTGAAGACGGCTGGAATGCCAGAAACCGGTCCTCGGAAGCTTGTTTCCGTTCCGGGGAAGACATGGCTTGGCAGTTCGGGCTGGACTGTTCCCATGAGGCACAGGGTCAGACTGATTTGCATATAGCCATGTCTGAACTGGGGTGGCAGAGTGGGCTACAGAACGGTGATGGATTAAATCCAGATCTTTTGACTGGGTGTGAGTGTTTGATTGATTCAGATGCTCCGTCCATCACCACCCCCTTTTGTACTGCTTTTGACCCCCATAAGTGTGACAGGGTATGCTCAGACGTGAGTCCCTTGCTCACTTTGCCACTGGATTCAAGCAAGCCGGGCGGAAGACGGCTAGAATGCCAGAAACTGGTCCTCGGAAGCTTGTTTCCGGTCCAGGGAAGACATGGCTTGGCAGTTCGGGCTGGACTGTTCCCATGAGGCACAGGGTCAGACTGATTTGCATATAGCCATGTCTGAACTGGGGTGGCAGAGTGGGCTAAAGAACGGTGATGGATTAAACCCAGATATTTTGACTGGGTGTGAGTGTTTGATTGATTCAGATGCTCCGTCCATCACCACCCCCTTTTGTACACATGAAAAGGGGCATATGCTAAACCCTATTTTTAAAAATGACCCAAAGATCCAGTTTCTCAGCCTGGTCCCAGTCCCATGGTCCAACCTCCACTTTATCCCCTTCCTTTACACTAAACCACCTAGGCAGATTAGGTCAGGTGGTGACTTAAGGTCGGGCAGGAAGTGGCCAAGGGTTGTTTCAGAGAAATGGATCAACTTCCTAAAGTCTGGCCCACCATTTCTAAAAGATGATCCCAACGAGGCCCACTTATGCTGGGCGGACTGGATCAAGGACTCAGTGGAAAAATGCTTTAGGATTCCTAATATGAAAACAATGTCATCACAGAAGAGCACCCTTTGTTCAACTGCCGCTTAGCGTCCCAAAAGAAAATATCTAAGAGACTAGAAAGGAACTGGAGGAAGGCTTATGCCCTGAACTTAAGACACTGTACTAAAACACGATCAGACAATATCACAATGATATTAAGGAAGCTCAGTCCCAAAACAATGTAGAAAGGATCAATATGGCCGCCGACTCCCCCAAAGAGCTTTTCAAAATCGTAAAGTCCCTTACTACAATAGAACAGAGCTCATCCTCCCGACAATCCTCTGAAGAGAGGTACAACGAGTTTGTCACTGTTTTTAAGAATAAAATGGAAATAATCTACAATTCACTGCACTTGAACCCTTTGGTTGACTCTTAAGTCATGCTGGAAATCTCTGATAGCAAGATATTCCAGATCTATTGTAGGAAAGTGGTTTTCTGTTGCAGTAACCCCCCCACTTTTTGCCAGACTACTGATGCACTTTTCCTTGTGGACCCTGGGTCCCTGCCAATCAGGTTCACAGGGCCTGTGTTCTCCACCCAAAAACGAACCCAATTGGCATCTCTGGCCACAGGTCAGCCCCTGGTAAGTGGTACCACAGGTCCCCCGGGCACTGTGACCAGGGAAGACCTCTAAGGGCTGCAGCACTTATTGTGCCACCCTTAGAGACCCTGTACCCGGACACTCACACACTGCCTTGGCAGGCTGCATGTCTTGGTGCAAAACAAAGTGAAGAGTCCACATGGCACACATCCCTGTGTGAAAAAAAATTCATTGGGGCATGAGTATTTCATTGCAAAAATCATTGGTTTCATTTTGAAAAGAAATTGCAAAAAAGTGAATATATATTGTGTTTATCTATAATCTGTATTGCACGCAGTGATTCAAGCAAATACTATGCTTGAGTTTTTTTCACATTTCCTTATGTGGGACGGGCAGCCCATAGATCTCTGCGTAGCACACTCAGCGTGTCTAGTATGAAACTTTGCAATAGCCTTCTATGTTTGTTATTTAAACCGAGGTGTCCCCATTCATTTTCTCACTAGTTTACACATCCCTGTGTGCTGTGCCTACAAAACACTGCCCAGGCATACATCAGTCACCCCTCTAACTGGGTGTCCTATGCCAGTGGTGAGGGTATAGGTGCATGAGCCCTGTACCCTGGTCCATTCCTGGGCACTATAAGTGCAGTGCTGCATTAAGAGTATATGGCGCTGGGAGTTTGTCATTACGAACTCCACAGCACCATAATGGCTGCACTGAAGACTGGGAAGTTTGGTATCAAACTTCTCAGCACATTAAACCAACACTGATGCCAGTGTGGGATTTAATGTAAAATGCATGACAGAGGGCATCTTAGAGATTCCCCCTGAAACTCGACCAACTCCTAGTGACCAGACTGAGTGGCTGCCTAGGCTGCCACCAACAGACACGTTTCTGGACCCCTGGGTCGAGAGCTGGCTGAAATAATGCCTGAAACAATGAATGCACATCCTGGGACGAGGTGCCAAACCTGAAACAATGGGGGCCTGAAACAATGCATATCCTGGGACGAGGTGCCAAGCCGCCTCCCCCAGGATGGGCAGGTTTCACGAAGGAGACACTTCAAAGGCATACCGCCTTTGTGAGACTCTCCAGACCACTTGCTATACTCAGCAACTGGTCCCCCCTGGTTCTACCCCACCACTTTGGGCAGGAGAACCAGCGGCAAAAACAAGTGAGGAAGAGAGGTGTGCCCACCTCTGCCAACTCCACCGCTAAGGTGGGGGAGGTGAGGTGAAGCACAACCTCGAGACCCCGCCATCTTGAGGATGGGGGGACCCAGCCAACCAGGGACAGGCTCCTGCCCCGTTCACACTGGAGAGTGGCAGAATAGGGAGTCTACCCACCCCAGGGAAGGGACCCATTGGTTCCTACCCTTTACCTACCTGTAATGCCCCTAAATTTAGTATTTAGGGGCACCCTGAACCTTCCTTCCTTAGATCCAGCAACCACAAGAAAAGAAGGAGAAGAAGGGCGAGAACAGTGCAGAGCTAACAAGAGGATGACTCCCACTGACTTGGCCACAGCCCTACAGGCCTGTCTCCCCTCTAACCTGCTCCTGCAAAACCCCGGTGTGTCCAGCGGCCAGCAACCTCAAAAACCCCGAAGGACCTGCCTGCATTCACTTTCAAAACTGTTTCTCCTGTGAACACCGGACGTGTTTGAACTGCAGCTTCTGGTGCCAGCCAGGAACCGCAAATCCAGCCCACTCTGCACCCGCCAAGCCCAGACAGAGTTTGAGTGAACAAACACCACAAGGAGGTCCCCCTGGCAATCCTGACCTGAGATCTGGTGACCCCTGACCTGCCTCAAGCCTCCAGATGACGCCTGTAGCCTCAATCCAGAGGACCCCTCCTACCACGACCAGAGCGGGTAAGAAAATCCGACATCCCAAGGCACCCCTGTACCCGACGCCCAACGGCCTTGTGTGCCCAATCCAGTGGTGCCTAACCAACCCTCTACAGCTCTACTTACCACTCGAAGTATTGGTCGCTTTAGGAAGATCCTCGTCCCCGAGCCTGCAGTGCTTCTTTGTCCCGGAGAATCTCCATTGAAATCAACAGAGCACCCAACCTCAAAACAGCACCCTGCACCCGGCCGCCCTAGTGCAGTTGAGGGTGCCCCTTCTGTGCTAATATAGCCCCAACTTGCCCTGAGCCTAACCCTAGGAGCTTTGCTCCCACAAACCTGTGGCCTGCTTGCCAGTAGCCAGTAGCCACCAACCGGAGTCCCCCTCTCCTCCATAGGATAACATTGGACCTCAACACTCTGCACACGGCTGCCCGAGTGCCGCTGAGGGTGTAACAACAGTGCATCACTGACCCTGGGAGACCCCTGAGTCTAACCCCAGGACCCTAACTCCAAGGACCGCTTACCTACCTGGAAAGCCATAACCTCTTTTTCCTCATGGACCAACAGTGACACTTTTTCTCCCAAAAAGTTTCTTAGTGTCGACTTTTGAAAACTACAAATATTCCTTAAAAATCAGCTGAATAACCAAAACACATTTTCTCAACTGTTTTCAGGAAATGTCCAAGTGCTGAATCTAGAATCCAGCACTGAGTAAGAAAAAGTATTGATAACCTACCTTACCTGCTGAGTGAATTTCCTCCCATAGGATAACATTGGTGACTCTATGTGAAAAAGTTTCTAGGTGTCAACTTTTGAAATATAATAATATTCTTTAACAAGCACTGGCGTTGCCAATAGGTCTCGCATTAGGAAAGTGTGAGCTATTGGTATTGTAAATGACGATTATTTTTTTAATATGTGTTGGCATTGAAAATATATAAATTAATAGCATTGTTATTTACAAAGCCAATAGCTTACACTTTCCTAATGCGAGTCCTATTGGCTATGGGAATGCTTGTTGTTAGCCAGCAAGGACAGTGCTGTTGTGGTGCTGAGTGATGCTGTTATGGTGCTGAGTGATGTGGTGGTGTATTAGAGTGATGTGGTGGAGTCCCAGAGTGATGTGGTGGTGTCCCAGAGTGATGTGGTGGTGTCCCAGAGTGATGTGGTGGTGTCCATGAGTGATGTGGTGGTGTCCCAGAGTGATGTGGTGGTGTCCCTGAGTGGTGTGGTGGTGTCCCTGAGTGGTGTGGTGGTGTCCCTGAGTGATGTGGTGGTGTCCTTGATTGATTTTGTGGTGTACATTAGTGATGTGGTGGTCTCCCTGAGTGCTGTGTTGGTGTCCCTAAGGTCTGCGGTGGTGTCCCTGAGTGCTGTGTTGGTATCCCTGAGTGGTGTGGTGGTGTCCCTGAGTGATGTGGTGGTGTCCCTGAGTAGTTTGGTGGTGTCCCTGAGTAGTGTGGTGGTGTCCCTGAGTGTTGTGGTGGTGTCCCTGAGTGGTGTGGTGATGTCCCTGAGTGGTGTGGTTGTGTTGTTGAGTGGTGTGATGGTGTCCCTGAGTGCTGTGGTGGTGTCCCTGAGTGGTGTGGTGATGTCCCTAAGGTCTGCGGTGGTGTCCCTGAGTGCTGTGTTGGTATCCCTGAGTGGTGTGGTGGTGTCCCTGAGTGATGTGGTGGTGTCCCTGAGTAGTTTGGTGGTGTCCCTGAGTAGTGTGGTGGTGTCCCTGAGTGTTGTGGTGGTGTCCCTGAGTGATGTGGTGATGTCCCTGAGTGGTGTGGTTGTGTTGTTGAGTGGTGTGATGGTGTCCCTGAGTGCTGTGGTGGTGTCCCTTAATATTTAACACAGAAACTGTAGTAATGGCCCGGACTACATTGCAACATTCTGCTTAACAGTATCTAAGGGGATATTTTTTAAGCAAACGAGCCTGTGGACAAATATGTCAAGTAATACCATCCTAAGGGTTTCAATCTATCCATATGAGGTGCTGCGTTACTTAAAAAAGTAGACCAAATCAAGTAATGGGAATTTGGCTAACTTCAGTGGTGTGATCAGAATTTCACCCTGGCCTGATTTTATAGGAGCTGGAGTATGGCGAGATTGGAGTATGGCGAGAATGGAGTATGGCGAGAATGGAGGATGGTGAGAATTGAAAGTCAGTGAGGGACACAGTAAAAAGAGGGCAGACAAACTTTTGGGATTGTTTAAAAAACATGTTTTTTTCTTTTTTGGGCATCGGAGTTCAAGAGGCGTCAAGAGCTGCCCTTCAAGAGAAGTACATTCTATGATAGTGTGGACGAAGGGAGGTACCCCGCAGCGGATGTCGGTGCCAAGAAAGGGAGCAGGGGGTGAAAGGAATAGAATAGGCTGTGTGGAGTAGAAGTTGGCAGCGGATTTCGGAGGAGGGGAGAGGGTAGTGAGTGCGTGCGAAGAGGAGTACAGTAGAGAGAAAGGGAGTGGATGGGAGGAGGCCCCATGGAGGAGGAGGAGCGAGAGAGAGAGAGAATGGAATGTGCTTGTGAGATAAGTGCGTGTGTGCACGAGAGACAGAGCCGCTGAGAGTCTTCCAAGAGCACATGAACGCCGGTGATCAGGTCTGTCTCGTGGCCCCTTTCTTGCTGAGTAATCTTAAGAACTCTGCCTGTAATCAAAGCCTATGTCAGCATCTTTACTGCTTGAGCAATGATGAAAAAGACGAACAGATTATCACTTTTGCGCTGTGGACCCGTCTCCCACTAACTGCATGTCTGAAGTCAAGAATGTTAACACTAGTGTGGAGCCACAACCAGAACATGTAACTTATTTGCCCTTAAATTCAGAAACTGAATGTACCGGGATAGGTAAAGTGACACGTTCAACTTGTGGCTATAAGCCTGTGCAATGCCATCGCACATTGAAGCCATGGCATGCTTTTAAAACACACACAAGTGCTTGTGCCTGTTTAGAATGGATTCAAAGTAGCATTGGCGAACAGGAATGAAAACAAGAAAATACGAGAAGGGAGGGGGGAGGAGAGAGTGCGATGCGAGCAGCAGCAGGGAAGGCAATCAAGCGGAAAACGAAAGCCGCCGGGAGAGCCTGGGTCGGGAATGCGAGCGAGGGGAGGCAGGCAGATTACGAGGGAAGCCGGATGGGGGCGGGAGAGCCTGGAGGGGGAGCGTGAATGCGCGAGGGGAGGCAGGCGGATTGGGAGGGAAGCCTGATGGGGGCGGGAGAGCCTGGTGGGTGGGCGTGAATGCGAGAGAGGGGAGGTGCTGGAGAGAGAGAATGGAATGTGCTTGTGAGATAAGTGCGTGTGTGCACGAGAGACAGAGCCGCTGAGAGTCTTCCAAGAGCACATGAACGCCGGTGATGAGGTCTGTCTCGTGGCCCCTTTCTTGCTGAGTAATCTTAAGAACTCTGCCTGTAATCAAAGCCTATGTCAGCATCTTTACTGCTTGAGCAATGATGAAAAAGACGAACAGATTATCACTTTTGCGCTGTGGACCCGTCTCCCACTAACTGCATGTCTGAAGTCAAGAATGTTAACACTAGTGTGGAGCCACAACCAGAACATGTAACTTATTTGCCCTTAAATTCAGAAACTGAATGTACCGGGATAGGTAAAGTGACACGTTCAACTTGTGGCTATAAGCCTGTGCAATGCCATCGCACATTGAAGCCATGGCATGCTTTTAAAACACACACAAGTGCTTTTGCCTGTTTAGAATGGATTCAAAGTAGCATTGGCGAACAGGAATGAAAACAAGAAAATACGAGAAGGGAGGGGGGAGGAGAGAGTGCGATGCGAGCAGCAGCAGGGAAGGCAATCAAGCGGAAAACGAAAGCCGCCGGGAGAGCCTGGGTCGGGAATGCGAGCGAGGGGAGGCAGGCAGTCAAGAATGTTAACACTAGTGTGGAGCCACAACCAGAACATGTAACTTATTTGCCCTTAAATTCAGAAACTGAATGTACCGGGATAGGTAAAGTGACACGTTCAACTTGTGGCTATAAGCCTGTGCAATGCCATCGCACATTGAAGCCATGGCATGCTTTTAAAACACACACGAGTGCTTTTACCTGTTTAGAATCGATTCAAAGTAGCATTGGCGAACAGGAATGAAAACAAGAAAATACGAGAAGGGAGGGGGGAGGAGAGAGTGCGATGCGAGAAGCCGGATGGGGGCGGGAGAGCCTGGAGGGGGAGCGTGAATGCGCGAGGGGAGGCAGGCGGATTGGGAGGGAAGCCTGATGGGGGCGGGAGAGCCTGGTGGGTGGGCGTGAATGCGAGAGAGGGGAGGTGCTGGTGTGGGAGGGGGGAGATGCTGGTGTGGGAGGAGTGCTGCTAGGGGAGGAGAAGCCGGATGGCGCGAATGCGAGAGAGGGGAGGTGCTGGTGTGGGAGGGGGAAGTTGCTGGCGTGGGAGGAGTGCTGCTAGGGGAGGACTGGGCTGGGCTTGGATGCGATGCGCGTGCATGTACACGGGCACTGCATGAAAACCGCGGGGCTGAAAGCCCTTTGGTTTGAAGATGTTTTCGCCACATGAATTCTCGCTACGCTCGATGCGCTTGCGCGCATCGATAGGTCGCGAGACCTAAAAATCGTACCTCTAACTCAAAAGCATTTACTCACCTGTTTTCAGGAAATTTCCCAGGGCTTAATCTAGGATACAGCCCTGTGTTAGCAAATGTAATCTGAAAAGTAATTAACTGCATTTTACTTACAAAGCCATTTATTAGAATGTACAATACCTGCAATGTGTTGCAAACTACCTACTTAAAACTGTAACCAAAACCAGTACAAGTAACACTGCAATTTTTAACTGTGTTCATACAAGTAATTTACTACTGAAAAGTATTTTTATGCTTACCTGTACCAGGCTTGCTTGGTTCTAGAAATAAAACAACAGTATATTTTTTATACAAAACAATCAGCCTAGAGTTCAGTTCTTGAGTGTGTGAATTCATTTGCTGACTGAGTGTGTACATCAAATGCTTAACACTGTCCTCTGATACTGCCTTACTGCTCAACCAAGCTACCACTTTAAAGAATAAGGTTCTATCTAACTTTAACCTTTTCCAAATCTCTGGAGACCCTTGGACTCTATACACACTGTACCTCACTTTGGTGCAGTATTTATAGAGGCAGTTTCTTACACCTAACTCCCCTTTTAACTGCCCCAACCCTTGACTCCTTTCCGGCCTTAAGTACGCTTAAGTAACAGCTGGGTCTTAGCCTACAGAACGGCAGTACTATTAGTAAGGCCCGCCAGACCTTCCCTTGCGGCCTCCATGGAAAACAACAGCAGTCAAGGACTCGGCTCCATTACTGCTGTTGTGATTCCTCGGGCCGCATTTGCCGAGAAGAGGTCAAAGGGGCATGCGCAGACAAGTAGTGTCACGCATGCTCACCGGCGGCCCCCACCCTTATCTGCCCCTGTGAGGTCATAGGCTTGGGTCACGGCAGGTGAGGATTTTAAAAGAAGGCATGCAAGTTGCTGCCTTTCTTTATCTGCCCTTATTTATTGTGAGTGGTTTTGCATGTTAATTTACGTGAATGTGACAGTAGGTGGCGCTGTTGTGACCAATTGTGAGTTAATCATCAGCTACATTTACTTTTTAATGCGAGTTTGTTCTCATGGAGTTAACTGGCAGGGCTTTTAGTGGGCCAGGTGCTTCAAAGCAGATGCTGAGACGGGTAGCTATGGGGGGCTCCATTTTTGCCTTCAGGGTGGAAATATATATATATATTAACTCGGTAACAGGACTACTGCCCAGAAAGCCTTTATCAGTTCAAATCGACAAGTTTTCATTCTTTCAGTCTCGACATTTCAGACCTGAAGCATTTTCAATATTATATACAACAAAGCCATAGTTTTTTTTTATCTCATGCAACAGGAAGATAGGAATGTGGGGTTATGAAGCCTATATTCCTCACCCTGAGCTCCCCTGAATGGTAAAGATCAGCCATGTCACTATATTCCAGGCTGCTAGCATGGGTCGTTTATGAACCGAAACACTCAGTGGTAAAATCTTCATTGGAGAGTTTTTCATCACTGTGCCTTCCCCTGCCTGGTTGTTTATCCACAAACCCTGCAGGAGTCGTCTTCGCTAAGCGATACACACTGTAAGACCTATTAACCCAGGGTCCTTGTCCCAACATGAAATATTAGTAGCACCAACACACTTTGCCAGTAGCTAACACAGTGCCAAAGGCCAAGCATATTTCAGTGTGTCACACTTCAAGAGTACTAAACACTAATGAGATGCGTGACTTGGACTGCCTACAGCACTCATGCATCTATCGGAGTTCCAATGCTTCTGGGCAGCCCCTCTTTTATCCAACTCTATTGGTCACATTAGATACCCCTCTTACCTAAATTACAACAGAGCACCCTAGGATACACTACCACGTCCCTAAATAACGTGCATGCTTCGTTGTATTGGGCAGAGGCAACCACTTCCTTTTAAAAATGGAGAAAAACACGCCCTCTGGTTCTCCTCGCCACACAAAATATTCTTCCAGGAGAGAACTATTAACTGTGATATTTCTTCCGGATGGACTGAGTGAACTCGAGTGATGAAGTAGAGGTGGGCGAGCCTCAAATTAACAGGGAGAGCGGAGATTAGAGTGGGCTCTGGCTTTAAGAGCCCATGCAAGGAGTCTTGAAAATATATGGTTGCAAATAATGCAACAAGCATCAAGTTAGACTATTATAAGGTGTCTTCAAAATTTAAAAATGGGGCTGTTGTGACCATTTTTGCCTTCAGGGTGAAATTTATATTCAACAAAGCCATAGTTCATAGTTATTGCTTATTTATCTCACGCAACTAACAACTATTGGCAAAGCCAAAAGTCCTGACTTGTTGCAGGTATAATGTTACTGGTTGTATCTGATTTATCTGGATCCAATGACAAACAGCAACATACCAGTAGGGTGACACACTATGCTAAACAAAGATTTTTGTTTACATGTTTTTAAGCCAACCCCTTAATTTTATCGGTCATGACCCTTTGAGAGAACCCTCAGGTTTTTCATACCACTAGTAGCCCTGAAACCAGGCAATCAATGTCAGTTATGTGTTAATATCGTCGTAGTTTGATCTAAAAATCTATTTTTAGGTTCTATTGCGTGTCTGTTAATAGTAGAGAAATACTGCTATTTAAAGAGAGAGAGAGAGAGAGACTGACTGACTGACTATGAGAGAGACTGACTAAGAGAGAGTCTGACTGAGAGGGAGAGACCGACAGAGAGAGAGAGAGACTGGCTCAGGGAGAGAGACTAACTGACTGACTCATGGAGAGAGACTGACTGGCAGAGAGAGAGACTGACAGAGAGAGTGACTGATTGACAGAGAGAGAGAGACTGACAGAGAGAGAGACTGACTGACAGAGAGACTTACTGAGAGATAGAGACTGACTGAGAGAGAGAGACTGACTGAGAGAGGGAGACTGATTGATGGAGAGACTTACTGGTTGAGAGAGAGCGACTGACTGAGAGAGAGACTGACTGACAGAGAGACTTACTGGCTGAGAGATAGAGACACTGACTGAGAGAGAGAGAGAGAGAGAGAGAGACTGGTGGAATTGGGGTCAAAGTGTGTATGGAGCTATGCAATGCCTCTTAAGATTGCTTTTGTCTGCTAATAAGAATATATTGTCAAAATGTGCCCTTTGTAGTTCCATCTGCTTTTGAAATATAGCATTGTCACATTGGCTTAATGTTTTAAATCGGGTTTGATTTTTTTTACTCTAGCCTCACCCCCCCCCCTGACCCTGCCCCCACTGACCCCGCCTCTACTGGTGCGGCCCTCGGCCACAACCCACACTGTAATTTTGGCCCCCGACAGAAGGTTTGTGAGTATCCATGCTACAGAACATCAAATCAGGCTCACCTCTCGACCCTGTCCTCCCTGTCTTTCTTATTCAAGGAGGGGAGACGGTTTTCACCTCAATGGCAGATCTCATTTCGTTATCCCTGAACTTTGGGATAGTGACAAACAAATGGAAGCACGCCAGTGTAAAGCCTGCGTTCAAGAAGCCCCTTCTTGATCCTACTTCATTGGGGAACCACTGCCCCATCTCATTGCTCCCTATTCTAGGCAAAGTCATTGAGAAACATGTTAATAGCATAATCTCACAATTCCTAGAGGAGAATAATATTCTGCATCAGTCCCAGATGGGGTTCCGCCCTGAATACAGCATGAAATCTGCTCTCCTCCTAGTTACTGAGAAACTTAAAATGATACTGGACCAAGGGGGTACTGCTGCCATCCTTCTTTGTGATTTAAGTGCAGCTTTTGATACTGTTGACCACAGTATCTTGATACATAGACTACGAGAGATCGGGATTTAGGATAAGGTCATCCGATGGCTGTCTGCCTTTATAAGTGAAAGAACCTTCCAATGCATGTAATCAGGCTTCTTTTCGGACATGGTCAATGCCCCATCGGAGTCCCTCAGGGATCGGCACTCAGTCCCACCTTGTTCAACATTTATATGAGTCCTCTGGCACAAATTGTAGAGGAGTTTAGACTGTTAACTGTGTCTTATGCTGATGACGCACAATTGGTAATCTCAGTGTCTGATGCTATTAACTCTTATCAACTGCAGCTAGTCCCATGCATGAAAAAAACGCTACATGGATGGCCAACTGCAGTTTAAAACTCAATGAGGAGAAAACTGAGCTAATGTTCCAGTGTAACTGGACTGACCACTGGAAAAGAATCGGCTGGCCAGACCACTGGGGTGCCCCCCCACCGAGGCCTTGCATCAAGAACTTGGGGATATGGCTTGACCAGAATCTTTCTATGGATACCCAAGCTAAAAAACTTTCAGCCACCTGCTTTGGTATTCTTCGCTTGATTCTTTAGATCATAAAGCTTTTCCAAGATCAGGCGCAGAGAACGGTGATTCAGGCACCAGAGGTCTCCAGATTGGACTACGGTAACTCATTGTACCTAGGGGCCCCAAAATATGTAGTGAACAGGCTGCAGGTTGTTCACAATGTGGCAGCCAGAATGATACAAAAAATTCCCAAGCAGGAGTCAGTGAAAGCCTCTTTGAGCAAACTACACTGGCTCCCTATCCAATCCAGGGTCAAATTTAAGGCACTTTGTCTAGCCCACAAAGCCATGCATGGCCGGGTCTATCCCTGTTACGGTCTCTCATCTCCACTTATGTACTCAATAGGTCTCTCAGGTCCTCGTTTGATTCTCTAATGACCACAACTAGGATAAAAAGAGCCAGATGGGGAGGGAGATCCTTCACACATCTGGTCCCAAAACTGTGGAACTCAATGACCATTGAATTGAGACTTCCGTGATTACCCCTCCACACTGATCTGTCACTGTCTCAGCAGCGCTGGGAAGCCCTTGGGCAGCCATGCGCTCTACAAATCACATAAACATAAACATAGAAGAAGCAATTCATAAAGCTCCAGCTCCAACAATAAAGGATAATGTGAGATATTTTTAGCGTCTAGACTAATTTTGTTCTAGATATGTGTGTAATTCTGCTGAATACAACACCTTTAAAATAAGACTACATTTGAATGGAAAGAAATGTACCAAGGAGATTGTGGTTTTGTCAAAGACGCCATTGCTATTGCTCTTGCATTGACAGGATTTTCAATTTTTTTGTGACCATTGATGCAAGCTTGAAAGGTTTAGGTGCAGCCTTAATGCAGAAGGGGCAGAATTGCGTTGAAGTAACAATGACAGTCGCCTTAAGTTCCCAATCTCCAACAGAAGAGAAATATTCTGTTACAGAGAGGGAGGCACAAGTGTGTGTGTGTGTGCACGTGTGTGTGTGTGCATGTGTGTGTGTGTGCATGTGTGTGCGTGTGTGTGTGTGTGTGGGTGTGTGTGTGTGTTTGTGTACGTGCTTTGGAGCAATTCCAAATGTACCTATTGGGTAAACATTTTATTGTTTGCAGTGCTCATAAACCGTTAGTAAAATTACTCACACCTGAAGGGATAATTAAAGCATCTGCGAGAACAGCAAGATTCTCTGAGTTTGCTGGAATTTATATTCCGGATGGTATATGTACAAGGAAAAAGCAATGTAGTATCGGAATTTTTGTCAAGTATGCCCAAAGGCACATTAAGAATTTTCTACAGTAAAGCCATACTCATTCAAAACCTCAATAATTGTTTTTTAGTTTTGGATTTTGTTTTATCAAATTCTCCCAAATGCAAAGTATATATTCCTGGAAACAGAAAGTCCTTCAGAATTTTCCAAATAGTTTCAATACTAAGCACTGAAATACAGGTGCTGCTGATGCTCGCCTAAAAGACCTACATTCAAACTGCAAACACCCTTCATGTGTGATGAATACTGTAGGTTTCTGCTTTCCCCTTTCAAGAGAATTTAATGGTAAGATGAACATAAATTAATTTTCCTGGAAAGATCTTGCACTTCTGACTAAACATTACATTTCAGAAATTTTAGGTAAAGGCAATTGATCTACAGGATGTTACTGTTTAAATGGCAAAAGTCAATACAAACCCAATAAGATGCAAATCCATTAATCTTTGTAACTGATTAAAAACCTCACCTCCCACCGACAATGGAAATGTGTTATTTTATGAACCTTTGGAATAGCATCACTCTTCAATAACAATTTTTGTTCAAAGCCCAACAATTTGCAGGCTCCTCCATTGAAAACTTAGGAAACATTTCCAACATCCTCCTACTGACTATCCATCATCGAAAACGAAAACGTTTTCATCATTATTTGGATCTCACAGTATGCAGAATTCACCTTAGTCATGGCATCAGGTTGGAAAATGGCCCTCTCTGAAGGGTCACCCAAAACGTTTTGCTTTCCTCCGCCTCTTTTTCTTACTTTGCTTTTGTTGGCTTTAGGACTCTGAGCACAATAACCACTGCCAACCAGTGCTGAAATGCATGTGTATTTCCCCTAAAATAGTGGTTGATTGACTTAGCCACAACTGGCATATTTAATTTACCTATAACTTCCTAGTAGAGTGCACTGCATGTGCCCGGGGTCTGTCAATTAAATGCAGCCTGTGGGCCTGCAGCATTGATTGTGACACCCACACAAGTAGCACTTTAAACATTTGTCAGGCCGGCCACTGAGGAGCTTGGGTGTGCAGTTTACACTGCCATGTTGACTTGGCTTTTAAATCCCCTTGTCAAGCCTTAAACTCCCATTTCAATGCATATGAGTGACCCTTCGGGTAGGCCCCAGGTAGGCCATAGGGCATGGTGCTGCACAATCAAAAGGTAGGACATATATGTTTAGGTTTCGCATGTCCTAGAAGTTAAAAACACCCAAATTCGTTTTTCACTACTGTGAGGCCTATCCCTCTCATAGGTTAACATTGGGAATTCCTTATAACACTTATAAGCTGGTATTCCTGAATGAGAAAGAGTAGCTCTATCATGTTTCATATCATTGGAATGGTAATGATAAATCCTCTTTATTGGTAAAGATTAATTTATTGCTACGCTTTTAAAAATGCCACTTTTAGATAATTGGCATTGTTCAGCTTCAATTAGGTGCAGTCGGGTTTGCTTTCTCCGCCCTCTGGATGAGAGGCTGTTTACTCCCCTTCACCAGACAGGAGTACAGACAAAGAATCTGAGAATTATTCCGGCAAGGAGTCAGCAGGATGAAGCCGGATTATGGTGGAGTGCTGGGGAAGTCCCTGCTAGCACATCTTGTCAGCCATCTTGCATGGTCAATGGACCCCGTTAGGTCATGATCCATAACCTTGTATAACGTAAGGACTGGCAATACGTCACAAATCTGCAACACAAGCCATTACCAGACACTTTACACTGGTGACCGTTGCAACCGCTTTCCATGACAGTTGGTCAGTCAAATAAAGCCACCCTGCACTAGCATCCAGCTCACTGTGCTGTGGAAAAAATGCCCCCCAATACTTCTCTACATACCATTTTCACCTTAAGCCCCCACGTGGTTGTTAGAAGAAGTTTCTTATCCATACTAATATAATAAAGAGAGAGCCCAAACCTTTGAGGCGGGTAATCTCAGGAACCACAACACTAATCACAACACCCAATACAGCATTGGAAAGGGCAGTTGCAGCAGAAGGACATAGGCTATGCAGGCGCCCACCATATACATTTAAAAGGTAAAAGTGCCAGCAAAGTAGTCCCTTGTGGGCGTGTCTGCGTTGTGCTGTGGGCGTGTGCTGGGGGCGTGACAAACGCTGGGGTCGTGTGGTACATTCCGCCCTTCATGCCATGCCTCATATCGTGTGCTAATCCCACCCTGCTCCCTTTAAATACCCCAGCAGCCCATAATCATAACCCACCCTTACTCCTTAAAATACCCCAACACCCTTAAACACTAACCCATCTTAACCCTATAAATATACCCTATACCCCAAAACCCAAACCTATCCCTAAACCCTAAAAATACTCCTGTGCCCCAAAACCCAAACCTAGCCCTGAACCCTATAAATACCCCTGTACCTCAAAACCCAAACCTACCCCTGAACCCTAAAAATACCCCTGTACCCCAAAACCCAAACCTAGCGCTGAACCCTAAAAATACCACTGTACCCCAAAACCCAAACCTACCCCTGAACCCTAAAAATACCCCTGTGCCCCAAAATCCAAACCTAGCCCTGAACCCTAAAAATAACCCTGTACCCCAAAACCCAAACCTACCCCTGAACCCTAAAAATACCCCTGTACCCCAAACCCAAACCAAGCCCTGAACCCTAAAAATAACCCTGCACCCCAAAACCCAAACCTATCCCTGAACCCTAAAATACCCTGTACCCCAAACCCCAAACCTAGACCTGAACCCTAAAAATACCCCTGTACCCCAAAACCCAAACCTACCCCATAACCCTAAAAATACCCCCATACCCCAAAACCCTAAACCTATCTCTGAACCCTACAAATACCCCTGTACCCCAAAACCCATACCTATCCCTAAACCCTAAAACTACCCATGTACCCCATAACCCAAAACTATATCTGGACCCTTAAAATACCCAAACACCCCAAAACATATGCCTCAGTACCCCAAAACATATACCCCTATACCCATACTTACCTTATCCAAACATTAAAAAAAATATGCTTTTACCATTCATGCATTTACAACGAATTTCGTTGTAAATGGATGCGTGGTAAAAGCATATAAAATGTAATGCCATGCGTTATAATGGCATTGCGGAGTCATGGTACTTTTGTAATGAAAGTATGCGGAGTGATGGTATACTGAAAGAAAGTTGCGGAATAATGGGTGTTTACCCTCCCCCGGTAAGTACATTGGTGGCACGGCGGCCCACATCTCCAGCAACATACTCATATTTTTTCACCACCCATTTGAAAAATGCACAGGTCTCTCTCATTGATGGCCAGCACCGACATACACTTTTAGACACACCTCCCGCCACAAGTTTTAGAATTGCGAACTTTAGAGCTGGGGAGCTACGTTTGAATCTCGGCATCAGTTCAACATCCTGTAATTCCAGGCAAATCGCTTTGTCTCCCCGTGCCTACCACAAATGAATGTGTTCTTCTGTAATGTAAATTGTGCTCATGCCATGTTGTCGAGTTCGCTCTATATAATATTGCAAGGAAAAATAAGGTAGGGAAACTTGAGTTCACACACTACTGAACGCGCACTCTTAAGTGCATCAGCAGTGCACTGTGAATCGGAGCGTTTCACAGGCCTGTCACAGATAAGAAATGCTATCAAAACGAAATCCTACAAAACAATGTACTACTGGCCGGCAGCAATTCATACCCAGACAACGTCGGGACGGGCTGCTAGTTCTTTATAATGTGACGATGAATGGTAGAGTCAAGCAGTCAACGGGGGCTTGCTGTCCAGATCGCTGCAAGCACAGCTCATTACCACATTCGAATTAGAAATTTATTGCATGAAGTGATAAGTATACTGATAATTTTTTTGCAACCTGACAAAAGCAAGTGATCCTTCCACCACAAGCACCGGCCTCCAAATGACCAAAGGAATTACTATGACATTCCAATTCTAGAATGACAATAAGATCAGAGCTCGTGGTGGAAGGATGAGAGCCCATACAATAAAATACATAATACAAAAGAAATAATACAAAATATGAACTTACGTACACATTAGTATGCTTCAAACCTCCGAAGCTTTTGCTTATATCCCCTCTCATCTGAAGTAGGGGATCATGTGTGAGAATGCTTTTGGTGTGAGTTATAGCGCCATACACTGAATAAAACCTCTTGAAATGATGTCAATCATCTTTACAGCACTCAACTATGTTTGTACATAAGTATGTCGTTTTGTATTTTTTTTAATTACATGAGCCTTTTGTGGAGTGAAAGCTGTATATAGGCCAGATCTAAAAAAAAGGTAGGGGTTCTTAGAAAAATCTTTCCTATCCATTGCTTCTGCTTGTTTGACCCAAAACGGCTTTATCGAGGAAAGGAATATGCCACAAGCATCTTTTCTACTAGTATGAAATGTTAGATCTCGACAGTTCTGCTCGACAGAATTTGCGGAAAGGTGAATAGAAACTCCCTGATGTGTTATCACAAAAAAAGCATTCAACTTTATGGCTCATTATACATTGTAGGGAAAGACTCCTCTTTGCTTCAAGATCAACAGCATAAACAGAAGTGAAATACGCATGCCTCGCGTGGTACAGATTGTTTACAGTGATGTGTATTATGACTTCCAATTGTGAAGAGTCTGCATTGTTGTGTCATAGCTCCTCCTCAGTGTCACTGCAATTATGAGGTAGTTGCGATGTCACGTGATGGTTCTCAACAGATCTTTGACGAGGGACTTGTGGGCATAGTTACCATTGGAAGGGCTGTGACAACTGACAAGTATGTGAGCCAGGAGATCAGGCTAACCTCATACGGGAGCCCCTGCTTCATTAAGAACGAAACCGAGAGGCCAAGGAGGATTTCATAAGGTAAACATGGACTCTGGTTGACTGTTGTACATCTCATTCATATTCTTTTATTTCTGTGCGTATTGCAGTTATTTTTCTCACACAACCGAGGCTTACAACAAGCATATTCTCTTCTCTCTCCCTCTCTCTCGTGTGTGTGTGTGTATATATATATATATATATATATATATATATATATATATATATATATATATATATATATATATATATATACACACACACATATAGACAAACACATAAAATGTTATATATGTGTTCATTTATAAAGTTTGATACACCTGTCACCTCGCATCCCGCTCACAATATTTGATGGAGCCAGGTTACCTATCTCTGGTAAATAGTCAACGGTAGCCCGAGTTACTTGAAAATCTCAAGAATGCCTAAATGCATTGCTAATTTTTTTTATTATTACGAGGGCACTCTGGCTGGGAGCCACGTTATATTAGAAGTGTGGAACACATTTGATAGAAGGCCCAGGCCACATGCTGGCAAACAAAGACTTTTACAAAAAGGGTATTCTCTCCCTAAGTATCGACAAGTTGGTATACATGTACATCATTTGCAATAAGTGTTAAGCGCTGTATTTTAACTGGCTTTCGCCATGATTCTTCTTGCTGACCTTGCAGTATATCTTAATCTTAGATGCTGGGAGAGGCGTGGGTGTTGGGGTTGGGGTTCAGGTGCAACATGCTGCGAGCTACTATAGATAGTTTAGGCCTCTACGACAGAAATCTTCTGCATGAATTACAGTGTTTTAATATGAAAAGTATCCACTGCCAAGCTCTACAGATATAGTAGATGTTTTTTATGCGAGGAGATGTTTTACTGTAATATTAGACATGGATTATGCCCATAGGACAAACAAAACTACATTATACTATTTGAGAAGAGTTGTAGAATATATCTACAGGCAAATACACAACATGTGCAGATTTTAGGCTCCTCCAGTAAGAACCATTGTCAAAAATGTGCACTTGAAACTTTTTAGTCTTTTAAAACTCTCCATTTAGGAAGAAAACCATAGCATTCATTATCACTATTCTCTCCATTTGTCGTCCATCTTGAACTTGATCCGATATTTCCGTGGTTTTTATAAAGTTAGATGTTTGGAGGATTCCCTTTACAATACAGTTCGAAATACATTGGAGCCATATATTCTACATTGCTTTTTCCCTTTTCGCTTGTTCTCTCAGCCTTTGTCTTTGAATTAATATAGGTCAAGAAAGAAGTGTCGGAAATACACTACTTTCCACTCGTACACAGGGAGTCATTCACAAAGGCATTTACAAGTATGAGAAGTAATCTTTCATTGCCGCTTCATGTACTCCAGTCATGTAGGTGCATTGATCTATGCCTTTGACCATCCGAGCTCTTATATTCAGACTTTTCCTATGTGAGTGCTTAGAATTTCTCACACGTAGTTCTACGTTTTAGGTGTAAATGCTGGAGTGGCAATGAGGAATGGCTGAAAAAAGGAGATTATATACTGTATATTGCAAAGTGGGAGGAAGCTAGTGAGAGGGCCGGGCTCATACGGTTCTGGACCTATTCTAGAGTCACAATCCAGTGGTTCTTTTTAGCAGCATGAAAGCGTAGAGGGGAGAAAATCGGGTATTATTGTCAATCCAATCATCTAGAAATCCTTTTGACACCTAATGGTTACAACCACACTGTAAGGGTAATTAATTTATTATAATGTCAAAACCAACTTAACATAAAGACACCTTGTTGGACTTGGCCTTTCTGGCAGGTCCACCCCAGAAGTTTTTGCTTGTTATATGTAACCTGGGGATGGTGATTCCCACTCTGAGTGCGTGTAGTGAGAGAGGCCTGCCCTCCCATAGGAAGGCATGGGGAATGTATGTGTCCCTGGTAGTTCCTGATGCATGGGGTGTGCAGGGTCGAGTCTGGTATGTGCGAACTCGTGAGAGTGAATGCTGCGCAATGGTATATGCGGTGTGATTGTGTCTAGTATAGAAGCACCACTTTTAGAAGTTGGCATATGTGTGTAATTTGTGTCTGGCATGTGATTGGCTGAGGCGGGCTGGTGAGCCTGGCTCCAAAAGTCTGGGAGGGTCTGCCCCGGTGGTGAATGGAGTGTTTAGCATGCTGATGTGAGGGGAGGAGTGAGCCTGGGCCTGCTTGTGGATTGACTGTCTGGTTTGAGGGTCCTGAATGAGGCTGGGTTTTCCTCACACAATGCTGGCTCCACCCCCTGGGGTGCGTCTGATGTCCCTAGCCTGGCCAGTGAAAAGAATCCCCCATAACCAGTTCTAGCTGGTTCTCCCCCTGCCTGCCCCTTGAGACAAAGGATGTTGTGTATAAAAAGGGTGCTGTGACACTCTGAAAATGTTCTGGTTTCTGTCTTGAATCCTGCCAGGGGCGTGCTGCTGCTTGGGCTCAGGGGAAGGCTTGCCTCCCTGAGCCCTGCCCAGCCCCTGGATCCCTGATGGATGCATGGCGGGCTTCTGGGGGAACCCCTCTGTCTTGCTGGGCTGATTGGGAGACTTTTGCTTTGGCTTTACTGCATCCCCCGAAGAAACTCTGCTGCTGCTATTTCCCTAGTGCCTGAAAGCGCTTTTTATCTGGCGCTTGAGCGAGCTCTTCGTGTCCCTAACGCTGGAAGCGCTGTTTACCAAGCCGGTGCCCACCCGGCATTTGCCCCGTTCGTGTGAAGGGCCCTGGGCCCCCAGCGAGTGCCTACCTCGCTTTATATCATTAATTCTCGAGGGAGCCTACCTCCCGTCATTCCCCCTGAGTTCACCGCCGCCAGCCCGGGAATCCTCGTGGTGTGTCCCCCGGGCCGCGCTGGGATTGGCTGCCAGCCCGGGACTCTGGATGATGCCTTCCCCCGGGGCCGTGCCGTGATTGGCTGCCGGCCCGGGATTCCCCAGTGACGCTGTCCCCGGGCCGCGCCGTGATTGGCTTCCAGCCCGAGGACTCTGAAGTCCGGCACCGACAAGCAGGAAGAAGCAGGTAGCGGCGGGAGCCTATTCCGCGCTCCTGCGTTGCCCCGAGATGCCGCCGACCCCCCCCCCCTCCGGGGCTCCCGAGAGTAGGGAGAGCCCCAGAGAGTGAGAGGAGGCCGGCGGAACAGAGGAGACCGGTAAGTGCAGAGAAGGGGAGGGGGCGTCAGGGCACATTGCCGGGGCCGCCCCTCCCCTCCAGTGAATCACTCGTGTGGCCAGAGGCCCGTGGGGCCCCCTGTGATATAGAGTCCCCCGAGAGGGACTCCGCCTACCTTTGCCCTGACGAGCCTGCGAGGCTCGGTCCCAGCATCTTCGTGATCGAGCCCGGAGAGGCTCGAGTGCCAGTCCTTGTTCTTAAGAGCCCGAGAGGCTCAGTTGGGCAGTGCTTCACCTAGAGTCCCCCGAGAGGGACTCCCCCAACCTCCCCTGGTTATCCATGAGCCGAGAGGCTCAAGAGTGGCCCGGTTGTTCTCGAGCCACAGAGGCTCCACCTTTCTGCCTTATGGAGCCCTCCTCATCATCCTCTACAGCTGCCCAGCACTTCGTGGGCAGCTGCCACGTTTAGGTTCATTTGTTGGCTACCTGCAGCCTGTCCTGACATTGAGACTTTGGGGCGTCCTAGTCCTATAGAGGCCAGATGGCCTGTTGAAGGTGTGAGCTAATGTTAATGTGATTTCCTGAGAGTTCTTATGTGTGGCACCTCTGAAGGTGCCTCTGATGTGTTATGTACCTTGTCATTCCTTCCCTCCTGAATATCCTAAGTCCCATGGATGTTGCTTCTGGTTAGAGTGAGTTCTACTGCTAGTTCTATGAAGCTCCTGGTTGTTATGTGTTCGAGTACTAGTTCTATGAAGCTCCCAGTTGTTATATGTTCTAATGCCAATTCCACCAAGTGCATATTCCTGGCAGTGGCCCCCTCAATATAAGCGTGTAGAAATCAGCATAAAGCCAAATTGGCGCATCCAATTGAGGCGTTGTAGCATAAACAAGACAATTCACTCAAACAAAATGCTGAGGATCAAAATGCATGAGTCCAAATTTCCTTGCATTGAGGATTGGTGAATACAAAACAATAATCTATACCTACTCTACCACTAAATGACATCCCTACTTCAGCATCTTCAAGAACAAAAGTTAAAAGCCATCAGCATCTTATGTCTTCCTAAAAAGTCTCTCCACTGTTATGGGTCATATAGCATAAAGCTACAGAGACAGAGCTTGCTCTAAGATGCTCTCTCTCCGAAGGCAAGAAAGAAGTGGGCACTTTCCCTACTCTCAACCTCGCATTATTACAGGCATCTTTCCCAAGAGTATTTGCAGGGCACGCCATCTGCTCTGAGTACGATCTTGAAGGTAGTTTTCCATGGGATAACTGTGTTCTCGGGTTGCAACAAGTTGATCTTGGTTCCCAGGCCTTCTCCTGTGTGAAACACTACAGCCTTTCTTTATCAACTCAAGTTTTTGATGTAAGTTCTTCTCTCCTTCCCTGACTAATAAAACAGAGACATTATTCTAGCTAACAAAAGCGCTTCTTTCACCTTCAACACAAAATGTGAGAAAGAACAAATTCCAGGGCACACTTGAAATTCAGCCAGTAATTCTAAAGCGAATTTTTTTTAGGGAAATGCATTTCAGGCCTACAAGATTCAGCTAACAGGAAACCAGCATATGAACTTTACGATTTTGCATAGGGAAATAAGGCACATTCAATTAATACATTTACCTACATGTAAAATTGTACAATTAATAAACACTTTTTAGTACATGAATAAATGTCATTATCCCAACACAAGCTCTCCATGTTAATATGTTCTGCTAGTTACATTCACTTTGTATGGTAATTCTCCATGTTACTTTTCAATGGTCCACACATCTCACGTTTCAAGTTAATACATTTAACAATCCTAACACTTCATGTTACTACGACAAAAGATTATATGTGGGTGCCCTCTACAGGTGTGATTATAATGCACCCCTACAAATAAATGGGATTTCTGCTACATCAATTCTCCCCTCTGAAGATGGTGAATCATCATAAAACACTTTAAATCCCTGTAGAGTAGACCGATCTAAAGAGATGTTGTAGCTAGTCTCCTCTGTCGATCTATCCTCCAAACCTTCCAAATCTTCCACATGATATATCTTTGGAAATACATCACAGGATAACTGCTGGGTTGAAACTGAAGGTTTATTGTAGAAACACAATCTGGTTTCAAGTCATTTCGAGGAGCCAGGGCCAGCTCACTCCTCTGGAGTGTTATCAGCTTCACATTCTAGGATTATCATTTGAATAAATACAGTTACATCATAACACATCACCCTCCCTTACACAAATATAAGCAAACCCTAATATAT
Organism: Lissotriton vulgaris; assembly: GCF_964263255.1. Lineage (NCBI taxonomy): Eukaryota > Metazoa > Chordata > Amphibia > Caudata > Salamandridae > Lissotriton > Lissotriton vulgaris. Next base: position 1,061,679,583 of record NC_141689.1, on the reverse strand, counting down.
TTAAGAACAGGGGTAAAAGCACAAAGCTAAAATATGAGAATCGAAAACAAAATATAAGATAACTTACCCAAAAGTAAAAACACAAACATAAAGTACCCTCAGAACACCTTAAAACATACACCTATGAGACACATCACCTTCTCTCATAATCCTGCAAATAAGAGGGAGGGCTGCAAACTGTGACCTCACCCCCTATCCTGGAACCACTTTCTCCATCCCGTACAATGCCTTGTTCCTCACACCACTGATCATTAATGGCTTCTTCCTCACACATAAAAATAGCTCCTGAACAGCCTTCCTCTTCATCCCTCTTTAAACAATATCCTCCCCTCTGGTACAGTGCCACATTCTGCAAGTTCCGCCTTTCACCACCTTGAATGACCACAAAAAACTTTCCAATATTTTCAACATGGAAGGGACCCCTAAATTTGCATTGACCTCCTTTCACCCTACCAGATCTTATTTTGAGCGAATCACCTGTCTTGAACTTGGCACTACCTGGTGCATGGACATGATTACCGCCCAAAACTGCCCATTCCTTTAACCATGCAGGAACTAACCTAGTTCCCAGGGAATGGTTCCTCAATTGTTGAAAAGGATATCTGTGTGTGGCAATATGTACCATGGTGTGATACGCCCATAATATGTTGGCTATGTTTTTTCTAATAGATTGTCCATTGGACAACACAAGTTCAATAGTACCTTTGACTAATCTATTGGCCCTCTCCACGATTCAATTACCCATGGGATTGTAGAGAGGTGTGCAAGAATGTTTGATCCCATATTGTTCTAAAAATTGTCGCATTTAATTGTGAGTTAACCGTGCGCGATTATCAGTGAGTAATGTTTTGGGAACACTTCCCTCCACAAAATTGCTCCCCAAGTTTGCAATGGTGGATTTTGTTGTCACATTCTTCATAAACTTCACAATTAACCACCTAGATTGGACATCTACAATAACTACAGAAAACCTCATTTCACAAGGTAACTCTGACATGGGGCCTATAAAATCTAAGCATATTCTGCAAAACTTTATAAAGCCTACGGCTTGTGAAAGCTCAGATGACTTCTCGCAGGATTTGTGCGACAAAGTCTCGCTGTTTTTTGAGGATAAAATCAACATCATCTATGAAAAAATAGTAGCTGCCAACAATATTAGCAAAAATAAAACTAAAATCTGCCCCACCACAAATCCCACCATAGACAATAAACCCTCTTTGACGTCTTTCCCTTACATTACTCATACAGAGGTTCTTACTCTCTGTAACCATATAAAATCAGGATCCCCCAATGACCTCGTTCCAGCTAAAATGGTTGGTCCTTTGATCTCTTTATTAGGTCCCTATATACTTCAAATGGTCAACATCTCCCTTAGGACAGGCCAGGTCCCGGCAGATTGGAAAAAGGCAGTGGTGATGGTGAACCCGATAAGAAAAAAGGCATCATCTCCCTGGACAGACCTATCCAACCTACGTCCCATCTCTCTCCTACCTTACTTGGGCAAGATCACGGAGAAGCACGTGAACACCTATCTTTCCCAACATCTTGAAGCGACGGAAGGCCTGGACCATTCCCAATCTGGGTTCAGGCCGAACCACAGCACAGAATCAGCACTTCAAACAGTGACCAATAACATCAAAATGGCACTGGATGATGGTTGCTCTATGATTCTGGTGCTGTTGGATCTCTCCGCCGCTTTTGATACGGTGTCACACAGGGTGCTTCTCCATCGCCTAAAGGAGGTGGGAATAGAGGGAGAGGCTTTGGCATGGTTGGAGAGTTTCCTGTCCGGGCGCTCCCAAGAGGTTAGGCTGGGCTCCCATATATCCACCCACAGAGAGCTCAATAAGGGGGTGCCACAGGGCTCTTGTTTGAGCCCCACACTCTTCAACATATATGTGGCCCCCCTTGCCAACCTAGCAAGATCTTTCGGGTTCACCCCCGTGTCGTACGCTGACGACACCCAACTCCTTTTTCCCTTTAAAAATCTCACACCTGCAATAAAAAGATCTTTTGCAGATGGCATGAGAGCTATTGCAGACTGGATGCCATCAAACTGTCTGCAGTGTAATGTCGGGAAAACCGAAGTTATGTTGTTCGGTCAAGCGATGACACACTGGTCATCAGACTGGTGGCCTCAAGAACTGGGTCCTGTCCCCACCCCCAAAAGTAAGGTTAGAAACTTGGGAGTATTATTTGACCAACAACTTACTTTTAAGGACCACGTCAATCAAGTAGCCGGCACCTGTTTCCGGGCTATAGGGATGCTAAGACGTGTCTTCCCCTATCTTCCGGATCACCACAGAAAAACTCTGGTGCAGGCTCTTGTTATCAGTAGGGTTGACTACTGCAACGGATTGCTCCATGGAGCCAACGAGGAGCAACTCAAGAAATTGCAGGTTATTCAAAACACTGCCGCAAGGATCGTCATGAATGTTCCACCAAGGACACCATCCTGCCCCCTACTGACTCAGCTTCACTGGCTTCCAGTGAAGAAGCGAGTCCAGTTCAAGACCCTGTGTACCATACACAAGAGCCTTACGGGGATGGGCCCTAAGTATTTCATTGACATCTTTCAGCCCTACATCCCAGGACGCTCTTTGCGTTCCAGTAACCAGCAACTACTTAAAATACCCAGAATTAAGAAAACCAGACAAGGTGGCCGTGCATTGGCCTACACCGGACCCACACTGTGGAACTCACTACCGCTTGAACTGAGGTCAATCACCAACCATATGATGTTTAGAAAAAATCTAAAAACCTACCTGTTTCCCAGCTATTAATGTCACTTTATTCCTGGATACACTTTTACTCTCACTTTCATCTGCAGTTATAGCGCGGAGATACCCCTTCGGGGGTCTAGTCTGGCGCTTTATAAGCATATAAAATAAAATAAATAAATAAATAAATATGGTGTGCCAAGCTACTCCTGGATCATAAATATGACCACCCACACTCTGACTGCCCACGCTCAACCTTTTCTCGCTTTCTATACAAATACCACAATTTTCCACCCACCTCTTGATTTGATTGTCTAGACCAGGCCACCAAAATTCTTCTTTAATCCTCCTGCCTGTCATACCTTGCCCGAAGTGCCACTCAGGTGCTAATTTGAATATGTGAACTCTCAATCCCACAGGTGGTACAGAACGATTACCTCTCATGAATATGTCCAAACTACTCCCTGATAATTTGTCCAACACCTTCCAGTATTGCCAAGTTGGCATAGACACCGTGTTTTCCCTTGCAGCACCTTTCTTGATCATTACCATGACCTCTTTCAACATTTTGTCCGAGCACATTTCCTCTTCAAATTCCACCCTTGTAAAAGCTCCTATGCTGCTGTGAACCACATCATGAACAGACGCTACTGCCCCTTCAGAATCTGAACTCCTAACAGCAAACCCATCCACAGTCTACCAATCCAAATAAATGCGCGACAGACAATCCGCCTGCGCATTCTTCCAACCAGGTATAAATTCAACATCATAAAGATATTCCTTTAATCTGACAGCAAATCTGCCCAACCTTGCAGACCCTTTAACAACACCAACAGCAGATAAAATTTTGATCAGAGGTTTATGATCTATTCTTAAAACAAACCTCATACCCAACAAATACACTCGTAAATATTCCTCACCCCATGCTGAAGCTTGGGCCTTCCTTTCAATTAAGGAATAGTTCTTCTCTGCTTGCGTGAGGGTGCACAAAGCAAAAGCTACTGTCCTCTCTGTTTCATCTTGCCTTTGCAACAGTACAACACCAATCCCGGTAGCACTGGCGCCAACAGTAAGAAACGATTTGCACTTTGTATCAAATGAAGCAAGAATCCTGCTTTACTTATTTCCTCCTTAATGTTCTCAAAACAATTTTGTTGTTCTTCCCAGACAAATTTGTTGCCCTTCGCAAAAGTTTCCTCATATTCTCAGTTTTATCAGCAAATCCTCTCACAAATTTAGAATAATATTTAACGAGACCTAGAAAAAAAGATCTCAACTGGACTGTGTCTGTAGGACATGGTGCAGTTCTTAAAGCCTCCAATAAGCAGCGTATAGGCTTTATTCCACCACTAGATATTGTGTAACCTAAAGATTGTACTTGCTCAGTTAAGAATACACATTTATAGCGGCTCACAGTCATGCCAATGTCCTCCAACCTCCTTAAAACCTGCCTTAAAATGGCATTAGGTTGTTCAACTGTCCTCCCTGAAATAAAAATGTCATCTTGAAAGTATACAATGCTTTCCATGCCCTCAAATATGTTTGCCATCATCCTCTGAAATAAGCTTGCTGCCAACGCTAAGCCAAATGGCATTCTCGTAAATTTGTATGCCACTTCAGTGGCGATGACAGCAGTTACAGCTTTTGAATCTTTGTGTAGTCTAATGTGATGATAAGCACACCTCAGATCTAATTTGGAGAAATACTTGCCATCTCTAACTGATAGTAATAGTTTATTAATATTAGGGAGAGGATAAGTGTGAGTTACAATGTCACGATTAAGGGATCTCAAATCAATACAAAATCTCAACCGGCCATCATATTTTTGAGTAATGACCCCCGGAGAAATCCAAGCGAGGCTTCCACTGGCTCTATCACTATCCCTATAATATTTACTGCAACATTTCTTTGAGACCATCTCTCACTGAGCTTGGAACCCTCCTGAGTTTGTGCTGTACTGGCTTACAATCTTGTATAAGCACAATTTTGTGTACATCACCCTTTAGACAACCCAGTCTGTTTTAAAAAATCTTATGCGCTTGATGCAAAATGTCCTTTAACCGAAGATCTTCCACCACCATGATCTGGCAGGGTGGCCTCGGATTAATTACAATGTTGAGATCATACTGATACATCCAATCAAGTATGGGTGGACCATCTCTAGAAACATACACTTTACCTTCAATACATTTCGCTCCAAACCATACAGAACCTGTACCCTACAATGTCTATGGATTGACCCAGGTACTCAACAGGATCAATATCCAAAGAGTTCAAGGAGACATTTTGCACAGTTTCTTAATTAATAGCTCAAAAATGATGGTGTACATGGACCTTGAATCAATAATGAGCTCTATATTGCATCTACACACTTCAAACATAGCAGCAGGTCTCATCAACCTGTTTGCCCCCAAACGATTACACACAGGCATCTAAACAAAATTCAGTTGGATCAAATTGAAAGGACCCCCTGACCTGGCAATGTGGCTCAGAGCAACAACAGTTTTCTTTCCAGCATTCATCTGTTGGCATGTGACACACTGTTGGCCCACTGCTTCCGTAATCACCCGAAACCTAGGATTTAACCAAGTCTGTCTGAACAATATCACCATTGCATCCCTTTTTTTATGAGCTGCTCCATGAATCTGCCTTGCTATTGGGTTTAACAGACAATACAAAAGCACCTCCCTACCTTCGTTTGAAAACTATATGCCATTTTCTCCTTTCTCACAACCGGCTCTGATCCAACTCGCCTGACTTCAACCCATGTGTCTGCGATAGCTAGTATCATGCTGAGTTCAGTCTACTCTGCCCTCTCACCAACAAATTCCTGATTGAAAATGCATGCCCGTGTAGCCCAAAAACGAGCAGCTTCATCCGCATAGCAGTTAACCGTTGTGACAAAGTCGTCCCCCTTCCCATGAGCTTCGCACTTAATGACAGCCACTTCCTTTGGTAACTGCAATGCTTCCAACAGTTTTCTCACATATTCCTAGTTCCTAATGGGAGAGCATGATGATGTTAGGAAACCTCTCTGCGACCATAGCTATCCGAAGTGATGAACCACACTAAAACCGTACTGGCTTTTAGTGCAGATAGTAACTCAGATCCGCTCAGAAACAAGTCATGCATCAAGGGAATGATTTCGGCCACAAGTCCGGAGTGTACTCGTTGTAAACAGGCGACTTCCACCACTCCAGAGATGGTACAAACAACAAACTCTGCTCTCCAATGACCTTCATTGTCTCTTAGACATGAACCATCAACAAAAAGTACCGGAATGGGATCTGGCAATGGTTCATCGACAATGTCAGGTCTCAGCTTGGTGCAAAGCTCAGTGACATCTAGACAGTCATGGTCTTCACAATCCTCACCATCAGCATTTGGAACAGGCAACAGGGTAGCAGGTTTTAACACAGAACAGCGCTTCAGAGTGACATTTTCTGCAGCAAGCAACACCTGCTCATGTTTTGTCAATCTGTTTTTAGTCAAATGCTGTGTTTTGGTCCTCGTCATGAGAAGCTTAACTGAGTGCGGTACGTACACAATAGGTGGATGACCCATCACAATGCTCTCACATCGCTCAATACTGACAGCTGTTGCAGCAACCGATTTGAGACATCCGTGTAAAGCTGAAGCTACAGGATCTAATGCAGCTGAGAAATAGGCCACTCGTCTACGGGCACCTCCATGTGTCTGGGTGAGTACAAAAAGAGTACAACCTTCCCTTTCGTGGCAGAACAGTGAAAATGCTTTGTTGTTATCAGGCATTCCTAAGGCAGGAGCATGACACAGGCACTCTCTCAACTCCAGGAAAGCAAGCAAACAGTTGTTATCCCAAGGTACCTGATCACACACATCCTTGTGAGTCAACATCTGCAAAGGTTTTGGCCTCAATGAGAAATTCGGGATCTATTGATGGCAGTAGCTAACCATTCCCAAAAACATCTTAACCTCTTTCTGGGTGGTAGATGGATTCATTTTCATGATCGCCTCCACTCGCTCTGGTGACACCTTCCTCTTACCTCTCTCAATACAATGACAAATACTGAACTTCAGTCAGACAGTACTGCAGTTTGTTCGGAGAGATACCTTATGCCTATTGTCAGCCAAATTATTCAGTAAGGCGATGGTAACATCCGTACAAGACTCCCATATTTCTCATGCAATGAGGAGGTCATCAATATACTGAATGAGTACCGAGCGTTGGGGCAGAATAAAGCTCTCAATGTTCTTTTTCAATACCTGGTTGAATATAGATGGACTTTCAGTATACACTTTAGGGATGCAACTCCACATTAAGACACAATTCTCCGGACAGAAATAAAATAAAAATAAAAAATTGGCTTTCCTCATGCAATGGGATGGAAAAAAATGCTTGACAGAGATTGATCACTGTGAACCATGCAGCTTCACAAGGAATCTGAAATAGGTTCACAGATGGATTCGTAACCACAGGACAACATGGAAACACAATGTTATTCACCTTTCTATGGTCCTGAACAATGCAATATTTTCTGCTTGGTTTTTGCCCTCTCGTAATAAGTGAATGGCATAGACTTCCTATGATCTCCTTCAGAATGCCCTGCGCAATCAAGAACTCAATTACAGGTATAAACTCTACCACCGGTTCTGGGGGCAGGTTGTATGCGGTGTTCTCAGGAATGTTGCATTAAGCTTAATCTGTATGCAGACTGACTCAACTTCTCGAATCAGTCCGATATCCTCTCCTGTGAAGTTCCATACCACCGGAGGGACGGTGTCTCTCAAGTCCTTCTGGATGCCTTCCACTGTCAGTAAGGGAAACATGGCTACACAATGATTTTGATTTGCCAACTTGAAGGCAATGTCTTCATCATTAGTCTGCAGTTCAATTCCCTTTGGGGTACAATAGATGGTACAATTCAATTTGCACAAGAGGTCACTCCCTAGTAAACAGACTAGACTTGAATCACAAACCACGGATTGATGGTGATCCTGAAAGGTTCCAGTTTTCACTGGTACCTCTTCTGCCTATGGGTTTGTCATTCTTTTATTAACAACTCCTACAACTTGGGATCAATTTTCCAGAAATAAGTAGGTTGAGGACTACTGCAGCTCTCACAGTAGAATGGGTAGCACCAGTATCAATCAAGAATCTAATGGGATGACCATCTACGTCTGCTTCTACAAATGGTTCATTCTGGTCTACCTATAAGATGGCGCAAAGTGTGCAGTCTCCCTACATCCTCAGGTACCTTCATCAGGATGGATCAAATCCTTCCAGCGCTTCTATGTGTTGCATCTGATGGTATGTTCGGTTACCGGGTGAGAATCTTGGAGGTTGGAGCACTTGCACTAACTGGTCTATTGATTCTTGACCTAGTCACTGTCGGTAACTGATTTACCACATCTGTCACTTGCACAAGTTCTCTCTCTTGCACTTGATTTTCCAGATTTAAGCGGCACTCATGCTTCCAAAGTCCAATATTGTGACAAAAATGACAGGAAGTGGTCTTCTTCAGCATTGCAAAATCGATCCCTGTTTTAGGGTCCACAGGGACATCTCTTCCTCTTCCCAGTCCTGTCTGTCCTGCAACTGATGTTACTTGGACACCTCCTGAGAAATTCATTCCCTTGATTGCAAACTACTGTTCCTCTGGTTGCCTGTACCTGCTCTTCCTTCTGTGCATTTAGCAGTTGAACCAAAATTAACTTTTCCTTTATACTCCTTTGTTTGGAATCCACCTCATCACTTCAATACTTGGCATACCGCAGAATTTTGTCCCCTGACTTATTTTGCAAGCAGATGAAATGTTGCTGGATCAGGAGGCTGATTTCCGGCCTCAGTTCTGTCACAAATTTTGAGATAAATTGGCCCAAGTGTGTCTAACCCACTGTACTTCTTAAAGGCTTGCATGAGCCTTTTGTAATAGGCATGCACTGACTCTATAGGTGTCTGGGTCTATTTTGGACTGCAACCATTTTATTTATTTTAATTTTATTTTTTTAGTTTTATATTGTGCTTACAAGGCACACAGGGGTATCAGAGCTCTTTACATCGTACATGTTAAAGAAACATAAACATTTGAATACAGTGAGTAGTATCAGAGTGCTGGAGGTCCTATAGAATCAAGGTCATTGACTAGATGTATAGAAATGAAGTTTGAGGAGAAATTCTTTTAGTTGTCTCTTGAAGTTCGTGAAGGAAGGATTGGTTCTGATGTGGGTAGGGAGAGGGTACCAGATTTTTGGAGCGTTCCCTGAGAAGGAGTGGGAGAGGGCTTTTTGTTTTTGTCTTTTTGGGGGGATTATGAGGAGCGAGTTGGAGCTTCTTAGGTTTCTTGATTGTCCATCTTTTGTTAGTTTGGATACAAGGTAGTCCAGTTTGCCTGTATGTAAGGTTTTATAGGTGACACAGCCAGTTTTGAAAGTGCAGGTTGCTTCGATGGGTAGCCATTTTAGGGTCTGTTTTGCAGGGGTGATGTGGTCGTATTTCTTGGTACCTGTGATAATTCTTGCTGCTGCGTTTAGGGTGGTTTTCATGGGGACTATGTGTGTTTTAGGTGTCCCAGTTAGTGTGGCATTTCCATAGTTAAGTCTGGACAGAAACAGAGATTGGATTGCGATTTTTAGGTCATTGGGGGTATGAAAGGTTGGATTTTGTTGAGGAGTTTTAGGCTGCAGAGGGCTGTAGAGGGCACTTTTGCGGTGGAGTTTCTGTGAGATCTCATGTTGAGATTTGAGTCTAGATCACCTGCTCATACATTTTCATAACCAAGAGCGAAGGACCATGAGTTTCAGGATCCGTCTCTGGCTCAGCAACAGGCCATTCAATAGTAATTTTGCATGCAGACCATAGATCATTAGGAACCACAATTTCAAACAGAGTATTTAAGTCAATCCACAACACCTGTGAGAGCTTAACAAAATGATTGACTTGTTTGTACCATTCAGCTTCTCAACCTGGGGAAATAATTTGTAAATGCAGCTAGGTCACCCGTACTTCAATGGACATGCACATACCCCCACTAGAAAACTTCCGTAGTGGATATGCCTCAACTCCCGACGTTCCCTCTCCTGGTGGTAGTATTTCCCCTGTCACCCTTCTCATACTCTTCTGCTTAGACCACCTTTCTTCCCACTTATCCAGCATACTCCAGCTCTTATTCCTATAACAAACTCTCAGATATGTGCTTTCAATCCCATCACTCTCTTTTCCTCCAGCTCCTTGTCACTGTAGTTAAGCCTATGATTTCCCTGTAACCTTTTCATTTGAGACAAATCTACGACGTACCGCTGAGCTAACTCTGACAACTTCTCATGCGCTCTTCTTGCTTTGCGGGTGACATCCTTCGCTACAAGCAACAGGTCATCTGGCTCATCGATCTCTATTCTTTCCAAAGGTAGGTTCCCACTGATGATCTCATCTGCCTTTGCCTTCAACCTCACCACATCCAATAACTTTGACTTTGCCTTCACAGCAGCCTTGATAGTTCCTAGACTTGATGTATAATTCAGACTCTCCTTGCCGTTTTTGTGATCCCTTAACCGGGACTCTAGGTCTGAAACATCCAAGACATGTTGATATCAAGCGGCTCCTTGACTTACACTTGCTTCCGAGATTGCACCAATTGGTCCTCTCACTAGAGAGTCCCACATCTGTAAGTCTGAACTAGTGCTTGCCATAGGTAAAGACCGTTTAGTATTGGAACCAATGCGTACTCCTGAAGGATCGGCAGTAGCTGCTAATGGGGTACTAGACTCCCTAAGCACTAAGGATGGACCATTCCCATTTGTGCTCCCTGTTCTCCCCAATCCAGTTCCATTGATCTGTACGGGCTGACTCTGAGTAAGGCTTCTTACTGAGCTTGGGTCATACACAGGAACAACAGGACCAATAGTGACGGGTACTATAAGGGCTTCCGGTAACCATGAAGCAGCATTGATTCCGTTCTCTTCCATACCTCATAAGGTGGACTCTCCTGCCCCCCCCTCTTCCTGCTGGCATCCTCCCCACAACTCCTATGCCAGGACTCACTTGAGCTGGTGCACTTCCTACTATTTCTGCACTTCCAGAATATTGCCCTCCGTCACCTGATTGTGGATTATAAGGTGGAGGACGCTCAGATAAAGACACATCCAACAAGCTGTCATCACTGTCACCACCATTGTTTCCATTTGCCCTTTTATTCCTGTTCTGAGAATCTCCCTCTCCTAACAACATTTGATACAACCTTTCTCCCTCAATAGTATCCACTCTCCATCTCTTGAGCTGTGCATCCCTTGCGCATGCTGACATGCATGCCCTCAAAGCTTTCCTCTACTTCCCTTGGTATTTCTTCCTCTTCCTAGCATGTGCTGCACACATCCATGCGTCTAACGCCTCAAACTGTATTGGTCTAGGCAAAGGTTGCAGTGCACATTACTCCTCTCGACTGGTGCAATACATCCAACTAAAATAAACCAAAACGTGAAAATGACAATTCACCCTCTTTTTCAGTGATTTTATTCCAATTTTGGAGCCAAGTTATAGTATGGAGCCCTACTTTTGTCATCATATATTGTGCTGGAGCATCCTCGGGTGGCACCTCTTCTCCCACTCGAGTAACAACCTCTTGATCGCCCCTGAAAAGATCCCACAACACCCTAAAATACACACGATTTCAAATGCAATTTGTTCAAACAGTTCAATGGGCAGGTTCTTCAACCACAACTTCCCGATTGACAACCAACCAATCCCAGTGCGGCGTTACACCAACCAGCCTATCACAGTGCTTCACTCTCTGACATCACCTTCTCTCCTTGCAGCGGCTCACCCTCCATCACAATTTGTCCGTACACATTCACTCACACAATCGTCTGAACTCGGTAATTGTTTGCCATCTAAAAGATCGATAAAATTCACATATCCAAAGAACATTCACACATGGTGACCCACAACCTGCGCCAGTCACCTGAATCAGTATTGAGTCACCTCTGTACACAAGGGCCACTAAACATATCCCATACATCCCATTCACACAAAGTTCCCTGTCATAGGTGGAGCTTCCAATGACTTCTCACGCTGACTCATCATTTCTTCAGTCAGACAATCACAATCAATCTCCCTATTGTTGCTCACTCCTCCGTTTGCCACTGACCTCGCCGCACCATCAAACTCCTTCAGTCTATGCCAGATTCCGTCCCCTTCTGTTCTTGGTCATTGAGCTCTATTTTGGGACTTTGGGGTTCAAGGTTCCTCTTTCTACATTAGTTCTTGTTCTCCCGTTGCCTCATGTGCTAACCGTGCAAAATGCAGAAGATCAAAAAGCATGAGTCTAAATTTCCCTGCATCGAGGATTGGTGAATAAAAGCATTAATCTATCCCTACTCTACCTCTAAATGACATCCCTACTTCAGCATCTTCATGAAGGAAAGGTAAAAGGTGTCAGCATGTTGAGTCTTCCTAAGGAGTCTCTCCACAGTTATAGGTCATATAGCATAAAGCTACCAATGCAGACCTTGCTCTAAGATGCTCTCTCTCCGAAGTCAGGAAAGAAGTAGGCACTTTCCGTACTTCTCCACATGGCATCATTACAGGTATCTTTCCCAAGAGTCTTTGCGGGTCACGCCATCTGCTCTGAGTACAATCTTAAAGGTAGTTTTCCATGGGATAACTGTGTTCTCGGGTTGCACCAAGATGACCTTGGTTCCTAGTCCTTCTCCTGTGTGAAACACAACAGCCTTCCTTCATCGACTCAATTTTACGATGTAACTTCTTCTCTCCTTCTCTGACTTATAATTCAAAGACATTAGTCTAGCTAACAAGAGCGCTTTTTTCACCTGCAACACAAAATGTGAGAAAGAACAAATTCCAGGACACACTTGAAATTCAGCTACTAATTCTAAAGCAAGAGTTTTCAGGGAAATGCATTTCAGGTCTACAAGGTTCAGCCGACATAAGAAACCAGCATATGAACTTTAACGCCTTAACCGCAGCGGCAATTCCGCCGCGGTGCTGGCGTTTTAATGAGTGGGCGGGGCTGCAACAGCCGTTGGCAGTTCGCAGCACCAGGGGGGAGTCCGACGAGAGCATGGAAGGGGTTAAGAGTTTGCAAAGGGAAATAAGGCACATTCAATTAATACATTTACCTAGATGTAAACTGACACAATTAATAAACACTTTTTAGTACATCAATAAATGTCTTTATCACAACATGATCTCTCCACTGTAATATTTTCTGTTAGTTACATTTACTTTCTACGTTAATTCTCCATGTTACTTTTCAAGGGTCTACACATCTCCCAGTTTCAAGGTAATACATTTCACAATTGTAACACCTCATGTTAATATGACAAAAGATTATATGTGGGTGGGCTCTATATGTGTGATTATAATGCCCCCCTACAAATAAATGTGATTTCTGCTACATAACTAGGAGAAGTTGAGGAGTACAGAGAGGGTCATGCAAATACAAAAATGAACAAAAGGGTAAGTCACTGTTAATTAAGCTCCACTGCTGCATACGACCTGGAAGCCTCCATTTCCCCAGGCATTCTGTTTTTCCTGTGTTCCCTGACCTTTGATTTCCCTAAACTCCTTGTTACTTGTACTTTACTGTCCCTAAAATCCTTGTTCTTCAGTTCTCCACTTGTCTCTATTGTCAATTGATACTTGTATAGCGCACTACTCACCTGCAAGGGTCTCAAGGCACTTGTACGAATACCGCTGTGGAACCCATTATGGCTTTCCCTGTGAGGCGTCCACTCCTGGGCACCCTCAAGGTGGAGGCCAGGCATCCTTAGCGTTGTGGGGGCCGTTGTGGAGATTAAGCAAGCTATTGCCCAGAGTTGCAGAGTGGGACTCCATGATTGAAATAGGCACCGAGGCGAGAATTATCAGGTCCGTGGAAATTTGAGCCCAAGACCCGCCGAGGCGAGGAATTGAACCCTGGTCCCGGGCTAGACCTCTGCATCAGGGTCTGCCGCTCTAACCACGTCTCTAGGCTGGTTCTTTTCCTCTCCATCTTTAACCTTCCTGTACCTGATTCCTATAGTACATCTTTTCATTTAACTTCTTCACCTAGCTGTGGACTATTTCTTCAACTCCTTCTGCGTTCTAGCTGTAAGAAAATGGGTTACTGGTTGAGAGGGTGAAACCCTACTCAAGCAGCAACCACAATCCTTGTCAAAGTGAAGTCACAAGGAAACCTCAACTTAACACGTGCTTAATTCTCAGGTAGGTTGGCACAGAGCAGTCAGGCCTAGCTTAGAGGCAATGTGTAAAGTATTATTGCAGCAAGAAACACAGCACAAGAACAATCCCACACCACTTTAGGAAAATATAGACATTTTTAGTAAATAATTTAAGACCAAAACAATACACATCCAATCACTAGAACAGGAGATATGAAATTGTAATGTGAATACCTGTATTGAGGATGTATCGCACAGCCCCAATGAGGTGCAGGGTGCAATGCTAAGACCTGTGCCATTGTCGAGGATGCCGTTCACAAGAGGCTTGCAATGAAAAGGCCTGAATTGAGGATGCATTGAGCAGCAGCGGTTCGGATTAGACTGCAGGCTGTGATGTGAAGTCTGGCATAGGGCATGCAATGCACTGCAGCGGATCTGAAGCGGCTGCGAGGAGATGCATCACACTGCGTCTATTCTGCTTACATGACCCCAAGTTGGGCTGGCAGGGCACCTTCAGGAGTACTTCCCAGGGTCCAGGACTGGGGTGGCACCACTTAGGGGGCAAGACCAAAGCCAGTAAAGTCAAGGTGCTGTATTCAAGACAGTAAAAAGATATGGTTACTGATTGAAGCGGGATGAAGTCATAAGTAACCCCAAATTATCCTGTGCTCAACCCTGTGTTAGCTTGGCACAGAGCAGACAGGCTTAACTTAGAAGCAATGTGTATAAAGTATTTATGCAGTGAGTCAAACAGTAATAAATTGAAACATAACACGAGCAAAATCCGACACCAATTAAGAAAATAAAGTAAAATTTAAAATAATGTAAGGCCAAAATGACAACAATCTAATTAGTAGAATCCGAGATATGCAGTTTTAAACATTTAAGTGAAAATAGTGTCATAAAGCACCAACTGTGATTATCTGGTTGTGGCCAACAGTGATGGAGCACTGGCCAGCTACAGGGACTAATTTAGGCCCACTGAACAACAGTACCTTAAACCCTGGTTGCGGAACGTTGTGAGATTCCCCATCTAGGACGTGTCGCGCAGTCGAGGTGATGCAAGGTTTTTGTGTGTAGATGTGTCACACAGCGATGATTCCAGAAAGCTACGAGGCCGCGATGCGAGGGTCTGTGTCATCAATAAGGAGCTTGCGATTCAAATTCAAGCATGAAAGGTATGTTGCGCACCGGCTGATTCCAAAGAAATTGTGGGGCTTGTGATGTGAAGACCTGCATCTAGGATGCATCGCACAACGGCGGTTCCAAGGAGGTTGCAGGCCACAATGTGAAGTCCTGCTCCTGGGATGCATTATACAGTGGTTCCAATGTAGATTTAGTCGAGGTGATGCATCATACTGCCGTTTCGATGAGGTGTTCTTGGAGGCGATGCGTTGTGATGCATTGGTTCTCCTGAGACCACAGCTGGGTTAGTAGAGCACCTTCAGGCCCACTTCCAAGAGTCTAGGACTAGAATGGAAACCGTTGGGGGCAGGACTCACAGCTGTCAGAGTTCTGATGCTAGATACAAGGATGTTGGAGCATGTCCAGTCCCTGATACTCAGATTAGGAGCCAGTCAACTAGCCCTTGGAGTCACTCTGGCGGTCCTGGGTTCAAGATACAGGCCCAGTCCTTCTCACTCAGGCAGGAGGGCAGCAGGGCAGCACAGCAGGGCAGCAGAGTGACAGTCCTTCTAACAGCAAAGCAGCACAGCAGTCCTTCTGAGTCTTCAACAGGTCCAGATATGTAATGAAGAGTTGAGTCTGAGAGGGTGCAATATTTATACCTGGGGTTCACTTTGAAGTAGAAGAATGTTACAGAGGCTTCCACCCCACTACGATGTTAGGCATCCCCTTCCTGTCCTGGTCTCATCTTGTCTGGGGCCACAAATGACTAGTGACAAACCCTTCGAGAGTGTGTTCAAGCAGATCCTTTGTGAAGTACAAGTATGGTAGATGACAGCCCCTCCTACTCGTTAAGTCAGAGTGGACCATCCTTCCAACGACAAGTCTTCCTCTATCCTACTAACTCGGAGCCATACACAAACGCCAGCTGCACTTGGCCATGTGACCCAGGAAGCAGGCTTCAGGCACTAAATAAGGCAAGAGAGTGCCAACTTCCTAAAAGTGTGTTTTGACACGACAAGGGAAACCCAAAAGGAATCACACTAGGGTCCTTGGGCAGTAGACTATTGTACAGAACAGGGGACCCTAGAAATTGAGGATCAAATAAATAATAGACATATACTTAATAGTATATATGACCTCTGCCCAGCCGGACAGGTTTTTAAATTATGCAATTTTTTAGTGTTATTCCGTATAAATGACAGTTATACAAAAGTGGGCACAGCCTGTGACCCACAAGGGACAAGGACAAAACAAGTGACACAAACACTTGTTTAGAAACGCTCAAAAGCGGTCTGTACTCATTCCTTGGTAATACAGACTAGTTTACAATCATAGCAACCCATTGTTGTTCAGAAATTATGAGGTCAAATCAACATGTGGTGCATTTAGGTCGACGACGTTTCGATGCAATTACACAATACTTGCATCATCATCAGGACAGGAAATAATATGTCATGTTTGTCTGGAATTTTGATTACAACCACAAAGCCTTGTGAATGTTCAGGCGATCACCGCCAGAATCCCCTCGTCCAGCCATCATGCTGTAGCAGATTATCCCCCATATGAAGTTATAACCACCAGGACTATACGCATTGAACTGCTGAATTAACTTTCCCTTAGTCCCCGCGGAAAGCGTAATCATTTGGTTATCGCTGTGCGGAATCCTTACTATGGACCCATTCTGAACATTCACGAGGCTTTGTGGTTGTAATCAAAATTCCAGACAAACATGACATATTATTTCCTGTCCTGATGATGATGCAAGTATTGTGTAATTGCATCGAAACGTCGTCGACCTAAATGCACCATATGTTGATTTGACCTCATAATTTCTGAACAACAATGGGTTGCTATGATTGTAAACTAGTCTGTATTACCAAGGAATGAGTACAGACCGCTTTTGAGCGTTTCTACATAATTGTTTGTGTCACTTGTTTTGTCCTTGTCCCTTGTGGGTCACAGGCTGTGCCCACTTTTGTATAACTGTCATTTATACGGAATAACACTAAAAAATTGCATAATTAAAAAACCTGTTCGGCTGGGCAGAGGTCATATATACTATTAAGTATATGTCTATTATTTATTTGATCCTCAATTTCTAGGGTCCCCTGTTTTGTACAATAACTTCCTAAAAGTGGCATTTTCAGAACTGTGGCTTAAAATCCGACTTTACCATTAAAGAGTGCTTTACATTACAACTCTTTAGACACCAGACTTAATATTTCGTCCTGCTCCCAATTGAAAGTTATCACTTATAAAATGTAATAAGGTGACCCAATGTAATCCTATGGGAGAGGTAGGCCTTGCAGTAGGGAAAAACACATTTAAGAATTTTTCTCTACCAGGATATGTACAACTTAAACGTACAAGTCCAACCTTTGAAATACACTGCACCGTGCCCTCTGGGATGTTCAGGTCCTACTCTAGGAGTGACTTATATGTATTAAAAAGAAAGTTTTGGGCCGGGCAAAAGGTTTATTTTACCAGCAACATTTGCAGTCCTATTGTTGGTTGTACAGAAGAATGATCCCAGGATGTAACTTAGAAAGAGAGATAATCTAACAAGTGGAAAATACGGAGTGAGCAGGCACAGTGGAATGGGAGTGAGAGGGGAAAGAGCAGTTAGTGGGTCAATGTTGTTCGGGATCTTCTGTTCCGGGCCTCTGTTGACATACACTCCCAGGTATTTCAGGCGGTCTGCTTTCCATTTAAATCTATTGTTTAGTAACCTGGGACAGCAGTAGAGCTTTGCTTTTGTCCCATTTGATTTTATAATCTGAAATAACTATTCTTTGATAGCGGACATAAGCACCGGTAGGGAGGTGAGCAGGTCGGTAAGTGTGAGCAATATGTTACCTGCATAAAGGAACATTTTGGCGGCACCCGCTGTTGTAGGGGCTCTGCAATCTGTATTGCCATTTAATAGCCGTTAGCGGTTCTAGCGTGAGGAAAGGGGCGAAAGGAGACGATTCTGGTGGGTCACTGACTGCACCTGTGAGTGCTCAGAGAGGAACCCTCTACAATTAACCTGCATGGAATGAGCCTCATAGAGTCATTTGATATGACCAGGTTGTAAAGTTGGAGGGGGGTATGATCGAGTCCAGACTGAGGGCTATGCAGCATATGGTATTTTGTTGTTGGTAGGCAGAAGGGGGTGTGAATAAAGGAGGAGAGGATAAGGAGAGGGAGATGTGAAGCCCAAATGGTAGTCTACTGATTCACAGATGGGTGGGATCATATCATAGAGGTGAGGAAATAAGCTAGCCAATATGGGCAATATTGACAACTTACTGAAAATACTCATCTGCCTTCAGCCAACAGCCACAGAGGTATTCTAATAAGTCTCTTATTAGTGTATTGTGACGGCTTCTGAGCCCATCTTGATTTGTTCCTGGTGTTGTCCAGGGTGAGCTCCTCCGCACAATGGACAACCCTATCCCTATCAGTCTCCTTCTTGAACTAACGATCATGTAGTCTGCCAACAAGGTTGGCAGGAGATCATTTCTATGGCAGGAATTTGGGGGATTCTCCAGTCCAGGATAATGGCAGGGAGAGGTCCATTCATTGTTCTTCCAGACTGTCAAGGAAAACAGCTCAAACCATCCAGTAGTCTCTCAGCTTCCCATCCATTGTGATCTACTTTGTGACTGGTTCTCAAAGGCCTCCACTTAATGTTCCATGTACGGAGCCCCAGCATAAGTTGTACAAAGACTTCCTGTTTGCCAATAGTTTCAACTGAATAATCTATATTATTCAGAATTTTGTAGTCATTCAGATCATAAGGCCATGTTTCCAGGCAACAGTTAAATTCAGGTGGGCCTATTTGTGATGTAAAATGCAAATTGATCAGGCTTGGTATCCCTAGCGGGGTTCTGGTGCATATTCTGCAGGCCCTTTGTAGTTCAAGACGGTAGGTGAAAGTCACGCCAAATCGCTGTGGTAGAAAGTCCATCAACAAGCTCTACACATCATTATTTTTTCCATTTTTTCTTGGATTCCATATTATCTTTTGCTCTCTTGTTGCACCGTGCCTTCCAAATCATTCACTTTTTGTTTGAGGTGCCAGATATTCGGGCCCCAAGAGTGCACTTTGTCCAATCTTTCTTCCAGCAGTGTGGTACGAATATTATATGGAATAACAGAGAGGCCTAACCATATAATATTATCACAATACCCCAAAGATGGTCCTTGGATTCACACTAATAAATCCTTAGCTCAGTCCTAGTAGAGTAGCTAAGAGCAGTCAAGCTTTACTAGCGGAGCATGTGGTAAGCATTTCAGAGTACCAACAAGGCCAATAAGTAATTGACTTGACTTAAGAGAAATCCAATGCCAATTTATAAAATTGGAGTTTATTTTTATCTTATTTCAGACACCAAAATGAACGGGATATCATACATATAACCAGATTTGTAGATTTTTTAAGCACTATTAAATCAGTTAAGTAAAATACATAGACAAAATAACACTGCGGTCAGTGGCAAAATCCACTAGTGATAATCGGTCACTTGCTAGTTTAGTTACTTGGAAACCTTATAGGGGTATGGTCATGCGGGCCCCCGGACCAGGCCAAAACAGTCAGATCAATTTTATCTGACCAGTGGAGTCCGGGTGCAGAGTTGTTCTGGCTTTCCCTGGTGCTGAATGGGTGCCGCGGGTGTTGCTGTTTGTACCGCTTACATGATGCTGCAAGAAACAAAATGCAAAAACACAACAGGCACACAGCTGCTGACATCAGATGAAGATTTCACAGTGTTCTCTATAGCTGCAGCGTCGAGTGTGGGGATCGGTTACCCGTCTGGTGACCAACAAGCCTTGGCAGTAGTAAGCACAACAAAAAGCTTTGGGAACTTCACTGGGTCTGGGGAAGTAACATAGCAGACTGAGACGTAGAGCAGGCAGGACTACAACCCTCACAATGCACTGGACCACCTGTATTTGGGTGATCCCTTGGAGGGCCCGATGGCCAACGATTCTTTAGATCGGGTGTGTGTTTTTACCTGCAACTTGCATGGGACTAGTGCCGCTAGCCTAGGTGAGAATGAGAGGGCTTCTGGCTTCCACAATGGTCCCTCTCTTCAGGAGTGCTGAGTGTTAGCCAAGGAAGAGGGTCTTCACTCAATTCCAAGTCTGTTGCCTCAGGGTCGAAGTACCCCTCTTTTACTTTGTGCTGGTGGGCAAAGTACTCTTGTCAGCAACACATGTCTCCTCTTGGACCTTCCTTAAAGTAAGTTGTTCAGATCTTAGGTTCTGCTGTCAGGGGCGTCCCTTAGATTCTAGATTTAGGGGAGTTAGGTGTGTGGGAGCTAGTAGCCAATGGCCAGCTAGTCCCTGCAGCTAATCCATCTCTGAGGTGACCACACCTGGTGGTGTAGGTCACTTTTTCTACATATAACCCACTATTTCTGCCCTCCTAAAAATGGCAGAATTCGCCTATAGGTGTACAGACCAGGTGCCCACCCTAGAAGTGTGGCCAGCATTCCTGGGGGTGTGCACCTCCTGCTTAGGTAATTTCCTGCTGTGCCCGGGTGCAAGCGCACATGGGGCAAGGGGAGGGCTGTTTCCTCCTCGGGGGACAGCCAAGATGCATATCAGAGGTAGTGTAACCTTTGAAGCTCACTGCTCTGATGTGCCAATTCACTAGATGTATGAGGAAGAGGGAGGTGTGACCTTTTTCCTGCCCAGCCTTTGCTCTGACTTCTGGGAGTGATCACACCTCCTGCAGGAGGTCAGAATCTTGTCTTGGTACCAGCTGGTCTGGTCAGCCAAAATAGAGTAAAGCTGGAGGCAACCAGGGTTAATCTCTAAGGTGCCCTCTGGGTGCATGCAACATCACCCAGGGCACAAGAATCATGTCAGAGGTTAGAAGGCATATTGTTTGATACCAAACATGACTGATTTTAGGGGTACCATAATAGAGCTGCTAATCTCGGGGGTGCCCGGTTGGCAGATTAAATTATTCTATGGACCGAAAACAGATATAGTGGTTTCCAATGAGGAACAGCACTATATGGACAAATAGGATTGCACTTACATGTCCACACCTTAAATATAATGTACCCTGCCTCCAGGGATAAGGAGGCCTTCATTAGGGGGCTTTTAATACCATTAAAGGCAGTGTAGGTGACTGTGCCACACATATTGAGGGCACAGGCGAGTTTGAGCAGTTTGCACTGCTCCTGCAGTCTGCAGTTGTAGGCCTGCTGTCAGTAGGTTGCATGGGTCACCCTTGGTGGCACAAACAGGTGCTGCAGCTCTGGTGTTCCCTTTATTACTCATGCCCTAGTTACCCCTGGTAGCATATACTTACACAGGGTAAAGTTTTTGCCAATTTGGGATTACCAAGTCAAACATAACCGTTTTAGGAGACCCCACAGGCACTGGGATCTGGGCAGCAGACTCCAGTACAGTATCAACGCCATAACCATCAGCATTTGGAGCAAAATGTGGGGGTGACCATGCAAAAAAGGGAAACTTTCCTACAATTCCCACCACCAACATTTCCTTACCAATGAGTTCCATGGAAGCCTCCTGCGAGGTTGTGTTTGTTGTGCTTGATGG
The DNA here is from genome assembly GCF_964263255.1 of Lissotriton vulgaris. Lineage (NCBI taxonomy): Eukaryota > Metazoa > Chordata > Amphibia > Caudata > Salamandridae > Lissotriton > Lissotriton vulgaris. The sequence goes on along the minus strand of NC_141689.1, from coordinate 1,061,658,017 downwards.
TTTAGTGTCCCCTACCACCTCTGTAAAGAGGAGTTGCCTTGTGGCTTTGCCTCTAGCCATGTCAGTAGTCAGTATGTATCTAGGAGGGGAAAATAGGAAATATTTTGCTGCTCTTAACGTGGTGTGCCCAGAAAGGAGAGGCGACTTCCACTAGTCAGCACCAGTCTGTCTCTCTGAGTTAATCCGCAGGTGTGGGGAGTCACTACAACAAAGCAGAGCCAAAGTACTCTCTCAGGAGGTCTGGGTTGGTCTATTGCACTCAGTTATTTTTGGGATGGCCTTCAGACTTCTCAGCAGTTAAGGCAGGAGTTTGGGGAGTCTGTATGACGATTACTGGCAATCACTTCAGCTTATGGGCAGATGATGGTTCTGACTTGTCGCTGCTGTATGCTTGGTAAGGAGATCTACCTGGATCCATGTTGAAAGCAGGAGAGGAGTGCGATTGGCTTCAGCCCCACTCTAAAGCTCCCTGTGTCTGCTGAGGAAGTGCTGGGCTGGCAGTAACGTGCCATTTGTGATGCCCTAAAGCAGTAGCAAGCAAGAGGGGTTCCAACAGGGTAAACAAACAAGACATTCCATCCCTTTCACTCCTATTTTCGGGGTCCCACATAATAGGCGGTACAGGCGGTCACCAGCACAGCCCACACATGGCTCGTGACGGAACGGTTCCGTCACGAGCATGGAAGAGGTTAATATTAACTAAGATTTAAAAACAACACAAACAAGCATTGGAAATCCAATAGGGTTCGCATTAGGAAAGTTTGAGCTATTGGTCTTATAAATTAATTTTTTTTATTTATGTGTTTTTTTAAAAAAAAAGCTAAATTAATAGCTTTGTCATTTACAATGCCAATAGTTATAACTTTCGCAAATGTGACACCTATAGCATTTGTAATGCAACATGTTTTGTATTTACGTGACTTAGATGTATTGATATTACAAATAACAATGGCTTTCAATTTTTTTAAATAATTAATACTTAAATAATTTATTTATTTGTAATGGCAATAGCTTAAACTTTTGTAAATAATTTTTGTGAAGATTATGTTCAGTGTTTTTTATTGTGACGAAAATCCAAAAACAGAAGTGAAATATTAACATCTTTTTGTGATTTGTAATAAAGCGTGAAAGCTTGAAAACAGCTTGAAACATTGAAAGAACATATTTGAAACAGTGATGCTGTGGTTGCGCTGAGTGATGCTGTGGATGCGCTGAGTGATGTGTGGTTGCGCTGAGTGGTGTGTGCATCGGTGGAGCTTAGTGGGTGCATTGGTGGAGCTGTTTGGTGGGTGCATTGGTGGAGCTTAGTTGGAGCATCGGTGGAGCTGTGTGGTGGGTGTATCGGTGGAGCTGTGTGGTGGGTGCCTCGGCGGAGCTGTGTGGTGGGTGCTTCGGCGGAGCTGTGTGGTGGGTGCATCGGCGGAGCTGTGTGGTGGGTGCATCGGTGGAGCTGTGTGGTGGGTGCTAACGGTGGAGCTGTGTGGTGGGTGCATCTGTGGAGCTGTGTGGTGGGTGCATCTGTGGAGTTGTGTGGTGGGTGCATCTGTGGAGCTGTGTGGTGGGTACCTCGGTGGAGCTGTGTGCTGGGTGCATCGGTGGAGCTTTGTGGTGGGTGCCTTGGTGGAGCTTTCTGGTCGGTGCCTCGGTGGAGCTGTGTGGTGGGTGCATCGGTGGAGCTGTGTGGTGGGTGCAAAGGTGGAGCTGTGTCGGTGGAGCTGTGTGGTGGGTGCATTGGTGGAGCTGGTTGGTGGGTGCATCGGTGGAGCTGTGTCAGTGGAGCTGTGGGGTGGCTGCATCGGTGGAGCTGTGTGGTGGGTGCATCGGTCGAGCTGTATGGTGGGTGCCTCGGTGGAGCTGTGTGGTGGGTGCATTGGTGGAGCTGTCTGGTGGGTGCATCGGTGGAGCTGTGTAGGTGGAGCTGTGCGGTGGGTGCATCGGTGGAGCTGTGTGGTGGGTGCAGTGGTGGAGCTGTGTGGTGGGTGCATCGGTCCAGCTGTGTGGTGGGTGCCTCGGTGGAAGCTCTGTGGTGGGTGCATCGGTGAAGCTGTGTGGTGGGTGCATCGGTGGAGCTTAGTGGGTGCATTGGTGGAGCTTAGTTGGAGCATCGGTGGAGCTGTGTGGTGGGTGCATCGGTGGAGCTCTGTGGTGGGTGCATCAGTGGATCTGTGTGGTGGGTGCATCGGTGAAGCTGTGTCGGCGGAGCTGTGTGGTGGGTGCATTGGTGGAGCTGGGTGGTGGGTGCATCAGTGGAGCTGTGTAGGTGGAGCTGTGTGGTGGGTGCATCGGTGGAGCTGAGTGGTGGGTGCATCAGTGGAGCTGTGTGGTGGGTGCATTGGTGGAGCTTAGTGGGTGCATTGGTGGAGCGGTGTGGTGGGTGCATCGGTGGAGCTTAGTTGGTGCATCAGTGGAACTGTGTGGTGGGTTCATCGGTGGAGCTGTGTGGTGGGTGCCTCGGCGTAGCTGTGTGGTGGGTGCATCGGTGGAGCTGTGTGGTGGCTGCATCGGTGGAGCTGTATGGTTGGTGCCTCGGTGGAGCTGTGTGGTGGGTGCATTGGTGGAGCTGTGTGGTGGGTGCATCAGTGGAGCTGTGTAGGTGGAGCTGTGTGGTGGGTGCATCGGTGGAGCTGTGTGGTGGGTGCAGTGGTGGAGCTGTGTGGTGGGTGCATCGGTCGAGCTGTGTGGTGGGTGCCTCGGTGGAGCTCTGTGGTGGGTGCATCGGTGAAGCTGTGTGGTGGGTGCATCGGTGGAGCTTAGTGGGTGCATTGGTGGAGCTTAGTTGGAGCATCGGTGAAGCTGTGTGGTCGGTGCATCGGTGGAGCTCTGTGGTGGGTGCATCAGTGGAGCTGTGTGGTGGGTGCATCGGTGGAGCTGTGTCGGTGGAGCTGCGTGGTGGGTGCATCGGTGGAGCTGGGTGGTGGGTGCATCGGTGGAGCTGTGTAGGTGGAGCTGTGTGGTGGGTGCATCAGTGGAGCTGGGTGGTGGGTGCATCAGTGGAGCTGTGTGGTGGGTGCATTGGTGAAGCTTAGTGGGTGCATTGGTGGAACTGTGTGGTGGGTGCATCAGTGGAGCTTAGTTGGTACATCAGTGGAGCTGTGTGGTGGGTTCATCGGTGGAGCTGTGTGGTGCGTGCCTCGGCGTAGCTGTGGTGGGTACATCGGTGGAGCTGTGTCGGTGGAGCTGTGTGGTGGGTGCATCGGTGGAGCTGGGTGGTGGGTGCATCGGTGGAGCTGTGTAGGTGGAGCTGTGTGGTGGGTGCATCAGTGGAGCTGGGTGGTGGGTGCATCAGTGGAGCTGTGTGGTGGGTGCATCAGTGGAGCTGTGTGGTGGGTGCATCGGTGGAGCTTAGTGGGTGCATTTGTGGAGCTGTGTGGTGGGTGCATCGGTGGAGCTTAGTTGGTGCATCAGTGGAGATGTGTGGTGGGTGCATCGGTGGAGCTTTGTGGTGGGTGCCTCGGCGGAGCTGTGTGGTGGGTGCCTCGGCGGAGCTGTGTGGTGGGTGCATCGGCAGAGCTGTGTGGTGGGTGCATCGGTTGAGCTGTGTGGTGGGTGCATCAATGGAGCTGTGTGGTGGGTGCCTTGGTGGAGCTGTATAGTGGGTGTCTCGGTGGAGCTGTGTGGTGAGTGCATCGGTGAAGCTGTGTGGTGAGTGCATCAATGGAGCTGTTTGGTGGGTGCATCGGTGGAGCTGTGTGGTGGGTGCCTTGGTGGAGCTGTGTGGTGGGTGCATCGGTGGAGCTGTGTGGTGGGTGCATCGGTGGAGCTGTGTGGTGGGTGCATCTGTGGAGCTGTATAGTGGGTGCCTCGGTGGAGCTGTGTGGTGAGTGCATCGGTGAAGCTGTGTGGTGGGTGCATCAATGGAGCTGTGTGGTGGGTGTATCTGTGGAGCTGTGTGGTGGGTGCCTCGGTGGAGCTGTGTGGTGGGTGCATCAGTGGAGCTGTGTGGTGGGTGCCTTGGTGGAGCTGTATAGTGGGTGCCTCGATGGAGCTGTGTGGTGAGTGCATCGGTGAAGCTGTGTGGTGGGTGCATCAATGGAGCTGTGTGGTGGGTGCATCGGTGGAGCTGTGTGGTGGGTGCCTTGGTGGAGCTGTGTGGTGGGTGCATCGGTGGAGCTGTGTGGTGGGTGCATCGGTGGAGCTGTGTGGTGGGTGCATCTGTGGAGCTGTATAATGGGTGCCTCGGTGGAGCTGTGTGGTGAGTGCATCGGTGAAGCTGTGTGGTGGGTGCATCAATGGAGCTGTGTGGTGGGTGCATAGGTGGAGCTTTGTGGTGGGTGCATCGGTGGAGCTGTGTGGTAGGTGCCTTGGTGGAGCTGTGTGGTGGGTGCCTTGGTGGAGCTGTGTGGTGGGTGCATCGGTGGAGCTGTGTGGTGGGGGCATCTGTGGAGCTCTGTGGTGGGTGCATCGGTGGAGCTGTGTCGGTGGAGCTGTGTGGTGGTTGCATCAGTGGAGCTGTGTGGTGGGTGCCTCGGTGGAGCTGTGTGGTGGGTGCATCAGTGGAGCTGTGTGGTGGGTGCATCAGTGGAGCTGTGTGGTGGGGGCATCTGTGGAGCTGTGTGGTGGGTGCATCTGTGGAGCTGTGTGGTGGGTGCATCAGTGGAGCTGTGTGGTGGGTGCATCGGTGGAGCTGTGTGGTGGGTGCATCGGTGGAGCTGTATGGTGGGTGCCTCGGTGGAGCTGCGTGGTGGGTGCATCGGTGGAGCTGAGTGGTGGGTGCCTCGGTGGAGCTGTGTGGTGGGTGCATCGGTGGAGCTGTGTGGTGGCTGCATCGCTGGAGCTGTGTGGTGGGTGCATTGGTGAAGCTGTGTGGTGGGTGCATCGGTGGAGCTGCGTGGTGGGTGCATCGGTGGAGCTGTGTGGTGGGTGCTTCGGTGGAGCTGTGTGGTGGGTGTCTCTGTGGAGCTGTGTGGTGGGTGCATCTGTTGAGCTGTGTGGTGGGTGCCTCGGTGGAGCTGTGTGGTGGATGCATAGGTGGAGCTGTGTGGTGGGTGTATCGGTGGAGCTGTGTGGTGGGTGCCTCGGTGGAGCTATTTGGTTGGTGCCTCAGTGGAGTTGTGTCGGTGGAGCTGTGTGGTGGTTGCATCAGTGGAGCTGTGTGGTGGGTGCATCAGTGGAGCTTTGTCGGTGGAGCTGTGTGGTGGTTGCATCGGTGGAGCTGTGTGGTGGGTGAATCGGTGGAGCTGTGTGGTGGGTGCCTCGGTGGAGCTGTGTGGTGGGTGCATCGGTGGAGCTGTGTGGTGGGGGCATCTGTGGAGCTCTGTGGTGGGTGCATCGGTGGAGCTGTGTCGGTGGAGCTGTGTGGTGGTTGCATCAGTGGAGCTGTGTGGTGGGTGCCTCGGTGGAGCTGTGTGGTGGGTACGTCGGTGGAGCTGTGTGGTGGGTGCGTCGGTGGAGCTGTGTGGTGGGTGCATCAGTGGAGCTGTGTGGTGGGGCATCTGTGGAGCTGTGTGGTGGGTGCATCTGTGGAGCTGTGTGGTGGGTGCATCGGTGGAGCTGTGTGGTGGGTGCATCGGTGGAGCTGTATGGTGGGTGCCTCGGTGGAGCTGTGTGGTGGGTGCATCGGTGGAGCTGAGTGGTGGGTGCCTCGGTGGAGCTGTGTGGTGGGTGCATTGGTGGAGCTGTGTGGTGGCTGCATCGCTGGAGCTGTGTGGTGGGTGCATTGGTGAAGCTGTGTGGTGGGTGCATCGGTGGAGCTGTGTGGTGGGTGCATCGGTGGAGCTGTGTGGGGGGTGCTTTGGTGGAGCTGTGTGGTGGGTGCCTCTGTGGAGCTGTGTGGTGGGTGGATCTCTTGAGCTGTGTGGTGGGTGCCTCGGTGGAGCTGTGTGGTGGATGCATAGGTGGAGCTGTGTGGTGGGTGTATCGGTGGAGCTGTGTGGTGGGTGCCTCGGTGGAGCTATGTGGTGGGTGCCTCGGTGGAGCTGTGTCGGTGGAGCTGTGTGGTGGTTCCATCAGTGGAGCTGTGTGGTGGGTGCATCAGGGGAGCTGTGTCGGTGGAGCTGTGTGGTGGTTGCATCAGTGGAGCTGTGTGGTGGGTGAATCGGTGGAGCTGTGTCGGTGGAGCTGTGTGGTGGGTGCATTGGTGGAGCTGGGTGGTTGGTGCATCAGTGGAGGTGTGTGGTGGGTGCATCGGTGGAGCTGGATGGTGGGTGCATCGGTGGAGCTGGGTGGTGGGTGCATCGGTGGAGCTGTGTGGTGGGTGCATCTGTGGAGCTGTGTGGTGGGTGCATCTGTGGAGCTGTGTGGTGGGTGCCTCGGTGGAGCTGTGTGGTGGGTGCATCAGTGGAGCTGTGTGGTGGGTGCATCAGTGGAACTGTGTGGTGGGTGCATCAGTGGAGCTGTGTGGTGGGTGCATCGGTGGAGCTGGGTAGGTGGAGCTGTGTGGTGGGTGGCACTTTTTATAAATCATTAGTAAAAGAGATCAAAGAAATTCAACTAAAACCCATATATAGCAGAAGAGGAGAAAGCTCTAGTAACGGGATTCAGGATGAATATATTCCTTTGAAGCAAATCGCCAGCATATGAAAGGTGTAAAATAGCAATCAGCATAAAACGAAAATGCCAGCAAAAGACTTTATAAAATTCCGTGTGGCCCTGATAAAATAATTAGAGCGTTTAATTATATCATGACCAACAACGGTTATTGTTTTAAGAGCAGCGTGTGAGATGGTTAGGCTGCAATGTAAACAAGCCCTCGGCATTGCCGTGGTGGGAAGGGGGGGGCGGGGAGAGGCAAGAAGGGAAGAATAGGGGCTGGGAGCAGCAGCCTTTGATATGCCGGCCGGCTGTGCAGTGAATAATTAGGGGAGGAAAAATGCCGGCTGGGGGAAGCTTGAGATGCCTGAGGAGGTATGCGTGCTAAAAGTACGCGTTGTAACATCATACATCCGGCTTTGATGTGCACGCGCTCTCAGGCACTGCAACAAATCGCCGAGATGGTTAAACTCTGTTTAAGCCACAATATAGCCCGCCAGCTATGCGCTTGAGCGCATCAGCAGGCGAGCCCTAAAAAGGACTAAGGGGTGTAAGCAGGAGGAAGAGAATTTATAAACATGTCTCAGGAAAGAAAGGACTGGGTTCTACCAACCACAAAATGAGGAAAGCGTGTCAGAATACAGAGAAATAGACAGACAAAACTAATTAACTAACTGGGAAGGCAAGGCAGTGACCAACAACAAAGAAAAGTGGATAAGCAATTGGAGAAAAGTTTAACAGTATGCTAAGACCAAGGCACTCTGGTATACATGAAAAAGAATTGAGAATGCAAGCAAAAAAAGGAGTGGAAGGTTACCATAGAACAAAGAACACTGGAATACAGGACTAGGAATCTGCATACAAACAAGAGCAGTGTTGAAAGTATGCAGACAGATGGGCTCAGCAGTGCAAGAAGAAAAGGATTGGAAGTACAGAGCTATAGCATCAAAGAACAAGCAACAGAAGCAGAGGTATAGCAACAAGACTGTAAATGGAAAATCGAATAGCAATGTAAATGCAAAGCACACAGAAGCTAGGAATAGGCCTTCAAGCAAAGCAGCAAGACCAAGTTCATACAGTGTCTTAGCATTAAGACGGTTGCAAGAACTCTGAACACAAGGCTCACTGAGATGGTATAGATGGCTGCTTAGGGGAGGAGCACAGATGCAGGAAGATACCCAAGTGAAAGCAATTATCAAGGTGCTGGAAATCAGTCCTCCATCTCAATAGAGTACTTTAGAATGGGACTTGGAGAAAGAAAGGTTATAAAAGCCAGAAGGCACAAGAAGGGAAACGGAACCCAGGAGCAATTTGTGGATCAGACACTGATGAAAGTCCACAAACCATCTATGTTTGGTTTAGTGAATCTTACGAACCATGACAACAGACAGGGATCCACCTCTAGTGTGATCTTTGCAAGGTTGAAGGACAGAAACAACTATAAGGACCATAATGCTTCAGAATAGTGGTGTGGAAACAAGGACAGCTTTGAGCTGTGGAGCAAGGTGTGCAATGTGTCTGTGAGTTCTGTGTGAAACAGAGGACCACAGAGCCCTTATGAGCGTCACGTTGTGGTGGGATAACATCCTGACAGCTCACCACACACACTTTTCCCTTAACTCTGCCTTACTAGTCAGTCTGCATTCCCAAAAGTGAGCTAAAAACATCCTAATGGAAAACTTGGTGTAGAAAGTGCTATTAAGATCAAGACTGAAGCCTCCTTCTAAAGTAGCTCAGTAGGTGTGCTCAACACAAGTCGTTTAGTTTGCAGTTGAAACTTTAAAGATTGTGTAAGGTTGCTAGTATTTATCTCATTATTCAGTTCACCTTCTTTAATTCCCTTTGATTATCACACAAAGTCTATTACTATCCTCCTTTAGTGTTCAGTTGTATATTAGAGTTGTATGTTAGAGATTTTGACTTTCTTCCTTGATTGGCCTCTATAAAAGTGTCCTATCTCCCTACAGAAGAGTAGAGGGCATACATTTTTTCAATTTACTTTTCTTCTATAGTTGGAATTCATTTAAAATAATTTATCATTTATCTAATATGACAAGACACTTCCTCATTAGTAAAGTTAGTTACATAATTTAATGTTGCTCAATTAGTCACCGTGGGCCTGATTCTTAAAAAGGATTGTGTAGGAGCAAACGTTGATGGTGTAAAATATGCTTTTAAAAAGCCTGCAAATTGTGCATGTTTTAAGTGTTAAAATAATTGATACATGCTTTAGTTACGTTGAACATATCACAACGTTGAGAATCTATTTATCACCAATATTGAATTTTGGATCATGAAAAAAGATCAGAACCATTTCCATTTGCTAAATTGGCAGAAACCTCCTTCACCTGCACCCGTTCACATTCTATCCCGATTGGACATTACATTGTGCACTTCTTAAGTGCCACATCTGCCACCTGATGTCCCGGAAACTTCTCTTTTGGTGCCTTTAAGGGCTGCTCCATCTCAAACCATGCGAGAAGTAAAACACAAGAAGGACACATGTTACAAAGGATTTAGCAATGAAACACCTTCTGTGAAATGCCACATAGAACAAAGACCCATGACAACAATGGGCTGGACACCAATATCTTCACAGGCAGTACATTCTAGGGAAGTAGCTCTGAAGAGATTGTGCTTCACATGAGAAGCATACATTTTTCTTTTTACTGGAGAACTACTCCAAAATGATTTCCTGGGGCACTATAAAGAATCGGATTCACAGTTTTGTCCCAGAAAGTCCACTCCAGTTACTTTTCCTAAAAAAATGCCTTATGAACCTAGATTTTATTTTTTCACCACAAATCACATATTCCATACCTGCTTGGTTATCTCCTGTGGATGATATAATCTTCAACCCAGTGGACAAATAGGGCAGGCCACTGCTCTTCCGATTCAGACCTCAGTTATCTGTGGGACTCTCCAAAAAAACAGCACGTAAAAACTGGGCTTGCTAGAACTTCTGTTGGACACCTCACTCACCTATTTTTGGTTCATTGACTAAAATGGGATTAGTCGCGAAATATGGACCAGCTGACTTCGACCTGAATTTCCTGAGGGAGCATAAGGCTGCAGATTCACTAGTCTTATCTGGACCTAGGAAGAGGTATGATGCATTGGGCTCAACCACACTTGCTATTCCCAAAAAACAATTGCATACCATGACAACCATTATGAAGGAGGCCAGCTCTTCCACCTGCCTAGGTCTCTATGAGCAGGCTTAATGGGACTCTTTGGAATGGTTCAATGTATACTTACCCAGAATAAAAAGGGAGGAATGAAAGAATTTCTCACTGAGACCATGTATTCAGTTCTGCAAAAGAAACATACCTCTGTGAATGAGTATCTACATGGGCTCAATAAGAAATTCCTCTTGAATGTGTCTCCTTAACACTGCAATATTACAAACAACAGGAGAACCCCGTACACCCAGCTTAGACCTGGGTATATTTAGTATCATATAACAATGTCCCAATGGGTATCAATTGAAAGGGCACAAATTGGAATAACTTAATCATAGAAGAAACAATAACGCTAAGCCCCAACGTATTATCAATGCAATTGCATTTTTTCAACAGATGCTAAATAATGCTTCATGAGGTATAAAGCAGCATCAGCATTGAATAAGAATTATATGTTATGTGCTGAGGGAACACATTGTGCTTGTGAGAGAACATTAAACGGCACAAGTGAACCAAGAGAGAGTGAAAGTAAAACGGCATTGTATGGAAATATTTCAATAATAATTATGCATGAATGTTTTGGATACAATATTATTTTCACGAAATCATGTCATAATTATAGACCCATAAATTTGCTGATACATGTCAACAGTGTTACGACCTTCATGAACTGAGGTCTTCATCAGGTCAATAATAACACAACAAGGAGAGGATTGCTGTCTAAGAAAAAACTGCAAAAAAAGTCAATTTAAAGCTGGTTCAGCGTGAAACTGGACCAATGATTTGCAAGGAAGGGAACATGTTTGAGGTACCTGAATGATATTCAGAGAACCTAATGGGACAAACTAGAAAAGATACGCTAGTGTTAACTGCAAATAGTGAACTACGGGTAAGTAATTGAATTAAATAAGAGCCGCTAATACACTCACGCAGAGAGAAGATATCCCGCTGGTGTATATAGGCATCTGTTAAAAATGGGTTTTTCTAATTTGCAAAGATATGCCCCTTTGTCTGTCAAGACCCTTACTTCTAGTCAGGGTAGGGGAGTTACACACAGATAACAGCTGCTCACCCCCTTGGTAGCTTTGCACAAGCAAAAAGGCTTCTCCCAAAACAATGTGTAAAGTATTTGTACCCCAAAAATACAGTAACACATTGAAAACCCCACAAATGGACACCACACCAGTTTAGAAAAAATAACATATTTGTATCTAAACCGAACAAGACCAAAACTACGAAAATCCAATATACATGTATCCAGGTATCACTTTTAGAATGCTTATTTAAAAAGAAAAAAAAAACAGTTGAAACAAAATAGCTCGTGCTGGGGCTATTACAATGTTGTGACAGACACAAATCCAAAGTACGATTCCAACCGCGAGGTGCACGTGCCGGGTACGAAGTCACACGGACCCCCAAACAACAGTACCATGGAAAGGAAGTCAACAGGCGATGCACAGCGTTGTGAGGGTGAAGCATCAGTGCCAAGGAGAAGTCAGTTCCCTTCTGCCACGGGGGAGGTGAGGCATCAAGTCTGTAAGGAGGTGAGGCGACGGTTCCAGTGAAGTGATGCTACGTCAAACAGTTCTTGAAGGCAGCCTCGTCAGTTATTAGCTCCACGATAACGTAATGCTGGTGCTGGCAGTGACAGTGTTGGTGAGAGGGCTGGCATCGGGAAGGCCGATAAGTGCAAGTGTCAGCAGGCGTCGAAGGGCGTCCGAGCTGCAGTGCAGGCGGGGTGGTGCGTTGTGCACTTCACGAGCGGTGGCCTTGGTGCAGGTCTCGGTGTAACTGGTGGCATTGCGGATGGCGTCAGAGTTGTTCTTCTTTATTCTCAGCACCAACCTCACAATTCTCAGGGCCCAGGAACTGGAATTGTCGCCCTTTCGAATATATAGGAGTCCACAGGGGAGTCCAGGTGCTAGTCAGTGGGTGCAGGTGAAGTCTGAGAGCAAGAGGCAAGCACACACAAGCCCTTGAAGATTCTTCTTTAAGCAGGTGCACAGCAAAGTTCTAGTCTTTATCCTCTCCATGGCAGAAGCAGCAACTGCAGGCCAACCCAGCAAAGCACACACAGCAAAGGGGCAGTACTCCTCCTTTCAGCTCTCCAGCTTATCTCCTTGGCAGAGGTTCCACTTGAGTGCAAAAGTGATCTATTCTCGGGGGTTTAAGGTCCAATACTTATACCCCATTTTCTCTTTGTTCTCTTTGTGGCAAGGGTCTCTGAGCCCAGTCTAAACCAGTTCCGCCCTCTCTTTTCGAGTTCACTTCAAGAGGTGGAGACAGCATTGTGCACATGAGACATAGCCCATTCAGGTGCTAGTGAAACTCCTCCCGCTACTCCAAATGCAGCCCAGGCCTTTATAGCCCAACTATAAGTCACCCAGGCAAGGCAGGGCACATGTCAGCGCCCCATCTGACCTCTCTAGAGTGAATGCAGCTCCTGCCACTCTAAAACCAGACAGTGAATACCCAAACAAGCAGAGGCACACAGTATTGTTAGACAAGAAAATGCCCACTTTCTAAAAGTAGCATTTTCAAACACACAATTTAAAAACCACCTTTACTAAAAGATGTGTTAGTAAATCCTCAGTTCAGAGAGCCTAAGCCTAAGAGAGCCTAAGCCCCATTTCTCTGTCTTGTCCCAATGGAAAGTTACACTTGTAAGATGTTACAGTGCAGCTACAATGCTATCTTATGGGACAGACAGCCTTTCAATTGGAAGAAACAAAATTGGCAGTATTTCAATATCAGGACATGTAAAACACATCAGTGCATGTCCTACCTTTTATATACACTGCACCCTGCCCATGGGGGTACCTTGGGCCTATCTTAGAGGTGCCTCACATGTAAGAAAAGGGAAGGTTAGGGCCTAGCTAGTGGGTGCACCTGTCCAGTCTGCATGGCAGTTAAAAAACACAGGTACGTCTGAGACACATTTACAGGGCTTATCATGTGGGTGACACAACTAGGGTTGCAAGCCCACTAGTAGCATTTGATTAACACGCCCTGGCTCAATCAGTGCACTTTACTAGGGACTTACTAATAAATCAAATATGCCAATCATAGATAACCAATCGTAATCAAAATTTAGACAGGGAGCACTTGCACTTTGACACTGTTCAGCAGTGGCAAAGTGCCCAAAGCATCTAAGCCAGCAAAAACGAAATCCATCACACACTGGCGGTAGAGGCAAAAATCAGGGGAAACCACACCAAGGTTGCCAAGTCTAACAGTATCTGTCCTGGGACAGCCTAGCTGGTCACATGGATAAGTACAAATAACCAGTCGCGGCCAGTAGTGGGAGTACCTGCCGGGCGGTGATGTGGGGAGGGGGAGGGGCAGGTTGGGGGGTAGTAATGTATGGATTACGGACCTTAACAGGTAAGTAAACATGTAAATGAATAAAACAAATTTTGTTGCGTGCACTGCATCACCAAATGCGATGCAGTGCGCGCAACAAAATTCGTTTTATTTATTTATATGTTTACTTACCTGTTAAGGTCCGTAATCCATACATTACTACCCTCCACCCTGCCCCTCCCCTCCCGACGTCACCGCCCGGCAGGTACTCCCAGTACTGGCCGCAGCTGCAAATAACTCCACAAGTACTTGGTCAGAAAAGGAATTGTGGAAGAGCCAATGGGATCAAACCCCAATGGATCAAGGAGTAATTTAATCACTATACCAGATGACAAACCATTTCTGAAAGGGAAGTAGAAAAACAGTGCTGGCTATCAGAGAGGTGTACCAATTATGCGTTTGTTGAAAACCCAGTGCGACTTCCAACATTATTCCTTGACACCACAGACACAGAAAAACCTTATACACCTACCTTTGTCTGACTTCATACTTTTCATATCCCACACACGTTAAAATATAAAAAAGGGTATCAGGAACTATATCATTGAAGTCAATGAACTAGGGAAAAAGGGGATACTTCCCCAAATTTCAGTTCAGGGACTCACATTTCAGCAACAACCAGTTCATTACCCACCTGCAAACTCGTGTTGCACCATCAGTACCACAGAGCCAATAACTAAAGACATTTTAATACCAGGAAAAGACAAGCTAGGGGACGTAGAAACAAACATCAAACAAACAAAGATTATCTATCTTATCCTCCCAGTACAATGGAAAAAGCCTGTCATACTAACAGACTATGCCCCTGTTATCCTGCCCCCCACCTTCAGCACCATAATAGCCATGAGCATAATCGTCCTTCTCCCATTTTAGCAGAGGATAACAGGAGATAGATAAAAGATGAGAGATATATTTTGTAGAATGGCTACAATAAACTGTTTTAAGGTTCTGTACCCAGTATTCGACAAGTGCATGAAAACCTTTGTTTTTCAGTCAGCTGATAGAAGAGTTGCAGATTCCTATAAAGAAAGTGATTTTATGTGCTTGGTGACTGCAAAGAAACCGATAACCCTCTAAATCCTGAAAGAAGGGATCAACAGCGGGAGTTTTATACTAGCCTAGATTAAAACTGTGAACTGATGGGTCAGGAGAAATAAGTTCAGAATTTTAGCCCTCTGCCAGATATAACCTTAAGCTTGCCTCAAGGAGACTGAAAACGTGTCATCCGTCTTAGGAATGCTTATTTTGACTTCTCGGGCTGAACAAAACTTAAGTGCTTCCTGAGGTAGTAGATTGGTCTGAATTTCGAACAATAAAACGCCTTCCGTTGGGTCTGAAGTCAGCTTAGTAAAGTTTCTCTTTTAAAGGTATAACAGTGATAATTTGTCGCAAAGTAATCTTCATCTATTTTTACCTAGATGAATGGCTACTTAAGGCTACCTCTAAATGAAAAGTACTGCAGGATCCACAAACAATGTCAGTACTCCTTCAAGGCCTAGGTCTCCACATCAGTGGAGACAAATGTACCCTCTCCCTCGAGTTTAGCTCATTCAGCAAGAAGGTCAAGGACGGAAAGCAGTAGTGGTTGTTGTCCACAGGAGCAGTCTTAGCAAGTCATCTCTTGTACTGAGGAAGTTGCTCAGACACTGCTCTTCTGTGCTTGTTCTTATTCCTTTCCTTGATCGATAGTTGACGTCAGGTGCACTGACCGACTGTGTGAAAAATAAGGCAGGGCCCCACCAAAGTGACCTGCACTACACATGTAGACCTTACGTGCCAGAGGCTTCAACTCTTATATATGAACTGCTACCTTCACAATGACCACAGTCTCCATCGTGCTCTTCCCTGCTGTTGAAATCTCCCGATTTCACCTCTTCCCCTGTGACAAGAGTCATAACAACAGAGCCCAAAAAGTGATCAGCGGGTTTAAGGTAGTGCACAGCAAAGATGACAGTAAGAGCTCCTGATTGGCCTGGTTTGTGGTTCAACCCAGATGTCCTCCAACTATCAATTTAGCCTCAGTGAAAACTTATAACCAGGCTGAGACCTTTCTTTAGCCAGTCGGGTAAAGGGCAGGAGCACAGCATTCTAAGGCTGAACTTGAACTCTTTTTTTCCTGAATATTTACTGTCTGATCACATGAATCGTCCAGAGGACAGAGGGCACCATTTTAACATGAGTGAAGTACCTTCACAAACGATGATCTTGTTCAATTAAGTGGAAGAGATGTCTGGAGCAGCAGGTGGATCTGAGAATTTTCAAAGAAGAAAGTTAAGGCCTTAGCTAATAAAATACATTTCACACAAATAGCCCAATAATGACTTTCGGCGGTGCTGGGGCCAAGAGTTGCTGCAACCTGCCTGCCATATTACACGTTTTTTGTAGCCTGGCTGTTCCCGCTGTAGTGCCTTTAAAAAAAGCACCACAATGGGAACGCCTCACAAGGTTCCTTGCACTGTATGGACTGAAAAGTCCATGCCATGTATGAACTTGTGTGCATACACACGGGGGACACATGTTGTGCCCCTCTGTGTGCATACACTATACGCAGAGGCACAAGAGGTCCTAGTAGGGCCCCTTTGTTTCCTGTCTCTGCCAGGGTTTTCATGGGGTTGGAGCCGCCATGAAAACCCTGGCGGATATGAAATTTGTAATATGCTTGCTGGGATTACAGAGGTTCTGCCATGCATATTGTAGCCTCTGACCGCTGCACCACTGCTAGGAAACTATAGTTCCCTGGAAGCGTCAGCGGTCCCAGGGTGGTCTGACTGCCAAACTCGTAATGGGGCGGTCGGACCGCCGGTGCGGCGGTAGCTGGACTGCCACAGCTACGCCACCATGAGTCTAGCGGTCCTTTGAACGCTAGACTCGTAATTTGCCCCAAAGTGATTGCAAATTGTGCACTGAATTTTTGCAACAAGTCTTTAATTTGCGATGCGTCCCAAATATTATTAGGTTTCACCACAAAATCGTCTATCACAGAGTCACAGAAAGACCTGCCAACTGAATATTTTATTCACCCCCCGTTGATTAGTTGAAAACAATGGATGATGGCCTGCAAAGAATAGCATACCAAACATCATTTTGTTCCCTCAAGGTGTCTGTTCCCTCAAGGTGTCAATGTTGCTTTAAAAACAAATAATGTTTGCATGTACACTTGTGGGAACATTTAGTGGTCCCCTGGACCACTGCCTGCTCCCCGTAAGCTTGCATGACATGGTGCCTTAAAGGAAAGCTGTCCAAAGGAGCCAGCTTCCCATTAGTGGGTCAGTTACCACCACCAGTTACCACCACCTTTGAAGTAGTGTGGCTCACTGGTTAGAGACGGCAGACCCGAGAGCAGAGGACGGCCCGGGACCAGGGTTCGATTCCCGGCGCGGCAGGTTTCTGGACCAGGGTCAGCGGACTCGATAATTCTCTCGCCTCGGTGCCCACTCTGATCAGCGATCACACTCGGCAACTCTGGGCATTAGCTTGCCTCATCTTCACTAACGGCCCCACCAGACCGCCGGGGATGCCTGGTCTCACCCTGGAGATACCCATTAAGGGACCATCTCTCAGGGAAGCCAGGAAGGGTTTCGCAGCGGTCGAAGCGCCTTGGGACCCTACGGGTAAGTAGTGCGCTATATAAATGCCAATACATTTACATTTACATTTACATTTGAGGAGCCGGTAACTATTCAACGTTTTACAACCGCAGTCACAAACAATGGATTGATACTATACCAAAAGGTAAGTAGAAGGGGTTCCCCTTTCACTCTTTTTCCTAATTGAGATTAGGTATGGGTCAGTAAATTTATTTTGTAAGTTGGAAATGCTTATCCAACTTGCAAGATTGTTTAATATAAACCAAAAAGGCATTTTGCGGTCACAAACCGTGGGATTTTGTGAATCACAGGATTTACAACTACAAAACGGGTTGGTGCTTCACGTCCTTCTTGCTTACCTTCATTATTCGCAAAATCAGGCTCAGAGATCTCCACTATTTAGGCAAGGCACATTTGGCTAATATTACTGTTTATAAGAAATATTTTTCTTCCTGTGATCAAAGATTTACTATTTAGAACATACTAGAACGGTTTTCCCTAGTTTAGAAAATATCTTCTTTTTGGGATGCCTGTAATGGGTCCCATTTTGAGAAAGTGCCCCAATCAGACCTACATAATCTTTTCTGTAATATCCTAAATCTCCAGCTAGAAGAATGATGAGCATCAGCCTTTTTGCACCAGTTAACCAGTATTCCATTCCAATAAGTTTATGCTTTGGGCTTACACTTCTTTTCTTTCCGACGACCTTTTTATGCTTACAATTAACTGAACAATCTCATTAGCATCTTTCTTTCCAAACTCGTCAATGTCATTGGAAAGCCTTACATATTTACAGGTCCCTAGAGTATTATTTAGAGAAAAACGAGAATCTATGCAGGGCCAAGAAGCTAATGCTGCAGGGGTGGCTGTTTCTGAGCAGTCCATTGTTTAAATAGTTTCCTGCAATACCACCTACCTCCAAATCAACAACAGACGTTGTTAGCTAAACCAAGGGATCTCTCCATCAGTAGAAAAGCAGTAACTGCTGCTCTGCGGAATGTCGCAAGTCCAGCAAGTCCCAGAGCTGCCAACTGGAGATCAGTCCATAAATGTTCTAAGCATTACTACATAGACGTGGTCTCTGAAACAGATAAACTGCCTCTGATGTAGAAATGAAAAATGTAGCAAGTCAGAATTTGAAAAAATGAACGTGTGAACTAATAGGATTTGAATTTGTAAAACAAGAAATTGTAACAAGCGATTCGAATCCTGCCACGTATTGACCCCCACATCGATTCCATTGTGGCCAGCAAGAAGACAAGGGATGAAGGAAACCCGGCAACAAAGAGCTGGTGGAGTGTCACTTGAAGTTGTTTGTCTTGAACTCGTAGGCTACCAAAAAGCAGATATGGCATTCAATCTGCCAGAGAATAAAGTCATTTGGAGTCATAACCCGCACAATGAACTTTTGACAGAATTCAAAAGAGGCATGATCTCTGTTCACCTGCAAAGAAAAGACAGGCAAGAGGATGCTGCAATAGATGGAGTGCCCAAAACGCCTCCATATAGGAACTCAAGAGTACCTTCGAGGCTAAGGAGATAACTGGAATGAGCAATTTAGATATATTTGCACTTGCACCCGCTGTACTAAACTTGTAACAGTCTAACATATACAGTGAGGTAGATAGTGGGGCATGATAGACTACACCTTACATGAAAATGGACTTCTGAACGAAGTACCTCCCACAAAGCCTCACAACAACCATGTACCAAGTCATGCCATGTCAGTCACACACAGTACACCACTGGGTATACGTAGTCCATGAAATATTCCCCCTGCCCACCTACGTATTGATGTTCCAATGCATGTGCTACTGAATGCATAGTAAATGCCACTCATAATCTACAAACCTGAAAAGTCCAAGAAGGGAGCCATGTACACCAGGTAGATAAAGGATGACAACCCAATAACATGGGCCAATAGGCCTGCTAGAACAAAAAGTGAAAAACATCCTTATGTGTTCCTCAGCCTGTCCAGGGACCAACATCACCAACACTTGTGTCATCCAAAGCAGTAGTCAGCTACAACTTCTCTGTCCACAGAAAGAAGCTGTGAACTAGGTGTTGGTAAACACAGCAACCAATGCACGGGCAAGCCAGTACCAACAGGAGAGGGCAGACATTAATGGCATCAGATGAAAGTGATGTTACACCTTCAGCGAGAAAATGTAGGGTCCCGGGGAGGGCAACGCAGAAGTTGGATGGTGGATGATTTGAACATGAGTGTAACAAATGGCTTTGAAGGATTAACATGTAAGCCCTCATTACAATATATGCAGAATAGGGTGAGGTATTTACTACTCTGCATATTTGGCCTTTTTAACATGCTTTTTCCCCCACATTAAATTCTGCACATTTGACATGCCGGAACCTACCTCTATCAGGGGGAAACTGTGAGGGTGTGATAATTATCAAGCAATTCGTAATTCTGATCTCTGTGCAAACGTTTGCACAGGGATCATAATTTAGCCCTGCACTTGTAATGTGGGTCTAAGTGTGACAGTAATGTGTCAGTCAGGCGCTGTGCTGTGCTGGAGGACTCTGTGCTGGAGGACTCTGTGGTTGTACACTCTACTCTGGTACTGTCGCCAAACTTCTGGGAGAGCTGTGAACAACTACCCAGTACCACAGCCACCGGATGCAGTGTGTACTTCCAGATGAAGGTGGAGCAGTAAAATGGGGATGTGTCTGGGGCAGAGGACACAGATGATAAATGCTCTTAAGGATCACCAAACCTCAATTTATGTTACTTAGACAGCTCTTATCTCTTTGATTTTTTAAAAGGTTTTTATAGTACTGGCTAGCCCCTGAGGTATCAGCGCTTTACATGAGTGTCAGACCATAGTTGCAGGTTACATTGTTACAAAGGTTACACAGTTATTAGAGCCTGGCAACATAGTTACATGTAAGGTTGAGACAAACAAAAAGGACATATACGTAAGGGAAAAAGCTGGCAAAGGGGAAAATTCAGGGGAGGGGGGTATGATCAGGGGAAGTAGACAGAGAATGAGGAAGGGAAAGAGGAGGGGAGGGTGAGAGACACATCATGGACAGAGGAGGGGGAGGGTGACGGGGACACAAAACGGTAGAAGAGTCAAAGCTGCGTCCAAAGTCCAGTAGGCTGTGATCCCAGGGGAAGTGGTATCATTTCCCCATGTCTGTTGCAAGAGGCTCCCTATATGCAGTGGACTCTCTCAGAGGGGTCTCTGAGACTCCAAGGCCTACATACTGGATCCTTCCCCAAAAAGGGGAGAGGGAGTACTTTGGCAAGGGGTGCCATACCATACCTCAACTATGAGTGTCTCCCATGGCGCTGTGGACTCTCTCAGCGGGTTTGCTGAGACTCCAGAGTATAAATATTGGATCTTACCCCAACAAGGGGAGAAGGAGTGCTTAGTCAAAGGGCACAAAAGGACAAGGGGCTTGGCCGTGTAGCAGGCAAGG
This sequence comes from Lissotriton vulgaris, assembly GCF_964263255.1. NCBI lineage: Eukaryota > Metazoa > Chordata > Amphibia > Caudata > Salamandridae > Lissotriton > Lissotriton vulgaris. The sequence goes on along the minus strand of NC_141689.1, from coordinate 1,061,637,973 downwards.
GGAGAGATTCAGGGGAGAAGGGATAGGAGCAAAGGAAGTAGACAAAGAAAGAAAGGAGTACTAAATGGGAACAGATAGCATCATTTAATGGGACAGACTGTTTTATCTCTGTGGCCATGAGTTTGCCCGATCTCTAAAGTAAAAGCCTAGCACAGGCCATTCCAGAAACGTTACTGTCCAGGTCATGAAGCACCCAGTTTGTAATTCAAATTATTTTTCACAATTCACAGAAGTTTATAGTACACTGCACATCAGCAATCCAGATGTTTTCAAATTAGGTTCTTGGATGCAGAGGATGATGCTCAGAACTAACAGTGTTTAACACAGTCATCATCCAGGAGAGATAGTTTAGAATCATTAGGCTGAGGTAAAAGATCATGAACCCAATGAAGGCCAAAGCAGGCATAGGTTTTCCAGGAACAAGACGTGGTAAGTGCGGGTGGAACGTGACGTGGTACGATAATGATTCCAGTAGGCCACAGCCACCAGGAAGCAGGATGCAGAGTAGAAGCAACTGCAGAAGCGTCAAACATACCTTTGAGGGCTTTCCCATCCTCCAACTCGCCCCCAGGTCAGGAGTGGTGAGAGGAGGGGTGGAAGGAACAGTTTCAAAGTCTGCAGATCTTCCCCACTGCAAGGCATTAATTACACAGGAAGCCATTAGACACACAGGTGTAAGGTGAATCGCTGATTTGGATGGAGCAAGATCTGTGAGGGACTAACACACAGGTAAGAACTGAACAACACAGGTGTAAGTCGCCATCTTGTGATCAGTCTGTAGTCGGTTGCGTTTGCCAGCACAGATCATAGATGAGTCACTGGGCAGTTGCAGATTGTAGTAGTCAAAGTTACAATTATAACAGAGCAGTAGCCTCCAACGCAGAGCACTGGAAAGTTGGTGCACTGCCTTACACATTGCACATATTGCGGCGAGAAAAGAACAGACGCGATTGGGGAAATTAACCACTGCCATTTGAAAGTCAGGCAGTGCCGAACACCGTGGACGAAAGTGACAAGCACCAGACCCCAAAAAAATAAAAAACAAACAAAAAAATAAAAACAAGGTGTACCTTGAGCAGAGAGGTGTAAACAGCTTCCCTCATAAGCAGCAGCTGCTCAGTAAAGGCAATATAAGTACTCCTAGGCTGGCGGTGCGCCCACCATTTTGAAGCCGATGCCCGCCATCCCTTCTCTTCAAGGGATTTCACAGAGTGAACAGAAAATGTCTCCAATCATCGCTGCACGGTAACTGAATTGTAGGCGCTGCTATTAGAAATCCACAATATGTGTTAAAAAATATTTAAATATGTAAATATGAACCTCCTCTGCCGTGGGATGCAGGCTCCAGCTTTAGCAATGGTTTGGTGGTGGGAAGGACAGCAGGGGGCACTAAAAGTCGCCTTGGGGACATTGTTGGCACAGGCACAGTCCTCCCAAGTGAGAGGCCTAGATTGGGCAGAGTAGAAGGAAGATAGACTGAAGCAATGTTGCACCAGAGTTGTTGTTTTCTTTCGTTTTCATAATTATCTGTAAAATAATAGTACGCACAGTCAATGTATACATTGAGTGCAGCTAATACGTTTACTGTGTGTTATCTTTCAAACTATAAATAAACCAGCTCTGGTTATGAGCTAGTCTTTGCTAATGTGACTGACCTCAGAAATAGTTGTTTCTAAGGTCTACCCTGCATGCTCTATCTATCATCAGTACTTTTAGAAAAACAGTGGTTCAGGGGTGGCCAGATAAGGTCCTAAAGAGAATAAAGCGAATAATTAATTAACGCTGGGGAGCTAGAGATGTAGGTTCATATGGAATCTTTTATTTAATTTCTTTTTTTATATATACAATTCTCATAATGTTTTTCAGGTGCTCAAATGAGTGACAAGGTGCAGAACGTGACACAAGTGAACATAGTGAAAAAACGAAATGTCACACAACAACAAGGCTAAAAACCACAGAGATATATACAATGAAGTGGGGGTATTTCCTTGGGTAGGTCAATGACGTTTCGATCTGTATGAATTTAGATCATCATCAGGACTGATGAGCCTCCTGAAACTGCAAGAGTTGATAGGAATTAAAGTTAGCATTTGGACCTACAGAATCATTTTCTTAGCTTTTTTGATACTTGTGCTCCCAGTGTCATGATTAACTTTCATGCACATTTAGATCAAAGTGGATGAGGGGGCGCTTAGCAATCTCACCAAATGTGTGCTGCGCGTATTTATCTAAAAACGGGGGGTAGCATGTGAATGCATGCAATAACTACATCTCCAGCTCCCCAGCGTTAATTAATTATTCTCTTTATTCTCTTTAGGACCTTATCTGGCCACCCTGAACCACTGTTTTTCTAAAAGTACATATCCACCCCAGGTTCCCTTTATGGGGTACCCTTGTTCTCAAAATATACTATCTATCATCAGCACATCTCACAGCATCTTTGCCTGGAAGTGGTGGCAAATGATGGGTTGGGTTCATCATCATCACTTGAGTCGTCATACAGATGTTGATGTTGAAGACCCCATCTGATGGTGATCATTGCACATGCAGCTATATTTTGACAACATGTACAAGTTATACACAGAGGCACTGACACTTTCACGTAGGCAGCAGAATCTGCCTTTCAGAATGCTACATGTGGGTTCCACCCCTTACCTGCTATAACTTAGTATGGTGTTGTAAGTTGTAACTCCAATTTTCTGGTGTTACTTTCTGTGGTAAGTATCCTGACTGGTGGATATACCTCTTATTCACTGTTACCTGCAACAAAGGTAAATTAGTTTACCAAGGTGCTAGGCATGCAGCGGGAAGCATATTGAAAGTGTAGTGGTAGGAACATATCTAACAACCACCTATCTTCTATCCCTTTTCTAACAAGACTAATTGTCCCTGACTGTTGGTACTATACTGCTGCCCTCTATTTCATTCCCCCTTCCCGTCCTGTTAGTGTTAGCTGCTGCAGCATATCTCAATGCATCCTCTAGTACCGTGGCAGTGGCTTCTTAAACTGCAGAGTAGAAGCATTACATAGTGTGCCTACTTTTGTATGGAAATTGTCTTTAACTGGGAGTTATTGTATGTGTGTCCTGAAGAAGGTGATGGTCGTATTATAGTACCCACCAAAACGCGTTGATGCTTTGATAAGGAAGACTCACTACAAATCTATGTGGACATGTGTTATTGAGGATGTAATGTGATGTAATATGATAAAGAAATCTCTCACAGCTCAAGAAAAATTGTCTTTTGATCCATACAAGATTTAGTGGTCTCTTCTATGATAAGGAATCATTTTCCTACGTGTTCTCCCAACTATACACTGTTGTTTCAGCAAAATATGTGTCAGGTGTTTTAAATAGTATACTATATATTCTTTCGGTCTTTTTGAAGAGTTAGCATTAAAGAATGTATAAAGTGATTGTGAATTTTGACATGGTTTTAATATGAAATCTGTATATTGTATCATATATACGTTTATTGAATACATTTGTACTGATTTTTTTTTTACGACTAAAGTCTAATCTTGTACCCTTCTCCTTTGGTGTTTGGGTCCCTCTCTTCCTTTTTGAGACAAATTGTGATTTATGCATTTATGCGTGTGCAAATGTTTGAATGTGGCAGTGCTTAATTTGTAAAACAAATAAGTGCCAGGGCCCTCACTAGGAGCCCACTGCAACTTGCACTATCCATAGCTCCTGCCAGCGCTGCCAATGGCAGTACCAACACAACTACAAAGTATTACATTCCTACAAGAGTCACAATTCAGACTATTTCAGGCCCCCAACGCTATATGAATGGTTGGAGGCAGGTATCAGCCAATTTTAAGGTATATTGAATCAATATACAACTGTTTTTGTACTCATCCGTAAATTAGACAGACAGCGCCACTATGCGGCAGACTGTTATGAACACCGATGTTGACAATTAAGTGCCGGTGCCAAGCACAGGAAACCTCTGGCTCAAATTAGGCACTGGATTGTTCTCTTCAGACCAGATGCCACTTAGTTTAGATATGCCTATATGGTCCTAGAAGGAGGAACCCTATAGACCCACAATGTGTTTGAGCTGATTACCAGACCATAGCAGTGCCTCCGCAGTCAGGACTCTCTTCCACTTAATCCAGCAAAGCTCTTGATGCCAAAACCACAACAACGTCATGGTAGAGGAGAACATTAATTTTGTTTAATTAACCATTGAATAGGTTAAGTATACCATAGATTTCTGAACATACTAGTTTGGAGAAAATAGATGTCTCATCATGATCTGCATGAATCCAATCATTATTAGGTATAATGTGGCTGGCCCAATATTATAATTTGATGCGACTGTCCCTAACTATCCATCGTAAGTACACTTCTGAAATGAAATTCATGGGTGCTTTCCAGCCCACAAAAACCCTGTGATTGCCAATTGTAATAACCGGTTGGGCATCACAGCCAGTCTTTGCTAGTGCTTTGAATTGGCAGTTACCGCAGGCTGTTGATGCTCTAGTGTAAAATGCAGATCTTACATTGTTATTTATCGCTGCCGGTCACTTTAGCGTAAAGAGTAGGATTCACTGGAGCTTTGCATAAGCAATCCTCATGGGTGGTAGAGTCTTGGCACGAACACACCGGCCCGTGGTAGCGTTGAGCCCACAACTTCAGGATTTCTCTCTTTCTTTCAGAGGAGTGTACTCTGATACCAAGCAAGGGTCCTTGACCTGGGGACGCACCATGGGTGGTAGAGTCTTGGCACGAACACACCGGCCCGTGGTAGCGTTGAGCCCACAACTTCAGGATTTCTCTCTTTCTTTCAGAGGAGTGTACTCTGATACCAAGCAAGGGTCCTTGACCTGGGGACGCAACAGTTGGGGATCAGGGACTCAGATTGGCAGAGGCCGGCAGGGCTCAGCCAAGTCAATTTCAGGTCCAGGTAGGTCCAGTTGCAACAGATCAGCTGGGCAGTAGCAGGAATGCCTCTGAAGCTTGTCCCCTGTCCTCGTAACTCAGAACAGGAGATTATCCAACTGACCCTTGGATTTACACTGGTATTCCTGGGAACAAGGAGATGGTTCTCTCTCCTTCAAGCAGCAAGACAGGCCTCAAGCACCATAGGCCCTTCTGTAGGGAAAACATCCTTTACATTGCAGTGATTACACTGCGATGCATTTAGAACGCTGCCACTACAATGCAAGCGTTACATCGACTTTCACTGGAGGGCGCTATAGCCTAAGGAATAGTAAGATTTACTATTCCAACACCTTCCCTACTGTACGTAGACTGGTTTTGGAATAGTAAATCTTACTGCTCCTAAATACAGCGCCCTGCAGCGCAAGTCGTTGTAACAACTGCGTTGTAAAAACTGCGATGTTACATACCCCAATCCTTTTGATCGCGTTGTAACATCACATATTCTTCTGTAGGAAAAGGCAGGCCTGAAGCAGCACAGCAGTCTACTGATAGCAGCAGGGCAGTCCTCTGTGAAACAAGGCAGACCTCCAGCAGCAGGGCAGTCCTTCTGAATACTTCCACAGGTTCAGGAGTGTACTGAAGAGTTGGTCTAAGAATCCAACATTTATACCAGGTGCCAGTTTTTGAAGTGGAAAATCTTCTAGACTTCCTCCCACATCTGTTTATGGAATTTCCTTCCTCCCAAGCCAAGGCTTCAAGGGGTCTAGGGTGACTATGGACTGAGATCAAGTTATTTGTGAGTGTGATGAGGCAGCCCTTTTGATTTGTAAGTGTGGTAGGGAACAGTTCTGTCCTTCACTTTCTGGCAGGATTGCCCATCCACTAGCACCTAGTCCCCTTTTATTTCATTATCTGGCAAGAATACACAAAACCTACAAAAACATAAAAGGTAAGAAAATGAGTCTGCTCCTTTTCTGTGACATTCGACAGAGTACTTAGCTGAAAAACAGAAAGCTCTGTATGTAGGCATGGGATACCCATGTGTTGTCAGTTCGGAATATACAAAAGCCAACTGCCAACCACACCTAGTCATGTGACCCAGGACACAGGCTGCAGGGGCCAAATGGCTTAGACAAGAAAATGTCAATTTTCCAAAAGTGGCTTTGTCAGAATTGAGACTTAAAATCCAGCTTTACGTTAAAGAGGGTTTTATATTACAATTTGTTTGAGTGTAAACATGATATTTCTACCTGCTCCCAATCAAGAGTTATTGCTTATGTATTATAATAGGGTAACCTAATGTTATCCTATGGGTCCGGACCTCCTCCTCGCCATCCCGGAAGGGTATGCGCTACACAGATTGGACAGAGTGAAACGTTGGGGAGGAGGATTGGCGATTCTTTATAAAGCTTCCTTCTCGTGTCACATAAAAGCTCTCTCTGGGCCGTCTGATTCATTTCAGGCTTTATATTTCGTTATTTAGTCTTCTCCTACATCTTTCTTTACCGGCCTCCTTATTTATAGACCCCCGGGCCCTAGATTTAGTTTTTCTCATGATTTATTTAGAATCATGGAGCCCTACTTCGGTAAACCTTATCTCACTATTCTAGGAGATTTAAATTTCCATCTTGAGGATTTGAGCTCTAAAGACACTCTCTCTTTAATTGACCCTCTCACGGCATATGGTTTCCCCCAGTTGGTGTCCAGCCCCACCCATCTGGCAGGACACATCCTGGACGGGGTGTTCTCAAATGACCCTAGGTTATCCTCTGGTCCCCCCGTACCTCTAGTCTGGTCTGACCATCTAGCTGTGTCTTTGGAGCTGATCACCCCTTTGGGTCCCTTGACTTCCCAACCTTCCGCCAATAGAATTCCCAAGCGATGCCTTAGGAATATTACCAACGAGGCTCTTGCCCCTATAATAGGATCTATGGCCGATCTGGCTTCCAGAGACGCCGGTGCTGCCGCACTTGAATTTGACACCTCCATCGCGAGAGCTGTTGATTTATTAGCCCCAGCCTCGCTCTGTTATTCAGCTAGGGCAAAACCCTCGGCCCCCTGGTTCTCAGAGCCCTTGAGACTCTTGAGACAGAAGTGCAGGAGTCAGGAGAGGAAATGGCGGAAATCTTGGGAGCCTATGGACAGAGATTGCCATAAACGGCTACTGGGAGAATATAAGGCCGCGATCATTAAGGAAAAACAGGAGTTTTTCTCTAAACGCACGATGTCCCTTACCTCTCCCAGGGAGCTCTTCAAGATCGTCGATACTCTGTGCACTCTACAGGAACCGGATCCAGTCGTAGCTTCTCAAGATCTCTGCGACAGGATCTCTGATTTCTTCCACTCTAAAATAGCGGATATCTACACCATGTTAGAAGCACAGAAAAAGACTCTGGACGACGGTCCTAGCCTTACCAAAGTTAGTCCAGAGCCCTGGTTTAGGGATTCAGTTAAGACCCTTACGGTCTTCCCCCTCCTCTCTCTTGAAGGCCTGGACTCTTTGCTGAATAAAATAAAGTCGGGCTCTCCTCTGGACCCCTGCCCCTTATAGACTCTGAGGGAGTGTAAGGATACATTACTACCACCATTTTTAGAGATAATGAATGGTGCTATCCTTCAGGGCACTTTTCCGGTAGCCTGGAAAAAGGCCATTGTTAAGCCCCTTTTAAAAAAAACCTACCCTGGACCCAGAGAATCTTAAAAACTTCAGGCCCATTTCCCTGCTCCCTGCCCCTGCTAAGATGCTGGAATCTCACCTTAATGCTCATCTCACCACTTTTCTTGATTCCTCTTGCTACCTGGACCAATCCCAACATGGGTTCAGGAAATCACACAGCACGGAATCTGCACTCTCCGTGGTGATGAACAATATCCGAACTAAGGTTGACCAAGGACAGACCACCCTGTTAGTCCTTTTAGATCTGACAGCAGCATTTGATACCCTGTCCCCCTCGACTTTAACAACTCGTCTGAGGGAAGTAGGGCTGCAGGGCCCAGCGCTGAGCTTGCTGTCTTCCTTCTTAGAACTTAGGGAGCAGAGGGTTAAGCTTGGAGAGTTCCTCTCCCCTGCTAAACCTGTGCAATGTGGGGTGCCACAAGGGTCGGTGTTAAGTCCGACCCTGTTCAATATCTATGTGGCCCCCCCTTGCTAGGTTAGTTAAATTGCAGGGGATGGAGGTTGTATCATATGCAGATGATACACAGATTATGGTGTCCTTGACCCACTCGGTCAGCACCACGGCGTCCAGCTTCAGGGAGTGCATGCAAACAGTTGCAGAATGGATGATCCGCAACTCCCTGAAGCTGAATGGCGATAAAACCAAGGTGCTGATCTTTGGCAAGGACAAAGATGTCTGGTCCAGTGAGTGGTGGCCTCCATCATTGGGAGCCTGTCCTACACCTTCGCCTTCTGCCAGGAACCTTGGAGTTATCTTCGATACTTCCTTGGCTATGAACCTGCAGGTAAATCGAACGGTGGCCACCTGTTGGGGAGTCATTAGGATTCTAAGGAGAATCGCTCACTATCTCTCCCCTCAGACACGTAAACAGACTGTAGTCGCGTTGGTGTCTTCACGTTTAGACTACTGCAACGCTCTGTATGCAGACATCAACAAGGGCCTTATTCAACGCCTCCAGAGCGTGCAGAATGCTGCGGCGAGATTTGTGTTGGATGCCCCTAGATCCTTCTCTGCTACCTTAGCCAGGAAGAACTTTCATTGGCTCCCGATCCAGCAGAGAATTGTGTTCAAAATCCTCTGCTTGGTTTTTGGAGCACTTGCGGTAGACCATCTGATGCCCTAGAATCTCTATTAACCTCCTACTCTCCAAGTAGGAGCCTTCGGTCTTCGAAGAAGAATCTTCTTTGCATCCCGCGTAGCAATAAAGTCAGATGGGGAGGCAGGGCCTTTGCTACCGTGGCCCCCCGTCTGTGGAATGCCCTCCCCTCAGACATAAAGTTGCAGCCTTCGTTGCCTCTTTTTAGGAAAGCTTTAAAAACATGGTGCTTTATTGAGGCCTATCAATAAGCTTGCTATGTGGATCTCTCCTTTGATTAGGCGCCTTGACGCGCCTCGGGCTAAGTAGCGCAGTATAAGATGAAATGAATTCATTCATTCAAGAGGTAGGCCTCATAGTACTGAAAACCACGGGGCAGATTTACAAGCCCCATGCGCCTCATTTACACCGCCGTTGTGTCACTTTTGTGACACAGCGGCAGCGCAAATCCTGCTCCATGGTGAGGGGGTACTTACAACGTGACGCATCTGGGAGATGCGTCACGTTGTAATGCCCTGCACCACATGTAGGTGTTCCTGTGCAGGGGGGGTCGTTCCGGTGCAGGAATGCCTCCTAAAAGTGGCTGAGTGAAATCTACAAGATTTCACTCAGTCACTTTTAGGCCCATGCTGCGTCAAAACCCTACGCCTGCCTGAAGCAGGCGTAAGGATTGAGGCAGCATTAACTAGATAGGGCCCCCAGAGCATTGCTGGAGCTGCGTCGCGCTTGCGACGCAACTCCAGCAATGCGTCACTTTTACGGCACAGATGTGTCACGCATCTGTGCCGTTTTTGCCCCATGGTGCGCATCCATGATGGAGGAGCTGTGGCGCACAATAACTGGCGCATCCCTGCTGATTTGCAGGGATGCTCCAGTTATTGTAAATATGCCCCCACATGTTTAAGAGTTTTTCACTACCAGAAAATGTAAAACTTAAAAGTACATGTACAATGTTTTAAATACACTGCACGCTGCCCAATGGGCTGTTTAGGGATTACCTTAGAAGAGACTTATATGTATTAAAAAGGAAGGATTTGACCTGGCAAGCGGTGTATTTTGCCAGGTCGAATTAAACATTTTAAAGTGTAAATGGCTGCAATGGCAGGCCTGAGACATAATAAAAAGGCCGACTTAAGTGAGGGGCCCAATAAGTGTAGCAGGCGCACTTGTAACAATTGTTTTACAGGTCCTGGGTACATGTTGTACCACTTTACTAGGGATGCATGAGTACATTAAACGTGTCAATTAGGTGTAGGCCAATCTTACTGTGTTTTAATCAATGAGCACAAGCACTTGAGCGCTGGTTAGCAGTGGTAAAGAGTCCTAAAGTCAACAAAAGCACATTTTCACAAGTGGAGGTGAGTAAGGAAATCATTGGGGAAAGACCACCCTAAAGGCTCCCAGGTGTAACAACTCCTATCATGTTCAGCAGGACTTTAGCCAATATTTTAGTCTCAAGATTAATTATAGAGATGGGCCTATACAAATCACATTCTTTCAGGGGGGGGGTGTTTCTAGTTTCAAGATCCCAGATATTATCTTATCTTGAAAGTCACAGGGTATAATTCTGAGATTGTAAGCCTCTTCATACATGGGAAAGAGTGGAGGAGCTAAATGTGATGCCTACCTTTTGAAAACCTCAAGTGCGTAGCCGTTGGAAATCTGGGGTCTTCTTTGGAGGGAGCTTATTAAGCAACTGCAGTATCTCTTCTATCCTCAGAGGGGCATCAAGCTTATGGCAGGCTGCATCAGAAAGTCTGTTTAGCAGCAGATACTCCACCATCGGATAATTTTGCTCATGCAAAAGAGGGGTTTAGCTGTGGTTAAGGAGTTGTAGTAGTAAGCAAACTCATGGACAATTTGCTGAGTATCCATAAAAACTTGCACTGTAGGGATAGTGAGGCTGGGCACTAGTTTAAGCTTTAGGGCTCAGTTAACCTGCCAATATAAAAGCTTACCAGCATTGTTACCTAGGGGCCCATTAGGATGTCGAGCATATTGCCACCGCCCACATGGCGTTGGCGATCAGCCCGAGATCCGTTCCCACCCGCCACCCATTTCCCCCACCACATTACTATGGTGGGGGGACCACGGCGGACGGAAAGACCGTCCACCGCTTTTTCGCCCAGTCAACAAGTTGACCTGGCGGAAATGAGTTTAATATGGTGGCGGTGTCTGTTAGACACCGCCAGCCATATTACTATGGGTGCGGAAACACGCCTTTCTGTGGCGGCAATGCCGCCACAAAAAGGCATGTGGAAATTGCTTGCGGGGGCCTGTTGTGGGCCCCCAGGGATTCTGGGAGTTGGGGGGTGCACATGGGGGGTACCTATGGTACCCCCTGCAGTTCCATGCACAACATGGCAGGCACTGCGCGGTGCCTGCCATGTTGTGCATGGAAGTGCACGACATGCCTTCCTGGCATTGTGGCGTGCGGTGCTCCAATGTCATGAATGCAGGATGCGCCCGCCCCTGTAGCGGGCGCAACCTAATGGCCCCCACGGGACCCCCGCCCTTATGGCGAGCGGTCCCATTTCACGATAGGATGGCGGGCGGACAAAGTCCGCCCACCATCCTAATGACCCCCCTAGTTTGAATATTTTATAGTTCATGTGTGCCAGAGTTACCTCATCCAAGAGCTTCTGACTAAGCCAGAGCCTTAACCATTTGAAAAGGCACAGTAGTGCTTCTTTGGAATTTGGTATCTTCCTCTCTAGCTCCCCAGTGCTTCCAACATTCCTATTTTTTAGTCTAGATGTATACCTAGTAGATGAAGAGAAATGGAACTGGCAATGGGAGGGCTCAATGGAAATATGGGGATAGTGGAACCATAGCAAAGCCATACTGGAGTCCATGCTTAACATTGTAAAGGGCACAATATGGGCATGGGCTTATCCATTGTAATCACTTATCTGGTAGAGTTTTGCCATCTCTTTAGTTTGTGGGAAGAGCATCACATGAATTGAAAGTGTAACATGCTAATTAGTTCCTCTGGTAAAGTATGCAGTCTTCTCCATCTGCTACATATCCAGTTTATTATTAACCCACCTTTTTAGGTTTTGCCTAGCAAATGCGTACGAAGTACGCATGCGCTAGGAAAACCTTATGTTTTTCTCTGTGGGGTCGGGTATCCGCCCCCTCCTCCCATTGGCTAGCTCCATAAATGGAGGCTAGCCATTGGGAGAGGGCTCTGTCTGTCAATGCCGGACCACATTCGGGGGCGTTCCCGAGAATTTTTCCCTTTTTGGCGACGTCACGCTACGTCAGCCAAAAGCCGGGAACGCCCCCGAATCTGGTCCGGCATTGCCGGCACCCGCCTTCCTGCTCGGGCCGAGATGTCCAGGTGAGTGCTGTTTTTTTTTCTTCTTGTTTTTCGTGAGCCCGTTCCCGCCCCGTCCTCCCGCTGTTCATGTGTGCAGTTGTTTTTCGTGAGCCCGTTCCCGCCCCGCCCTCCCGCAGTTCATGTGTGCCGTTCCCGCCCCCACCCTCCGATGTCCCCTCATCTCGTGTTTTTTTTTTCTTCTTGTTTTTCGTGAGCCCGTTCCCGCCCCATCCTCCTGCTGTTCATGTGTGCAGTTGTTTTTCGTGAGCCCGTTCCCGCCCCGCCCTCCCGCTGTTCATGTGTGCCGTTCCCGCCCCCCCCTCCGATGTCCACTCATCTCGTGCACCGGAATGCCTATTGGATTTATTTAGTTTACTTTCAGCTGGAGGACACCTTCTTAATCACCCCTGTGTCTTCGATTCTTGCAAAAATATATTATCATTTAAACGATATTCTAAATGTTAGCACTTTAACAATGTGTATGCGAGGTGGATATCTGTTACCAGTAAATGCTAGGACCGGCCGAGTAAGGGAGAAGCTTTGCATACAAACATACGGCTTCGCTGACGCTCCCCGACAGTGCCTTGAGCCTATGCGGGCGGACTATCAAGCACCACCGCCCTCACTAACACACCCACTACTTGGGCTCCACCTCGCTCCATTGAAGTAGCCCTAGGTGCCGGCGTGTGACGTCATATCGTACAGCAACGGAGAGAGAAGGCGGAAGTCGTGAGCCCAGCACAGCTGAAACGCTACTTTAGGAAAACTGATTCGTACACGTTGCTGCTTGTTGTCTCCGCCTGAAACTGTAGCCTTCACTGACTGCGTCGTTGTAGGTAAACAAACAGCAGCTCCACCGTTTCGGTTAGCCTGCTGCCTTCAGATTATCCGGAAGTCTGCTTTCACTTTCTTCTTGTTGGTATTTTTAGGACACCTTGTAGTTGGGGGGGGGGGGCGTAGCAGATCATCGAGAGGCTGGCCTCTCCGTGACCATGCCCTTTATATCTGCGTTTACCTAGTGCTCCTGTTCTTGACAGAACTTTTACTCCTAGCATGTACGGAACTATTGCCTCCATTAATCACCCACTTTCCCCTCTCCTATTTACCTCCTACCACTCCTAAATGTTCACGCGCTCTCCTGCATTCTTTTATGAAATGCGCCTCGTGCTCAGTAACCTCCGCTGCCCTCAGCGCTTCATAACTACCCCCTCACAGAGCATCCTGTTCTCGCGCTGCCTGCCTCCTTCTGCCCTCATGAGGATACTTCAATCTACTCTTAAATCCTCGAGCTTACCGAGTGCACTAACGCCTTGTACCTGAAGCTTGTGATAAACTGCCCAAAATTGGAAAACATGGGTTCTGATTCTGGTATTTTTCTGACGGTAAACAACTATCTGTGGAAATTGTAACAAATGGTTCCTACTTGAATAAAAAGAAAAATGACTCCTTAGTGTTTTTCTTATCAGGCAGTTATCTTACCTCAGAGAGGCAATGGTGAGCCCTGTGGTGCGTGATGATTCATTCAACATTTCCCATTGCTGGCATTTTTAGGTCAAGGACGCAGGATGGTAATATTCAATCGTTCAACAGGAGTTACACAATAAAAATGCCCTAAGCACTTTTGATGTAGCACGTGATGTATTTACATTGCTTCATAAGGCCATCTGCCATTGGAGGGTTCGGGCTGACACTCGCAGCCGGCTTTGCCACCTGCATGCAGCTTCATTTTGTAGCCTTCGTGTAGATTGAGTCCCCAGCATAGAAGGTGGTTTGGGGCTGTGGAAGGACCTCGTTCCTGCTGCCCGAGCAGTGGCATCGTCAGTCCAACTCTGGTGAGTACGGGGACAGGCGTGCTAATATGAATAGCCCTACCTATACTTCCTGCCATGAATAATGTCTCATGGGGTGGCCTTGCTGGTGGCAAGAGGATGGTAGACTGGCTGCTGGCTGTGTCTGCTTTCACTATAGATGGCAGTGTAGCTAGCTTCCTCCACAGGAGTGCTTACTACTGTAGATTTTTAACTTTGAGAAGTGCTACAATCTGCTTGTCCAATTTCATGGTTTTATTTGTTTTTGTTTTTTATAAAGCACCCTACATGTTGTAACATCATACTTTGTCAATTAACCAGGATATAGAGTTATGCAGGGATGTTTATAGTATGAGCTGAGGTTTCGTTTCCTGGTGTGAAGGAATTTATCTGTGCAAATATTTGTCCAAAGAGGTAGGAGGTGTCCCAATGTATGTTTAAGCCAGTAGCACACACATTTGAAGGGGGAATTTCAAGCAAGACAAACTGGTTGATGACATCAATGACTCTTTTATACTGCCTAGCGGCCCCAAGAAATATGGTCTGCTATTACCAATGATGGGTACTGTGTTTACCATTACCAGTGGGTGTTGATTTTTGGTTAGGGCTTATTTGACCTTTGCAAAGAAAATGTCAGTGATGTCCAAGATGGTTGTTGTGGCCTCGGGGTGTATTATCTACTGAGGTCATTGGCAATGGTGCTTAGCATTTGAAGGATGAAAGGCTTAGTTGGCCATGCTGGGATTCCGAGCAGTGAGAGCTTAACTTGTTTCCCTTTTTAAAAAAAATCAATGTTATCTGCTGCCTCTGGTTTGACTTAAAGCGCAAACTTTAGTGCCCTGACTTCAGACCCCGCTAGGGTCTGTGAACTACCAGCCACCAAGATCCCTTTTTGTATGCATTTAGTTAATTTAGAAACCTGTGCAGGTGGGCATGAAATAGGAACTAAGAAACACTACTGTTGAGAAAGCATGGCCAACAGGGAGGCTGCTGAGATGGGGCTTTCTGTACTGGATGGGCGCAGTCGCTGCTTATTCCAGCAGTCTCATCTCGCCTGGTGGTACCACACATCCTCCTTGCGGATAAAAGCCCTTATGTAGCAAACACACCGTGGGCCACTTTGCCTTTTTTCTTGCCTTCTGCCCGCCGTCTGTCTTTTTCCCGCCCCCTCCCGCTGTCCGTGTCTTTTTCCCGCCCCCTCCCGCGGTTCGGCAGCCCCGTCCCCCCATCCATCCGCATGAGGCGGGGCGCCCTGGCGGGTGAGGAGTCGTGAATAAGAAGAGCACTTCTGCCGAGCGCGGCCCTGCACCGGGGACAGCACCCGCCCCTGCAAGGATTGGAGTTGTCTTGGTAATTCCCCAGCTGGACCATGGCGGACGACGACGTGCTCTTTGAGGATGTGTACGAGCTATGCGAAGTCATCGGCAAGTAGGTTGTGCGCTCCCTGTCCCCGGTGAAGACCCACACTGAGGGGATGGTGTCCACTTCACCTCTTCCCTCGTTGTGCGTGCTTTTCTGCCCCCCTTCCCTCGTCCCTCTGTTGCCTGCTTGTGACCCTGTTTTCGTGCCTCTGTTGCCTGCTTGTGATCCTGTTTTCATGCCTCTGTTGCCTGCTTGTGCCTCGGTTTTCGTGCCTCTGTTGCCTGCTTGTGACCCGGTTTTCGTGCCTCTGTTGCCTGCTTGTGACCCTGTTTTCATGCCTCTGTTGCCTGCTTGTGACCCTGTTTTCATGCCTCTGTTGCCTGCTTGTGCGTCGGTTTTCGTGCCTCTGTTGCCTGCTTGTGACCCGGTTTTCGTGCCTTTGTTCCCTGCTTGTGACCCTGTTTTCATGCCTCTGTTGCCTGCTTGTGACCCTGTTTTCGTGCCTCTGTTGCCTGCTTGTGACCCGGTTTTCGTGCCTCTGTTGCCTGCTTGTGACCCTGTTTTCATGCCTCTGTTGCCTGCTTGTGACCCTGTTTTCGTGCCTCTGTTGCCATGTTTGTGACCCTGTTTTCGTGCCTCTGTTGCCTGCTTGTGACCCGGTTTTTGTGCCTCTGTTGCCTGCTTCTGACCCGGTTTTCGTGCCTCTGTTGCCTGCTTGTGACCCGGTTTTCGTGCCTCTGTTGCCTGCTTGTGCCTCGGTTTTCTGCCTCTGTTGCCTGCTTCTGACCCGGTTTTCGTGCCTCTGTTCCCTGCTTGTGACCTTGTTTTCGTGCCTCTGTTCCCTGCTTGTGCCTCGGTTTTTGTGCCTCTGTTGCCTGCTTGTGACCCGGTTTTCGTGCCTCTGTTGCCTGCTTGTGACCCGGTTTTCGTGCCTCTGTTGCCTGCTTGTGACCCGGTTTTCGTGCCTCTGTTGCCTGCTTGTTTTACCCTTCCTGCTTTCTTTCACTTTAACCATCTGTCTTGTATCAATGCTGGCATCCCTTGTGGCGTTTTTCTGATAACACTGCATTTGTCTTGCTTCCCTTTCATTCTTGACTTTGCTTGTTCTGGTGCCCTCTCCACACACTTTGACTCACTCATCCATCCTTGATTATCGTTTTCAAAGCACTCCTCATTAAGACAAACGGACCGTACGTATCCTGTTACTTAACAGATATGCCCACATCATTGTAACTTCGCACTACCAATTAAGTAAACTACTTTTGGTCAATTGTATCACACCGTTAATCACACAAATAAACCTTTGTGAGAGATTAAGCTATTGGCAATGTAAATGACAAGGCCATTTATTTATCTGTTTTCAAAACCAACACATAAATACAAAATGTGTCATTTACAATGCCAATAGCTCTAACTTTTGCAAAGGCAAAACCATTGCATTGTAAATGCTTGTTATTTGACTGTGGTGCATAATTAAGTATGTGGAAATCAATAATAGACTATGTGAACGCAAATTATTTCTTATCTTATCTTATCTTAAGGGGCTCTTGTATAGCGCACTGACACCGAAAGGTTTCCTGGCGCTGGCTTTCAACTAATATTATCTGTTTTTTACAGAAGGAAAATCAGCATTTGTGAGCTTACGAATGAACTAGAAAAGTCACAGGATCGAAGGTACGCGGATTCTGGTATCACCACAGAGCTTCAGCAGAAATTAAATTTGGCAGAAAAAGAAAAGTTGGAAATATCGCAAAAATACAACGAAGAGGTGGGTGCATGTGATGCTAGTTTTGGCTGTTTAAGTCTGGCTTGACAGCGCAACTATCTGCAAAAGCTGGTGTTACCAAGTCTTCAAAATATACATAAATGTTCTTGGCTAGGTACTGAGAATTATCTCTCTCTCAACTCATACAATTGGCAGTTTAGTGTATTTCCGTGCATCTATGACGCGCTTGCATTGCAATGTAAGAGGGGCTATTTTACATCTACAAAGTACACTGAATTATTATCATTACACAATATTTAGTTTTATCCCATAGATACATTGTAACAGAAAGCCGTAGTTTTTCACTACAGCAGGCTTTAAAAAAATATATTTTAACCAGGAATCAAAATGCAAGGCAAAAATATTGGCTTTGCCACTACTTGTTTTAATATGCAATAGCATGTAGATTCTATGAGATGTTTTTAAATCTTGAGGAGTTGCAAGGCTAAATTACTCTACAATTCTCATATATCATTGTGAAAACTGTTGTGGGCTGTAAATAGACGCCTACCATTAATTGCAGAGTTCAAACAATGACAATGGAAATAAAAAACCTTGATTCATGGGTGTGCTTCTCTGCATGCCATCTGCTCATCACTCATTTACTGCATCGATTCAAATGAGAGGTACAGTGCTGCTTCTCATAATTATAAGCTTTTTATCCGTATAAATCTGAGGTCTAAGAGTTTGCCGAATTTAACCCACTACCTTTCTGCCTAACTGTCTACATTGCAATTGCTTGAAAACTTTCTTGCATCATTGATGGTATGAAAACCCTGCTTCAACACTGCTTTCCCTGAACCAAAGACCTTCATTCGGATTGCCTGCAGCCTCGGCTGATCACTGATCCATGTGCACTCTCAGCATTGAAACTCCAGCCTACAGCCACTGTTTGATGACTACCTAACCACAGAAAGTTACTCAATTACTTACTGGTAATCTTCATTACTCTGCAACAAAGTCCTCTCCGTCCCAGGCCTAACATATTTGAGGAGCCGCCTCCCTCAACTGTCAATTTAAGTTAAAGAAAAAAGTGTCAGTCCTCTTTCATTATCGAATGACTGTTCCCTTAAATCACCAACTCTTCTCTTCTCTTCTTCTGTATATAGCAAGTAAAATCAATTCTTTAGGAGGTGCAAACTAGAGAGGGAGGTATGGAAAAGTGGCCTGGGACGGGGAGGACTGTGATTCAAGGTAATCAAGATTGTCTGTAAGTACTTGAATCATTATCGATCATCCTGTCCTCCCTGTCTCATTCCTAATATACATGTGGATATACCAAGCTCAAAACCTTGCACTGACTCTAGAATGATGCTGAATACAGAAATATATTCCTGTATTCATCACAACAAAACCAAAAGTCGGTAGCAAATGTCTGAAGGGTTGACCATGTTGCAGTCTACAGATCTCCAACAGTAAAATAAAGGGCCCCCTGCCTCTGCCTAGGACAGCAGAACCCCTCTCCTTGATCAAACTTCAGAATATTTGATCTGTAAGCCTGAGATATTGCATCCTTCACCCATCTACTCAAAGTAAAGTTTGAAACCTTTGTACATTTGTTTAGCTGCCCTGAATGAAACAAAGAATTGGTATGATTTCCCCAAATAAATCAAAAATTTCCTCCTCATATCAAGTGTAAAAAGAGTGTAGGAACCTGAAGCGGAGAGTAATATTAGAAGGACTATTTCCTGAGCAATATGATATTTAGAATTATTATTGGGTAAAAACATTGGGTCCATTTTGACCTCTTCCTTGTCAGGAAAGAGTCTCAAACATGGGTAAGATATCAACAGTGCACAGAGTTCTCCCAATTTCTAAGCCAATGTAATGTCCTAGAGAAAAGCAACTTTCTCTGATAACCACTGTAATGAAGCCTTCTTTAAAGGCTGAAACACAGCCAATTGGAGCCCTTCAATCACTACTAATAAATCCCATGTTGAAACTATATTGTGATTTACTGGCCTCTTGAGTCTGAAACTACTGAACAGTTGAGTCATTAAAGAAAAAATGGCAGACAGTTCCTCAGTTGGGGTCCTGAATGCTTATATTGACTCCCACTGAGCCGTTAGGGTAGCAGGAGCTAACCGCTTAAAAAATCCATCTTTTAAGAACTCTAGAATCTGAAAAGCATTAATAGACTCAGGGTTCTCTGACTTCCCTACACACCAAGTTCAAAATGACCACCAATGTTTTTTGTATGATTGTGGAATACAGGGTTTCCTAGACTCCTGAATATCCTTTGCAACTTGTTTTGAACACCTCAATTGCTCAAAGCCTACCTTCTCAATTTCCATGCCATCAGGTTCAACCACCTGAAAACCTAGAATTCGAGGTTGGGAAATTGAAGAGAAGAAGGAACAAGAGGAGTATAGAAGTGCTCTTCGACTGCCATTCTCAGAATGAGGTGAAACCATGGATTGTTTTGACCAAAATGAGGCTACTAAAATGATCAGAAGTTTCTCCTCCTAAATTTTCTGAAGTTACTTTGGGAAGAGGGTTACTGTAGTAAGTGCATTTAGCAAGTGGCATGGCCAAGCGATCGATAGGGAGTCTACTGCAAAGGCTTAAGGACACCAGGTCTCGGATCAAAAAAGGGGGAGCATCACATTCATTTGAGAGGAAAACATCCATGTGCAGAGTCCAGAAGCTATCCCATATTAGCTGGAAGTGAAGGTAAGACAGATGGAAATTCACTGTGAAAGGTAAGTTGCAACTTAGAGCATCTGCATGAAAATTGACCTCTCTTTGAATGTAGACTGCCCTCACTGCCTACACATGGTGATCTGTGCAAGAAAAAATCTTGGTCTCTAAGTCGTTGAGGCCCCAACTTCTTGTGCCCCTTGATGGTGTAGATAACATCTCGTCACCTGGTTGACTGTCCTGATGACCACATCTACTCCCTCTGTGTTTGGGTAATTTTGATCACTTGCCAGACTGCTGCAAGCTCTCTCCAGTTGGAAGAAAGTTTATTTTATGAATTCGACCACTGGCCACTCACTTTCTGATGCAGAATTGTGTCTCTCCAACCCCACAAACTTGTGTATTGGTTTTTGACACCTGCGTTGGGGGTAGATGAAAGGGCACTACCTTTGATAGCCACCACTCTGATAGCCACCACTAGAGATCTGGGAGCACCTGAGGCGTTGGTGGAACCATGCTGTTGAGATTCTGAGTAACCTGGTCTCAGTGATCAAGGAGATGATTTAGTAAAGGTTTCATTTGAAACCAAGCCCAGAGACCCACAGCTATTGTAGCTGGCATGTACCCATGAACCCTCAACCACTTTCGGGCTGGAGCTTGGCTCTAACACAACTTATGTTACAGGGTGGACTGGAGAGCAATGAGCTCTTCTGCGGTAAAAAGGCCTTCCCCTTCTGAGTGTTGAAGACAGCTCTTATAAATGTTACTGCCTGAGATGGAACCAAGTGAGACTTATTCAGGTTGGCCGGCAGAACCAGCTCACGGAGGATGGAACAGACCGTATCCACATTTGGTGTGCATTAGAGAAGGAAGAACACAACAGCCAGTCATCAAGTTATGGGAATGTACTAATGCCTTCCATCTGTAAAGCAGCAACAACTGGTGCAACTCTTCAAGATTGAAAGTCTCCAGAAAGTCACCTGTTGACAGTAATGGAATAATGTCTGCAACATTACCATTCAGAAGGATACATTTGGTCAAATTCTTGATATCTAGAACTGGTTAATAACAACCATTCTGCCCTGGAACTAGCAATAGAAGAGAATAGAAGCCTTGGAGTCATTGGGGGAAACAGAACAGGAACTACTGCTCCTATGGAAAATAACGCTTGAACCCCTAGTAACATGGATTCCCTCTATAACTGGTCTCAGCAATGGTGCATGCTTTCACCAATTCTTCGGATGAGTTTCCTTGAATTGCAGATAATACCCATTCCTTATTAAAGAGAGGAACAAATCATCCAGAATCACTTTTTCCCACCGATGAAAGAACCTTTTAAATCTTCTGCCCACCATCTTATACTCATTTTGTTTGGTCTTGGGTTTGAGAAGAATGCAGCTGGGATCTGTTTCAAATCATAGCTACCCGGTCAAAACCCAGCCTTGAAAAGGGATGCCTGTCCTACGGATTTTGGATCAATCACTTTTCTATGAATGCATCTGTCTTAGGCACACACATATTAATGTGTTCTTAAAGAGAAATTGGATGTAGCATACATTCTATTCAAAGAACTTGCTACCTTATTTTCCACCACAACTGACAAAACTGCGTCCTCTGTGGCCAACGATGAAGAAGAGGACATAGAGGAAAGGCTTGTATTAATTCTTGGAATCTGTGGGAACTGATCCTCAAACTGGTCGACAGGAAACCTATTGTGCATAAAAAGAGGAATTGAAGCTTTATCAATTACCTTTTATTCCTTAATGATGATATCTTTAATGACATCATGAAGAAGCAAACTATCAGGTGGACATGCGCTATACTGAGAGTAGAGCACATCTTCTTCTTGCTGGGTATGCTCACATCCTACTGCATTTCTTATATGCCCTAGCACCTATTGCAGTTGTACACCTGCACATAGTGCTACTTCGGGCCAGACTCTTAATTTTCCTAAGAGTCTGCCCTAGCTTTTAGCAGGTGTTCACCCAATGCTGAATCCATGCTTGCTTTATCATCATCTGCAGATTTCCCAAAGAGATGTGTTACACTTACTCCTCATCAGGAGGATGTTATTGTTTTTTTCGGCAGCCGACTTCCTGGACTCCATCATGTAGTCTGTGAACTGTAGGCCACTGAAAGCAGAACACTTCCTCTTTTAAATCATTGCCTGGGCACCAGATCTTGTCTCGGGTACCAGACAAGGAGTAAACTGTACCTCCAGTCATGCGTGTTTAATACAAGCACCCTACTAGAGAGGGAGCACCACCTGTGGCCAAACTCCATAGGACCAACACCCCATGCAGCATTCCTCCCTGCTCCAGCTCTGCACATGAGCAGGGTGCACACAAGAGAATTGTGTGTTGAGCGTGCTGCTCATGTTAATAATGGTAAAAAAGCAAACGTTTTAGAGACATCAATCAAATAAAAGCTCAAAACAGGAGGAGGGAAGTGTAAAGGGGGCCTCTTTGCAGGTCTCCAGCTGGCCAGGATGCCTGTCAAATGTGCGCGGTATAGACTTAATAACTGATGACACAGACATTTATAGTCTAGTTGAGAGTCGGGCGTAACTGCCAGCGCAGGTCCGAACGCTGCCTTTTATTGTGCCGCCCAAGCTGGCTTGAGCCAAACCACAACACACACGAACGGCGGAGCCTCTCCTTGCCCACCCCTTATACGTACAGTCTGCTTGGGGTTGGACACCACATCTCTAACCTAACCATAACCAAAACATGTTACTGACAACAGCTTTGTAAACAAAATGAGAAGCCAGGATTCTTCACCTTAAGAGACGCAATTGTGTCCTTTAGCCGGGACGAGGGTTTTGGGTTGCCCCATAGGCAGTATTTTGTGCAATGACTCCTTCTGCTTGGAGGTGGGCTGCTAGATCTCTGTTTATAGCTGAGATATTGCTCTCAACATCCACACTGGATAGTAGGAGTGGGGTTGCAGGCCACTTCAGGGGGACCTGACAACTCTGCAACATCTTGCAGTGGTGCAGGGGTGAGTTCCCCAGCCATGCCCCATCTGGTTGGTTCACTTTCTGGATTTATTTCTTCCCTACGCATGCCACACTGGGCTGGTTGGAAGAAGGACACATTGTGAGTGACTGATTCTCCATCACTTTGGCCTGTTACCATGGTGCTCTGGTGTTGGGTTACAATCCATGGTTGGCTTTCAAAAGGGAATCAGGATTTGCTACCCGGGTATCAGTCTCTCACAGAGACAGTACCCCCAGGGTAGAGAGCCAACAACTGGGCTCCTCGCCTGGCACTCGCCATCTGGTTGGTGTTCTTCAGTCTTTTTTATCACCAGGGCGTCATCAATGGTAGGTGGTGTCCATGCTGGATTATGTGAAATAGTGTCAGCTTTCACCTGTCCCTTGCTGGCATGTCCCGGGGCTTGTCCTGTGGTTGAGTGTGGTGTCTGTCTATTCTTCCACAAGAATGCGTATACCATCCAGTCCAGGGGTTGCTGGTTGGCATGTGCTATCTGAAGTACTTTCTTGAGAGTTTGTATGAAATGCTCAACCTCTCCATTGGCCTGGGGTCACCACGGAGTTATCCATTTGTTTTTGATCCCCATGACAGAAGATACTCCTTATCCTGGAACAGCGGGCCATTGTATGTTCGAAGCTCTCTCAGCAGCCCATGTGTGACAATCATCTTCTCAAGCATGGGGTGATCTCCGTAGCTGTCTGAGATGCCAGGATCTCCACTTCTGGCTACTTTGTGTAATTATCAATTAAAACAAGGGTATATCACCCGTCTGGCAGACAACCGAAATCAAGGCTGATGCATATCTATGGTTGCTGGGGACCTCGTTCTGTGATTACTAGAGGCGGCACTTCTTGTAACCCAGTGACTAGGCAGCATTGCTAGGACAGCACCATGGTTTCTACCATCTTGTTCACAAGTGGGAACCAAACTTTTCTCCAGATGCAATTCTTCGCGCTCACCATGCCTTGGTGTCCATTGTGGCCTAATTGAACCAATTGCATAGTGAGGCTGGTGGGGATCACAACTCTGGGTCCTCACAGGAGGCAACCTCCAGTATTGGTCACAAGTTCATTACGTACTTGATGGCGTGAGTCCACAATTTGCTCGGCCTCTGGAGTGCGGTGTGCTGGAATTCCTTGAGGGAACTCCACTTCTTCAACTGTATGGCCTCTAGAGCGGGCAGCAGGCACTTGTCTTGGGCTGTTGCTTCTCAGATCATGTCGATGGATAGAGGCAGTGGCCGGGACTGCTTGACCACAAACCTCTCATTCTCCTCGGTTTCTTTGGCATCCTCTACTCCGTATAGTGTTGCTTCACACTGGTGGCATGATAAGTAGTCCATGAGGTTTTTGGTGCCTGGTCTGTACTGCATGTGATAGTCGTAGTCTTGCAACTGCAGCATCCACTTCACCAATGCGCAGCAGCAGCTTGGGGGAGGTGCCTTGCAACAGAGAAAGGAGATGAATCATCTGCATATTGAATGTGACAGATTATCTAGATATTAAACCATTTTGTAAACATAGTCTGTTAAAGCTGACCGTTGTGGCATGGCAGACTATATTCAGAGTCACACTACTGCTTGTTGGGGTATTTATAGTCCTCTGTGGCAGGCATGTTAACCTAACAAACTATCTGGATCCTGCACACAAAATAAAGATCTTCAAAGCAGATACAACATCTCACCAGGCTATATTTCACAACAGGTCAGTGTAGGCTAGAGCAATGTCAGTGAAACGTAAGTCGTAATAGAATTGTGATAACTCTGCCCCAGCATGATAGGCTAGTCAAAGCACCATCCAAAACACAAAAATGTCTGGTGGCTTCTACAACACTATTTTTTTATCAGTGGTACTGTACAAATCACTGATCCCTAAATTACCAAGATCCTGGTTTGGATAGGGGATAGCCCAAGAGGAGAAGAAAAACCAATCTTATTGGAAGAGAAAGCCTCAATCACATAATGTGGCATGCTTCATCATAGGTAACCTCTCCCGACCCTGGTAGGACAATACCACCAAGACAGGACCTACTCGACCTCCAAGGAAACCTGGTGGAGGGAGTTCTTAAAATAAGAAAAATTCCTAGACAAAACAGGGGGATCCACGTAAAGTTAAAAGTTCCTAGAGGTAACTAGGTTTTCACCTTTATTAGTGGTGACCTCTGGGGCATCAAAACCAACTACGCAATGGAGTAAGAGCACAATGGCTCAGACCATCGTCTTATTGCTAACATGGTTCTGCCCTGTTCTAGGATGCGTATATCGGTCGAGGCATTCGTCAGGGCTAAGGATCCCTAAAGACCTAGACTAACAAATTGTCAATGGTAAAAAGTTCAATCATGCACTTGACGGACCAGAGTGAATCCTACCTGATCTTAGTGCTAGCAAACCCTAACTAAGGGGATATCCACCATCCCGTCTGGGTAGGGACAACGTCTTCTGTAGTCACACAGTCATCAAGAGGTACACCACAGCAGCTATCAGCCATCCTCAACCAGCCATAGGTAGGACCTGCAGGTAGGATTTACTCTGGTCCTAGTGAATGATCTTAACCTTTTACTATTGACTATTGTTAGTTAATCAAAGCACCATGTCACACTGGAATCTGAAGTTTTCTGATTTGACATAGATTCTTAATCGCTTGTGGGTTTAGGTTTTGGTTGTGACAAACACTAAATCAGGAAGAGGAAATGTCATGAAAGTTGCTGGCTTAAGAACAACATGACTCAAGGTCCTATTCAGGTGTGCAATCTTTTTGCAGAGCAAATTCTTGTTTGACATACCATATGTGCAAGAAAGGGGGTTCAACTAATACCCTTTTAATTCTTGGCCTCTCGACTATGGCTGTGAACTATTGTGGGTACCACCTTTCCGATCAGCTTGTCACAGTCAACTCTGTGGCGTCTCTCAGGTCTCCAAAATCTCCCCTCTATTTTTCAACATCTACCTAACCAGTTACAAAACCTGATTACATCATTCGACCTCACCTGCTATAACTATGTAGATGGCACTCAAATCATTTCTTTTAATGGATGATCCGGAAACGATTTACTAAATAAAAATTGATGCCTGTCTTCACTTCATAAACACATGGATAACGACCAACTATCTAAAGCTAAACACCACAAAGTCAGAGCTTATAACCTGCGGACAATGACAAAAATAACAGACTGTAACAATAACAGGGAGAGGATGTAGCCTTCCTGCTAGAGGGGTTGACCTCGAAGCTAAGGAACCGGGTTAAAGTCTCTGCAGGGGACGCTCAACATCCTGTGATTCTAGGCAAATCACTTAATCTCCCTGTGCCTAACAAAATGAATGTGTCCTTCTGTAACGCAACTTGTGCTCATGTAAAGTGCTCTTATACCTTCAGGTCGAGTTTGCACTACATAAAAGTTAAAAAAAATAAACAGCTCATAGCCATATGACCTAAGGAACATGAGTCCACTTTCACAATATGAAAAGAAGCCAGAAACCTAGGGGTAACCATGAAATCTGACCTATATTTGGTACCAAATGTTAACAACATAAAGCGAATTGCCCTAAAACAATTAAAACACCACGTTACATCTAAGCATGGGTGGAAAATCCGTTACGCTCGCGGATTTTGCGGATTTTTGGTAAATTCGCAATCCGCGAACGCTCGCGAATTTACCGAAAATCCGCAAATTCGCACGCAGCGGATTTTTTTTTCTTGATGATACAATTTTGCGGCGTGCGGTGTAAGTTCGCAACTGCGGCGGGCAGCAACAATCTCGCACTCGCGAAATTACAAAATTTGCAATTCTGCACAAGAAATCCACTAGCAAGCAGCATAGACCTTCTGAAAATGATGATTTTTATCAGAATAACTCCTCAGGTTGACATTTGCCTGCCCTTTTTTGGATTTGAGGCCTTTTGACTTTCTTTGGATCACTTTTGGATTAGAAATAAACTTTCCCAAGTAAGTTTGTTTGGGGCATTACATTTGCTGTTCTGCAGAAAAACGAGTTTTGCTAAACTGAAAGCACTCAGCAGCAGGTGCAAAAGTTCAAATTCATCATTAGTAACCATTCCCTGTTGTGCTTCCTGACTGGGGCCCCTCCAGAGTTCAGTTGCTAGTTGCAACAATTGTATGACCCTGCTCTGACCCTCACAGCCGTATCATAGAATAGCTACAAGTAGGCCACAAAGGTCCTGGAAAAAAAAATTGCACTGCAACAGAAAGCAAATTACAGATAAGGAAGCAGGTGCCAGACTGGAATTTTAAAACAGTGACACATTAATAAATCAACCCCAAATTAATTCATGTCAGTTGAAGCAGGGCAGGTGTGCTTGCTTTTTCCCCCCATAATCTACAGTGATGATGATGAACCAGAGGGTGGCATTGATGTACCAGAGGGTGGCATGGGTGAAACAGAGGGTGGCAGTGTTGAAACAGAGAGTGCTGTGAACCTGTGATGATGAACCAGACGTAGAAACAACATAGTTGCGACCGTTGCGTGCCGACAAGTAAGTTCACAATCGCGAACTGGTACAAAATCCTCGCGAACTGGCAGAAACCCTTGCGAACACAAAAAAAAATCCGCAAATTTGCGAGAATTTGCGGATTTTGCGGATTGCGAGTTCGCAAATTCGCAAAATTCGCGAACGTCAGATTCGCAAAATTCGCCCATGCTTAGTTACATCCTCCCATCCCTTGGATACCAACAGAAACTGCAAACTGTCCTCACACTCATAATGTCTATTCCTTGGGGCACCCTCACACATCACAAACAAAAAACAACTCATCCAAAATGCTGCTGCAATACTTCTTTTCTGCCTCCACCCAAGAGGAAACATGATTCCAGTCTTGCAACCAATCCACTGGCTACCTATAGCAAGAAAGGTAATGTTTAAGGCACTTCACATTGTCACAGAATCTCCAAGGAATATCTACCAGCTCAATTCAAGTAATACAAACAAAACTGACACTCCACTCCAGGCTTGCACTATTTATCATCATGCCACCTTACCATAAGAAATCCACAGGCAGCACTGCTTTCTCAGTACAAACTTCAAGCCTGGGAACCATCATTCGAAGCATCCACAAGCATATACACTTCAGAAGAGAACTTCAACACCACTCACACTGGCAAGAGAACCTGAAAAGACATCATAACCTCAACCTTAATCTTTAGTTTACAATCCACAGATTGAAAGCAACCCAAGCAGTAAACTATTTTTGATATGCAGGTAATTTAAAAAGGGCTAACACTATGGTTCGCCGGGGTATTATATACATATGTATTTTCACACATAACATTTTTGGCCCACTAATACTAAGACCATAAGACTCAGCAGTTGACAGCCAACTGTAATTGACATCTCTTGCATTAATTTAAGACATACTTGTATGAGGGTTGCCCATCACCAGTACTGTACAACTAATAAACCAGCCTCCACTAAATGAACAGGCATGTAATAACTGAAGAGATCTATCACACCCTGCAGGTCAATTGGAGGACTTTTATCCAGTCCACGATGCAGGTGCCAGGTACACTGTGGCTACTTCTTTACATCTCACAAGGACACTCAGATGTAAGATGATAGTAGCAATGTACATCCCAGCATATATCTCCACTTCTCTCTCCCTTCAACCATGCTAGCTCTGGCCCACAACTATACGCAACATTTCTGATTGGACAACCCAGTGCAGTACCAAGCTAAGCAGACTGCATCCGAAGAGTGACCGCCGGCGGCAGATCATTCTCCCACCTCGCTGGGGGCCGTCATGAACCCGCCCACTCCGAAAAACGCTGCACAGGCGCAGAATCGCCTTTGTACAGTCTTTCTATTTGCAATCCCTGTACGCAGGGCCTCTGGAATTATGTGATTCTGCAGCCATAGCAGTTTTCACATAAGTACGAACTTGACACATTTGCTTCATATTCCATGATCTGCTGCATAATCTGCAGATATCAAAAAACTAATTTTGGTTTCTAGCTCAAATGGATAAAAAGTTACTATAAATGCCAAAACGTGTGCTACCCAGTGAAAGGTCCTTCCTAAAGGTTGACTGGTCATCTTTGAGTTATTTATAGCTGTATTTGGATGTAGAAATGGTACTAATGAAGTGATACCTTTGCTCAGACAGTGCTAATGTGTAAAAATGTCAAAATAATGAAGTAATACTATCACAAAATGAGTTACATTAATCCACATAAATTGTGTCTTGTATTTCACATAATTCAGTCAATCTTGCTGCATAATTTAGGCCTTCCTTGCCGTATGATTCCAGTGGCCCTGCTTGTACCCCAGCAATTTGTCACAGGGTTCACTTTGCAGTCAAAGATGTAAATAAACAACATCTCCATGTTAAACCAATAATCCACAATTTGTCAGAAGAAAAACATTGCCTGACATTTACCTGTCTTGGAATGTGCAGCAAATGTAACAAGATAAAAACACAATTTAAAGGAAATGTTATTGCTCATTTATTTTCTGAACTCCAGCATTGTTATTTTTGGGATATTGCAGCACCCGCACCCCAAACCAGTAAAATTTGGCTTTTTATAGTTACCTGAGCTAACTATAACTTAAGCCCTTGCAATGCACTGCTTATAACCTCACATATCACATCGCTCATGACATGGTTAGCGACATCACTGATGACATCTGGGGGCCAACTACCCCTCCTGTTGCCTCCAGTAAGACCCACACAGCAGGATTGCTGAGAGGTTGTCGGAGGTCACGCCCCTGTTTCCACCACTCTGCAAACTCATCTCCTGGCGCGCTACTAGTATGGGGATGAAGTCCCCTTGGCTTTCAAAGGTCCTTGGTGGCCAACTATCCCTCCTGTTACCTCCAGTAAGTCCCATCAGTGGGTTTGCTCAGAGGTTTTCAGTGCCCACGCCTCCTTTCTCCACCGCTCTGCAAATGTGCTTCCTGGCACAATACTGGTTGGGAGGTAGCAGAAGGGTTCCTGGATCCCAAGGACCCTCAGCAACTAAGGAAACCTCATTCCCCAACCACCACTGCACCAGGAGGTGAGTTTGCAAACTGGCGGTGAAGGGGGCCGTGGCCTTCAGAACTTGCTGGTGCTTTAAAAAAAAAAATTGATGGGAGGGGGCTGCGTGACCCCTCTTCCCTGAGCCTAAGCCTTGCACCACGACCCACGTGGGATGAAATTTTGGACACTGTAAAGCATGGCAAGGTAGCTCACAGCAGAAATACGGGACACTACAATGACCATGATGCCGCAGTGGTGTCGACGCCCAGTAGGCGGGTTTGTGATTTTTAAGTAGCATGCTCAACATTGCCTTGCCGCAGCTGCCTGTGTCTATGGCCTTTGAGGAAGTGTTGTTGAAACACGAAAAGCATCCGGCTAGAGGTTGCATTATACTGTGGTGTTCGGCGGCTGGCTTTGTTTTACCCCTCATTAAAGATTGAAAGCTGATCTACTTACCTGTTGTGGGCATCTCCTTAGCAGGCAACTTTTTGTTGGGATTGTGTACGGCTTGCCTGAGCCACGAAGATGCCCCGGTGTGGGTATCAACACCCCTGTGACGACGTCAACCTACGCCGTTGCTTAAGAAAACAGTTGCTGTTTAGTGCGGGACACAATGTTTCAATGAAGCCTAAGCCTTGCACCCCGACCCACTCGGGATGAAATTTTGGACACTGTAAAGCGTGGAAGGTAACCCACAGCAGAAAAACAGGACACTACAATGATGGTGACGCCCAGTGGGCGGGGTTTGTGATTTTTAAGTAGCGTGCTCAACATTGCCTTGCCTCAGCTGCCTGAATCTATGGCCTTTGAGGAAGTGTTGTTAAAACACAAAATGTGTCAGGCTAGAGGTTGCTTTATACTGTGCTGTTCGGCGGCTGGCTTCGTTTTTACACCTCATTAAAGATTGAAGGCTGATCTACTTACCTGTTGTGGGCATCTCCTTAGCAGACAACTTTTTGTTGGGATTATATATATATATATATATATATATATATATATTACCTACTGGCGGTTGCCAGTAGGTACATATAGTTAGGATTTTTTCTCTATGGAACTTTGGAAAATTCTATGTCTAATAACTTTGGCGTTTGTGGACGGAATCGGCTGAAATTTTCAGGAAAATGGCACATTTTGTTTCTGATCAGCCTCTGAAAATTTGGGGGGGTTTCGTCAAGGGGGGGCCGAGAAAAAAGGGGGGTCCCAAAACGCGTTTTTCCCATTCATTTTTCCATAGGGCGTTTGGCCTCACTTTTAGCTCGAACGGCTGAATGGATTTGCACGAAACTTGGCAAAATTGTAGGGACTGTTAGCCCGATGCGCCTTTGCTGGGTCTCAATATATGTGCTCCAGTGGATTTTGAGAAATTAACGTTTAAAAAAACAGATATATCTGTGACAGCGTACCGGATAGCGCTCCAGATCGCGTACTTTTCGCGTAACGGAGCTTTGCGAAGCGAAGTTGATTGGCTCTCCGGTGTCTGTCAACATTCTAAACAGTCCGGTGCGGCCGCCATTTTGTCTCTCAGTAGGATCGAGAGACAAGAGGAGGAGAAAAACGAAGGGGGAATTTAATGAAAGGGGGCAAGGTAGACCCCTCTTGACCCCCTAGGAATGATGTTGGGGTTATTAAAGGGTCCCGTGGGGCAAATAAAAAAATGAGATTTTTCCCGGTAGAAGCGCTTCCCGGTTCGCGAACCGGGTCGCGATCTGGTACTGGTAGCGAAACGGGAATTCGCCATTTTGTGTTTCGATTTAATTAAATTACAAGATGGAGGAAAAATAATGTGAGAAATGGGTATAAGGGGGTACGGGAGACGTATCCTGACCCCCTATGTTTTCTGAGGGTGGTTGAGGAGGCTCATATATGTTGATACTTGTCTTCCAGCGGCTGCGCGTGAGCGTTTTTTTTTCTGCTGCGTGACGTCTGTTAACGTTCGATTCGAAGGAAATCAGGAAGTGTTGACCGCCATTTTGACACTGCAAGTAAATATATTGTTAAAAATAATTGTTATAAATTAATTCGTATTGATAAACAGAAAGGAGAGGTAGTAATATGGCAAGTTACAATCGTTTTAGTTCCAGTCAATTTTGACGAACACCTTTGTGTTCGAAGAGACCCAATTAGGTTTGTGCCGGTGGGGCACAACGTTACCACACAAGGGAAGAGG
This sequence comes from Lissotriton vulgaris, assembly GCF_964263255.1. Classification (NCBI taxonomy): domain Eukaryota; kingdom Metazoa; phylum Chordata; class Amphibia; order Caudata; family Salamandridae; genus Lissotriton; species Lissotriton vulgaris. The sequence continues at coordinate 1,061,606,282 of NC_141689.1, read as the reverse complement.
GAACAGGGGGACCCTCGGAGAGAGAGTCGTCCGCACTCTAAACGAACCATTCGGTATACGTACGACATGAAGAGAGAGAGAGAGAGAGAGAGAGAGAGAGAGGGAGAGAGAGAGAGAGAGAGACGTGTACAATAATAGGCCATTTAGTGCGCACACAACACAGAACTGCAGGGGTCAAGTAATATGGAAACACAGGCAGAGGGACGACGTAGATCCATAGATTACGTACACACAAACTCGGGCGGGGGAGACAGTACATGTATTATATACAAAAATCCAAGACAAAACATAGAACAGTTGCTGGCCAAAAAGATCTCTTCCTGCATGCTGCGCATCCTTAGCATCCTACTTAATTCATCTGGGGGCTGAGCTCTTTTTACTTTTTTCTTCTCTCTTATCGTCGGCTGCCTTCGCTGGTGGCTTTGGTTGCAAAAACTTACACCTTTGTCAATTGGTCGGGAACTAACCTGGTCGGGCTAATACTCAGGGGGGATCTTCGAATCATTTTTAGCGAATGGGTTTCCAGGCTGAGGCAACCGTAGGTGTCAGTCGGGAGAACAATGGGGCAGCTTTGAGTTTCATGTCTATGAGGGTGCGAGAAGGAGGTGGTAAATCTTAAACATTGGCAACATTCCTAGTCCTCCAGACGGAGGGTACTTGGGTAAACCTCACCTCGGAATATTCCTTAAACTTTCCCTATTTAGTTAAACGTAGGAATTTATTCATTGGTGCACGCCATTCTTGGTTGTATTATTCGGGGTGCCAAGCGTAGTCATATGTTGTCATCCTGTAATAACCCGTCAAGTTTCTGCTTCAGGCTGCCCTCCCAAGCGCTGGGTTCAGAGAGAGACATAGTCATTGTTTGCTCGTTGTGTATAGGCACCATATTCAAACCCTTTTTCCCATCCCATCGGCCGTTAAGTCACCATTTTTCTGTACTTTAATCGACGTTCCGAAGTGACCTGCAGAAAAGAGGGAAAAAGAAGGGGCGGGGGCAGCGTTTAAAACACATCAGCGCGCATAAACCCGAAAAGGCTTTTACTTACTACATACTCTGCCTATCTCCACGGGATGCAGTCCCTACCATCTCGGCGTTTAAGCCCAGGGGGGACCGGTAATGTGGGAGAGATAATTATCGGAGGCCTGTGGATAGCATAGGTCGCCCAAGTGTGGCATTACGGATCGTGTGCAGGGGAGGGTCAAAACAAAGGGCAGTCGGTGTAAAGTGGGGGCGAGCTTGTGCTCTCCTCTGAAGAAGACAGATAACCTACAGTGGTACGGGGTCGTTCTCGTTCGTACTAGGTGGGCTAGGTGACATTCCTTCGGGGTGGCTTAGGGGCATTTAAAACAACTTCCCTGATACAGGTAGCATATAAAGTAGAGGCTAAATACCAGGATATTTATCGATTGCTTTATGCTGTACAAAAATGAAAAACACATACAACAAACCTGGACCATTCATATTTGCAATGTTTCTGCGTACTATACTTTTTAACCCTTAACTAATCGAGCTGCTTCATTTCACCTGCTTTTTTTTTTTTTTATATATATCGGAAACAGTGGCCATTTATTCGAAAATTACCAATCTACGCGTTACAACTACGTTTGCTTTTTCAAAAACCTTTAATAAAAATGTTGGTGCACAAATACGGGCCTACAACCCCGTGGGCCGGCCACGGAGCAGGCTGGAACTGTAAATGGGGGGGTATTTATTTGTGGAAAACATAACAGAGTAAGTGGTCGTTGATTTCATAGTAAAAAGTGCGACAAGTCCAACAAAATCATATCGATAATTCATTGTGAGCAAGTACCAAAAGTGTCGACAATTCAAACCTTCAATAAATACAGTAATCAATGATGCATTAGAACTTAATATCAATTCATTTTCTGAACGTGTAATCAGTACCCGTCCCATGTCAATTCATTGTTCGAACGTATAATCAATACCCATCCCGGATCAATTCATTGTCCGAACATATAATCAGTCTTATCCCATATCAATTCATGTGCTAAAAACTGCATACATATCTCATGATATCAAGGCTGAGCAATCGGGGCACAACAAGGAGTTGAGAGTTTCATTTGTACCGGCGCCATTTTGGGTGAGGTCAGGATGGTCCAAGTATAGTCAAAATGTCTCCACCAACTCGTGGTTGGACCGGGACCTCTTTCGGCAGTCCAAAAGTTTTCGTTGAAGGGTAGCAGAGGGGACTGGCGACATGAACCATCAGTGAAAGTGGGGTGGGAGGCAACAATCTCTCCTACCGGGTCATACTGGTGTCCCACCGGAACTGATCAAGTTGGTAGTCTTGCAGGAGTTTGGTCATTTCAAGATTGAGGCCGGCGCCGGCATGAGCGCGCCGACGTCCCGCGGCTACGTCGTGGTCATTCCGTGGGTGATCATGGCAGTCATTCCCCATCGGGGGTGTCTGCGGGGGTCGGGGCCCCTGTGGCTCTTATAGAATCTTCAAAGTCGAGGAGAACGTTTTTGGACGCAGGACTCGTTTTCTAGCTGAACTCAGAAGCGCCGTTGCACCGCAACAGTGGACGAGACCCCCACTGGGTGAGCGAAGCATCATTGCCTCGCAATAGTGGACGAGACCTTTTGTTGGGTGAGTGGAGCGTTGGAGGTGCAGCTGGGGGGCCCCCACCTGGGGGGGTGGGAGAGGCTCGTTCGCGCCGCCTCTCCCTCCCAGCACACCCCACGCCGACACCTGGCGTTGATATCCGTGATGTCCGGACCAGGCGATAAGAGGGGGGGGGGGGTCGGAGGCAGAGGCAAGACATCCCCCCCCCATGGCCTGCAGGGCGCCGCTTCAGGGCCGAACGGGGAGCTCATACCAAGCCGGGGCCAGACCAGGAGATACAAGGGGAGGGGGGGGGTCGGTGGCATGTGCAAGACATCCCACCCCGTTGTCGCAGCCATTATTGAAGAAAGAAGAGGGGGGGGTCGGAGGCAGAGGCAAGACATCCCCCCCGTGGCCTGCAGGGCGCCCCTTTAGGGCCGAACGGGGAGCTCATACCAAGCCGGGGCCAGACCAGGAGATACGAGGGGAGGGGGGGGTCAGTGGCATGTGCAAGACATACCCCCCCGTTGTCGCAGCCATTATTGAAGAAAGAAGAGGGGGGGGGGTCGGAGGCAGAGGCAAGACATCCCCCCCCGTGGCCTGCAGGGCGCCGCTTCAGGGCCGAACGGGGAGCTCATACCAAGCCGGGGCCAGACCAGGAGATACGAGGGGGGGGGGTCGGTGGCATGTGCAAGACATCCCCCCCCGTGGCCTGCAGGGCGCCAGAAGAGGATGGGAGGACCAGTACATTCCTGGCCGACCATCCCACAACTTCTCCAGCTGATGGCGGCTAGTCGGGCCCCGCCCTGCACGTGTCGAGGCCTCATCTTCCGGATGGGTGTAACCGTGGACCTGTTGCACTTCTGGAGTTTCCGGAATGGGGGTAGGTATCTGCTGATTTGTATTTATTTCATGTTACCGTTATTGGGCGTGGCGGGCGGTGGGACAGACATGCTTGGAGCAGTGGGTGGGGTGGCGGAGCCTAGCTACCTCGTGGCTGCCGTAACGTCAAGCTTGGCTTCTCTCACCACTTTCATGTTTCTTATTTCTAGCGAAGTCAAAAACTCATCAGTGGCCTACTGATTTTGTTCGATTTCTTTCCCTTCCTTTTCAAGTGTGTTTCATGCTAAAGTTTCTGTTTAACAGGATACAGTGATTACTTCGTATTTTACATATGTCTTCTTTATTAGGGGTACCCTCCG